>NC_136059.1:1505776323-1506288823 GCF_964261635.1 Lissotriton helveticus | reverse complement strand
GAAAAAGGACCATCAGCAAGGGGCTGAGAGGCAGGAGCATCCCCGGGCCCCTGGGGGCCCCTGGCGGTCGGGCCCTGGGATGCCTTCCCCCTCTCAGCATGGCCAGATTTTATGGAAGTCTGCCTGATCAAACTCGGAGAAAAACGACCATCGAACTCGGAGAAAAACAACCATCGGCAAGGGGCCGAGAGGCAGAAGCGTCCCCGGGCCCCTGGGGCCCCTGGCGGGCGGGCCCAGGGACACCTTCCCCCTCTCAGCATGGCCGGACCTCACGGAGGTCTGTGCCTGATCAAACTCGGAGAAAAAGGACCATCAGCAAGGGGCTGAGAGGCAGGAGCATCCCCGGGCCCCTGGGGGCCCCTGGCGGTCGGGCCCCGGGATGCCTTCCCCCTCTCAGCATGGCCAGACCTTATGGAAGTCTGCCTGATCAAACTCAGAGAAAAACGACCATCGAACTCGGAGAAAAACAACCATCGGCAAGGGGCCGAGAGGCAGAAGCGTCCCCGGGCCCCTGGGGGCCCCTGGCGGTCGGGCCCCGGGATGCCTTCCCCCTCTCAGCATGGCCAGACCTTATGGAAGTCTGCCTGATCAAACTCTGAGAAAAACGACCATCGAACTCGGAGAAAAACAACCATCGGCAAGGGGCCGAGAGGCAGAAGCGTCCCCGGGCCCCTGGGGGCCCCTGGCGGGCGGGCCCCGGGACACCTTCCCCCTCTCAGCATGGCCGGACCTCACAGAGGTCTGTGCCTGATCAAACTCGGAGGTCTGTGCCTGATCAAACTCGGAGAAAAAGGACCATCAGCAAGGGGCTGAGAGGCAGGAGCATCCCCGGGCCCCTGGGGGCCCCTGGCGGTCGGGCCCCAGGATGCCTTCCCCCTCTCAGCATGGCCAGACCTTATGGAAGTCTGCCTGATCAAACTCGGAGAAAAACGACCATCGAACTCGGAGAAAAACAACCATCGGCAAGGGGCCGAGAGGCAGAAGCGTGCCCGGGCCCCTGGGGGCCCCTGGCGGGCGGGCCCCGGGACACCTTCCCCTCTCAGCATGGCCGGACCTCATGGAGGTCTGTGCCTGATCAAACTCGGAGAAAAAGGACCATCAGCAAGGGGCTGAGAGGCAGGAGCATCCCCAGGCCCCTGGGGGCCCCTGGCGGTCGGGCCCCGGGATGCCTTCCCCCTCTCAGCATGGCCAGACCTTATGGAAGTCTGCCTGATCAAACTCGGAGTAAAACGACCATCGAACTCGGAGAAAAACAACCATCGGCAAGGGGCCGAGAGGCAGAAGCGCCCCCGGGCCCCTGGGGGCCCCTGGCGGGCGGGCCCCGGGACGCCTTCCCCCTCTCAGCATGGCCGGACCTCACGGAGGTCTGTGCCTGATCAAACTCGGAGGTCTGTGCCTGATCAAACTCGGAGAAAAAGGACCATCAGCAAGGGGCTGAGAGGCAGGAGCATCCCCGGGCCCCTGGGGGCCCCTGGCGGTCGGGCCCCGGGATGCCTTCCCCCTCTCAGCATGGCCAGACCTTATGGAAGTCTGCCTGATCAAACTCGGAGAAAAACGACCATCGAACTCGGAGAAAAACAACCATCGGCAAGGGGCCGAGAGGCAGAAGCGCCCCTGGGGGCCCCTGGCGGGCGGGCCCCGGGACGCCTTCCCCCTCTCAGCATGGCCGGACCTCACGGAGGTCTGTGCCTGATCAAACTCGGAGGTCTGTGCCTGATCAAACTCGGAGAAAAAGGACCATCAGCAAGGGGCTGAGAGGCAGGAGCATCCCCGGGCCCCTGGGGGCCCCTGGCGGTCGGGCCCCGGGATGCCTTCCCCCTCTCAGCATGGCCAGACCTTATGGAAGTCTGCCTGATCAAACTCGGAGAAAAACGACCATCGAACTCGGAGAAAAACAACCATCGGCAAGGGGCCGAGAGGCAGAAGCGCCCCCGGGCCCCTGGGGGCCCCTGGCGGGCGGGCCCCGGGACGCCTTCCCCCTCTCAGCATGGCCGGACCTCACGGAGGTCTGTGCCTGATCAAACTCGGAGGTCTGTGCCTGATCAAACTCGGAGAAAAAGGACCATCAGCAAGGGGCTGAGAGGCAGGAGCATCCCCGGGCCCCTGGGGGCCCCTGGCGGTCGGGCCCCGGGATGCCTTTCCCCTCTCAGCATGGCCAGACCTTATGGAAGTCTGCCTGATCAAACTCGGAGAAAAACGACCATCGAACTCGGAGAAAAACAACCATCGGCAAGGGGCTGAGAGGCAGAAGCGTCCCCGGGCCCCTGGGGGCCCCTGGCAGGCGGGCCCCGGGACGCCTTCCCCCTCTCAGCATGGCCGGACCTCACGGAGGTCTGTGCCTGATCAAACTCGGAGGTCTGTGCCTGATCAAACTCGGAGAAAAAGGACCATCAGCAAGGGGCTGAGAGGCAGGAGCATCCCCGGGCCCCTGGGGGCCCCTGGCGGTCGGGCCCCGGGATGCCTTCCCCCTCTCAGCATGGCCAGACCTTATGGAAGTCTGCCTGATCAAACTCGGAGAAAAACGACCATCGAACTCGGAGAAAAACAACCATCGGCAAGGGGCCGAGAGGCAGAAGCGCCCCTGGGGGCCCCTGGCGGGCGGGCCCCGGGACGCCTTCCCCCTCTCAGCATGGCCGGACCTCACGGAGGTCTGTGCCTGATCAAACTCGGAGGTCTGTGCCTGATCAAACTCGGAGAAAAAGGACCATCAGCAAGGGGCTGAGAGGCAGGAGCATCCCCGGGCCCCTGGGGGCCCCTGGCGGTCGGGCCCCGGGATGCCTTCCCCCTCTCAGCATGGCCAGACCTTATGGAAGTCTGCCTGATCAAACTCGGAGAAAAACGACCATCGAACTCGGAGAAAAACAACCATCGGCAAGGGGCCGAGAGGCAGAAGCGCCCCCGGGCCCCTGGGGGCCCCTGGCGGGCGGGCCCCGGGACGCCTTCCCCCTCTCAGCATGGCCGGACCTCACGGAGGTCTGTGCCTGATCAAACTCGGAGGTCTGTGCCTGATCAAACTCGGAGAAAAAGGACCATCAGCAAGGGGCTGAGAGGCAGGAGCATCCCCGGGCCCCTGGGGGCCCCTGGCGGTCGGGCCCCGGGATGCCTTTCCCCTCTCAGCATGGCCAGACCTTATGGAAGTCTGCCTGATCAAACTCGGAGAAAAACGACCATCGAACTCGGAGAAAAACAACCATCGGCAAGGGGCTGAGAGGCAGAAGCGTCCCCGGTCCCCTGGGGGCCCCTGGCGGGCGGGCCCCGGGACGCCTTCCCCCTCTCAGCATGGCCGGACCTCATGGAGGTCTGTGCCTGATCAAACTCGGAGGTCTGTGCCTGATCAAACTCGGAGAAAAAGGACCATCAGCAAGGGGCTGAGAGGCAGGAGCGTCCCCGGGCCCCTGGGGGCCACTGGCAGGCGGACCCCGGGACATCATCCCCCTCAAACTCGGAGGAAAAGGACCATCGGCAAGGGGCTGAAAGGCAGGAGTGTCCCCAGGACCCTGGGGGCCCCAGCGGGCAGGCCCCAGGGCTGCCTTCCCCTGATTCAGAATCTCTGGAGGGCTGACTGACCCTCTCCCTAGTAATCCGGAGGAACATTACCCCCCTTTCTTTTAATCCGTGCACCCGAGGGGACATAGGGGACCCAAGGCACAAACGAGCCTGACCTCCTGGAGCCCTGGCTGGGATCCAGGAGGCGAATGGCACCTCATCGGGACTTCCAGGGAAGTTCGGTCATCTGGTCGCCCTATAGGAAAGCATAGCAGGCGACCAGATGGCCGAGGGGATCCGATGGCCGGGCACGAAAGAGGACACCCTGTGCCCCAACGAAGGAGTCAGCGTGCTCCGCGGCATGGCCGACCGGAGGCCCAGGGCCCCAGCTGGGCCCCAGCCATGGAGGCTCCCAGGGGCCCCGACAGGCCCTCCGACCCGGGGCCCCCAGGCACTTTGACAAGCAGGGGAGGCCTGCCCGGGCACAACGGAACCCCGACCCGGGCCCGGGCCCTTGGCAGTGCAGCAGGCCGGGGGACAGGGCCCAGGGCCCGAGCACCCGACTCGGGGCCCGCCGTGGCCCTTGGATCCCGCCGGGGCTCCCAGGCCTGGAGGCGCAGGGGAAGCCTTCCCCGGGCCTGCCGGACACCGTCCCGGGCACCCTGCCGCACGACAGGACCCAGGACAGAGCCCCGGGTGGGGAGGCCACAGTCCCCGGGGCCCTCAAGGGCCCCGGACGGAGCTCCTGAACCCGGTCAAGCACGGGGAGGCTCCCCGGGCACCACGGAACCCCGTCCCGGGCTTTTGGCAGTGTGGCAGGCCGGGGGACAGGGCCAAGGGCCCTAGCACCCGACCCGGGGCCCGGCGCGGCCACTGGACCCAGCTGTGGCTCCCAGGGCCCGGGGGCGCAGGGGAAGCCTTCCCCGGGCCCTCTGCACCCCGTCCCAGGCACCCGGGCCACGCTGCAGTCCCAGGGACGGACCCAGGTCTGGGGCGGCATCCTGGCCCGCCTATCTGCCGGCTGATGACCGCTAGGCCGACAAGGGTCCCAGAGGACCTTGTCCCTAGTAATCCGGAGGAAGGCTACTCCTCTTTCTGGGAACAAGTGCGCACCGCAAGGCTCGGGGGACCCTAGGCACGAACGTGCCCGACCTCCTGGAGCCCTGGCTGGGATCTGGGAGGCGAAAGGCACCTCATCGGGACTTCCAGGGGAACCCGTCCATCTGGTCGCCCCATAGGAAAGCATTGGGCGAGACCAGATGGCCGAGGCGAGAGGGGCAACCAGATGACCGGGACCGAAATGACACCAGTCTGCCTGCCTGCCCCGAGCCTCAGCGGGAGGGTTCCCGTCTGCCCTTCCAGGGCTGCAGGGCTCCAGGGCTCCAGGGCTCCAGGGCTCCAGGGCTCCAGGGCTCCAGGGCTCCAGGGCTGCAGGGCTCCAGGGCTGCAGGGCACCAGGACTTCAGGGCTCGGGAGCTGCGGGGCTCCGGGGATGCAGGGTTGCTGGGCCCAGTACCCATGGAGCCCTTCCCGGGTACTTTCCCACGCCGCTGGCCGGAGGAGGGAGCCCTGGACGCCTGGGAGGTGTTGCCCGGGAACACAGCCCATCTGGTCCCCGGCAGGGATCCGCCAGCCCAAGAGGGGTCACAGAGTACCTTGTCCCTAGTAATCCGGAGGAAGGCTACCCCTCTTTCTGGGAACAAGTGCGCACCGCAAGGCTCGGGGGACCCTAGGCGCGAACGTGCCCGACCTCCTGGAGCCCTGGCTGGGATCTGGGAGGCGAATGGCACCTCATCGGGACTTCCAGGGAAGCCCGGCCATCTGGTTGCCCCGTAGGAAAGCATGGCGGACGACCAGATGGCCGAGGGGAGAGGGGCGACCAGATGCCCGGGACCAAAATGATGCCAATCTGCCTGCCCCGAGCCTCCGCGGGAGGGCTCCGGGGGCTGCAGGGCTCCAGGGCTCCAGGGCTCCAGGGAACCAGGGCTCGGGGCTCGGGGGCTGCAGGGCTCCAGGGCTCGGGGGCTGCAGGGCTCCGGGGTTGCAGGGCCCAGGACCCATGGAGCCCTTCCGGGGTACTTTCCCACGCCGCGGGCCGGAGGAGGGAGCCCCGGACGCCTGGGAGGTGTTGCCCGGGAACACAGCCCATCTGGTCCCTGGCAGTGCACCACTATCCTGGGAGGGTGTCCGGGCATACCATTGTCCCTAGTAATCCGGAGGAAAATTACCCCCCTTTCTTGTAATCTGTGCACTAAAGGTGACAGAGGGGACCCAGGGCGCAAACGTGCCCTACCTCCTGGAGCCCTGCCTGGGATCCGGGAGGCAAATGGCACCTCATCGGGACTTCCAGGGAAGCCCGGCCATCTGGTCGCCCTATAGGAAAGCATTGGTCGCGACCAGATGGCCGAGGCGAGAGGGGCGACCAGATGGCCGGGACCGAAATGACGCCAATCTGCCGGCTCCGAGCCTCTGCGGGGGGGCTCCAGCCTGCCCTTGCAGGGCTCCGGGCATGCGGGGCTCCGGGACTGCAGGGCTCCGGGGCTGCAGGGCTGCAGGGCTGCAGGGCTCTGGGGCTCCGGGGCTCCAGGGCTCGGGGACTGCAGGGCTCGGGCTGCAGGGCTCCGGGGCTCCGGGGCTCTGGGGCTCCGGGGCTCCAGGGCTTGGGGACTGAAGGGCTCGGGCTGCAGGGCTGCAGGGCTCCGTGGCTGCAGGGCTCCCGGGCTCCAACCAGGCCGGGGAGATCAGGGAGTCTGCCCAGGCACGAGGGACCCCTGTCCAGGGCACACGGACCCCCAGGACGCGCCCCCGTTTTCCACATTTTTTTTTTTTTCACTACGCGTAGTGTGCGTAGTGGCACTACGCCCAGCCCTAGCCATAATGCGAGTTCTATGGCTAGAAATTCAAAAATCTCTGGTTCATCATCATTAGAGGCATAAACTGATACCATTGTGTAGCTTCCAGCATGTGTTTCCACCTCCACAATTACCCATCTTCCCTCTTGATCCTCTTTTTTCCTTTTAAGTTTAACAACCCCTTTTTTAGCTAATATGGCAACCCCTCTTGTTCTAGTATCTTGTTTTGTATGGGCAAGAATGTCAAACCCCATTTGTTCCAACAAGAATTTTTCCTTTCCTGAAATGTGTGTCTCCTGCAGGCACATTATCTCTAATCTGAGCATTCTTAGCATGGCAGCGACTTTCTGTCTTTTATCTCCATTATTCAAGCCACAGACATTTATAGACATAATCCTTAATGCCATTCACATTTTCCTAGGTTTTTCCATCTTGAGCATCGTAATATTTCCATTCTACCCCTGAAAGCTCTTAGTGACTCAACCTTCTCTCTCTTGTTTTGGTTTTCTTTTTTGACTTTTTGTGCTATTTTCCCCCAGATTCCAGCCTCCCCCTTCCCCCCCCTATACCCCCCCGCTCCCCGCAGCGCCCCCCCTCCCCCAGGTCTCCCACTCCCCCTTTCACAGGCAAATAGGTCACACATGACCTATATGTGACTGCTGTGTGATGTAAAGTCGCCTCCCTCTCCCTCCTCCTGTTCCATCTTTTCTCCCCTCCATCCTATTCTGCTGCCCCGATCCCCTGTGCTACATCTCTATCCTATCGTTAATATGCATCCAGCAATCTGAACAATTATCTATTTCCTCTTCCCTTGTTCATCTCGGTAAGTTCTATTAAGTATTCTCCTGCCTTTACTTCAGAGAAAAACATCCTAGTGCGACCGCCTGTGATAATCTTCAGCTTTGCGGGAAACATCAAATAAGCCTCTGCCCCTTGTGTCGTAATTTGGCAGCACCTGAGTTAGCATTTAGCTCAGCTACACAAACTTTCACCGTTAACTTGACCAAACGAGCGGGGGCCATCTTGTATTTCATGGCTTCCATTTTGTATGAACATGCGACCTCGTGGTCAGCATGCCCTTTTGTCCTTCCTCTGTACCAATGACTATTTACCTTGCCCAGCAACAGGCTATTTTTAGCACTGGTCAAGCTCACGCATGTGTACTCGAACATTCGGGTTAATGAGTGGTCACTTCTTAGGAATGTTCTCTACAACTGACCAGTGGTACTAAACCCCACCCACATGTTGGCTGTATTCCAAAAATGCCCTTATATGTACCTAAACTGTAAAAAGAATATACCGCCTACCTTTTTATTACTGTAAAACCTGTATAAAAGAGGTCGCGCACCGATGTTCGGTGTGATACTTCTTGCATTACCGAAGGGTGCTGTAGGAATGTACCACCACCCCATGGGGTCCTAATAAACTTGTCTTTTGCATTTCCAGTTTCCGTGCCAACTTCTATTCTATGGTGTTCGAGCAGTTTTGCTAAGTATGTAGACCTGACGAAACCCAATACCACAAATTGGCGACCACGAAGGGACTCATCGGCGACTCGGATGCCCGAAGGAGAGGTCACGACGAAGGATTGGAAACTCGCCATGGACGCGTACGCTGCCACTGAGTGACCCGAGTCTTGGCACCCACGGTGTTTCTTCCTTTCCTTATGACCCGACCTTCCAGGTGGCGCCGGTCCTCGACTGAGATCCTGATCGGTTGGGTTGTCGTGCAGTGCCCGTTTGGATGATTCGATTAAAGAACTTGGCAGTTGGAACCTGGACGTTTGAGAATATTTGGTAAGCTTGTGATTGGTAAGAAAGTCTACTGACACTTACTGTGGCTTTTTTTTTATTTGTTTGAGTTAGCTAACATTTGGACCTATGATTTGAGTCATATGTGGAGTGCACCTCACATAGACAGGCATGTAGGGATATTTCTCTGACTTTGTATTTGTTTGAATGGCACACCGTGTGTAAGACATATTTAAGTGCCATTTTATGTAGTATCGCGTTTTCGTAATATTTTGACATGCCTGTTCTCAGCACACTTCGAGGAATGTGCTGTTTTGGAAATGGTACCAATTATGGATTAAATGAATCTCAGCCGGCTCCCCCAGAGGGGACACCTAATCATGAAATGTACATAAAATTTGGCCTTCCTCCCATTATGTATAGTACATTATGGCATAAATATACAAAAACTGATCGTGAATTGCAATGGCCACAACATGGGGCGTTTGATCTGCGAAAGGTTCAAAATGTGGAGCAGTGTCTGTTTCAGCGCAGATCTAGACAGGATATGTTTGATTGTGTGCGTATGTGGGAGAAAGCGGTGCGTGAACGAATGAAGCGTGAACAAGCCTTGGCGGATAAAGAGCAGCAAAAGGCTGCTCGTGATAGAGCTTTACAGTTGCAGGGAAAAGAATTACAGGAACAGAAAGAGAGGGAGAATAGAGAACGTAATTTGCGAGTTAATGGTCAGTTTCCTATTCGACGTCCTCTTTATCCTGTCCTTACTAATGAATCAGATGATTTTTCATTATTAGATCGTTGCCCGCCTCCGTATGTTCCGCCTACGGCCCCGGGTGAGGACTTGGACGAGGATGATCAGGGAAATCAGCGTACCAGGTTAACTGCTGATCGAGCTACGGAATTGTGCGCGTTTGCTCGTAAACTTAATGTAAATTCTATAACTGTTCTGGAGATTGATGGCCTTATGAGTTAATGGACCAATCGAGAACAATTGTATTTTTGAGATCATTTTGGAGATGAAGTTGTCGAACGATTTAGACGGTATTCGCCTGAATTGGAACCTAAAGATATATCAGTTGGTCGTGAGAATTTTCGTGAAGGTATTTTTGTTCTTGCAGATGCGGATGAATTTTTCCAGCGTTTGGTTAAGCTACAGGATGAGGCGACACGGCTGCGAGCGGCGAAAAAGGCATCGGATTCGTCTGTGCCTGGATCAACGGAAGTATCCAAAGAGTACACTATCTCTAAAACAGATAAGAGCGCTGCAGTTAATATTATGCCTATGCGAGAGGCTGCGCCTTTGTATGTCCCCCCTAAAGGGGACGGCACAGATGAGGATAAGAGGTCTAAAAATGCGAAGGGTTATTTTGTGTATAATTGGGTTTATACGCCATGGAATAGAACAGACGTTATGGCACTCAAGAATGCTTTGCCTGACCCTCGTAAAAATCCGGCAGCTTTCTATGAAAGTGTGGAAGGTGCTATTTCTTCATGTGTCATGACATTAGTTGATATTGATCTCTTCTTTGGGTTGATACTGCCTCCTGATATGTGGAGAGCTATTCGTAAGTTTGATGATCGAGCAATTTTGGGTGCAGATTGGAAGGACTTAGCTAAAGCTGATTTGGATAGGGAACCCGCGTGTAAGCCATGCCAATTGATTTTAGATCTCCCGGCGGCTATTTTAACTAAATTAAAAACGCTTGTTCCCCCTAAGAAAATTGATTGGACGATGTTGGCTTCTTGCAAACAGAAGCCGGATGAATCGGTCTCCGATTTCTTTTCACTTTTCGAGGAAGCATTTCATGATTACAGTGGGCAATCATTAACAGAGGATACGGGCAGGCATTTGTTTATTGATAAGTATGTGGCTAATCTCCTACCGGAGATTGCGAAACGTTTAAAAACTAGTGAAAGTTCATGGACCACGGCGACCCCCGCTTCTTTATTAACTATGGCTCAGTATTATGAACGACAGGAATTGGAGGCTAAAGAAAGTAGTGATAAGAAAGCGAAGGATTTAAAGACGAAGGTGATGTTGGCTCAGGTTTATGCGACGCAGTCGAGAGGGAACGATAGGGGTAGACGAGGATCGTATGGTGCGTCTTCCACCCGTTCTGACATTTCTGAGGATCAGTGTGCATACTGTAAGCAGTTTGGACATTGGGCTTCAGATTGTCCGGTGCTTCGTGAACACCGTAATCAGCTTGGTCGAGGAAGTGGAAGGTCACGGAATAGTTATTCAGGACCGAGAGGTGGAGCGAATGATCGTGGTAGGTTTGAAGCACGGGGTCGTGGTCAGGCTGATCATAATACTTTTGATCGACGGAATCAGTATCAGATAGCTGAAGGAGAGTTTATTGAGTCTCAGGTTAATAATTATGCATAGGATTGCGTAGGATGGGGTGTGGAATCGGTTGAAATACCAGTCAATCAAAGGGGTCCATATATATCAGCACATGTTTTGGGTTCTACTGATCAGTTTCTGGTCGATACAGGAGCTACTCGTAGCGCTCTGTCCAAACACTTGGTTCCAAGGGCTCCCCTGTCTGGCAAAACGATTACATCAATAGGGTTCGATGGAACACCTTCTCTTAGCCCATTGTCTCCACCCCGTATATTTCATATTGACAAATTTACTGCCCCGTTCCCGTTTTTGTTATCTCCAAACACGCCAGATAATATTGTGGGACTTGATATGCTTAAACACTTTCGAGCAACCATACGCTGTGCCCCTGATGGGGTGCGGGTTATTTTGAATGAAAACTATCCAGAGGTTGAGAGATCGTGCCTCATGCAGGAGGCCGATGCATTAGCTTCCCTTCCAAGCACTTTATGGGCCACTTCCGATACTGATGTGGGTCAAATGATTATTCCTCCCGTACATATTACTGTAAAGGAGGGAGTGTCTTTGCCCCGCGTACCACAGTATAAGATATGCAGAGAAGGTGAAATTGCTTTGACACATATTGTGAATGACTTGATTGAGGCAGGGGTGGTGGAGGAAGTCCCCTATAATGTTTGTAATAGCCCAATTCTTCCGATCCTTAAGAAAGACACAGACACTAAGATCTATCGGTTTATTATTGATTTAAGGGAAGTTAATAAGATAGTCGTACCGCAGTACCCGGTGGTGTCTGATATTACCACCTTACTTACTTTGATTCCACCTACCGCCACTACATTCACTGTTATTGACTTGAAGAATGCTTTCTTCTCGATTCCTATTCATCCTGATAGCCGATATTTGTTCGGCTTCACATTAAATAACAAATCATATAGATTTTGTCGAGTTCCTCAAGGCTACACAGAAAGCCCTAGCATTTATAGCGAGGCATTAAAAAGGCAGCTTGATTCCTTTGATTTACAGTCTAGGGTGGCTCTTATTCAATATGTTGACGACATTTTACTTGCAGCAGACACGCAGGAACAATGTGAGGAGAGTACTCTCTCCCTACTTTCTTTTCTTGCCAAGAATAATCACAAGGTCTTGAGGAAGAAGTTGCAATATTGTAGACCAAAGGTGACCTACCTCGGTCATCTTTTGTCTAAGGAGGGACGTGCATTGACATCAGACCGAATTCAAGTAATATTAGATACACCAGTTCCTTGCACTCAGAAAGATGTTCGGGCCTTTATAGGTTTGACGTCCTTTTGTAGACATTGGATACTAGGATTTTCACACATTATAAAACCCTTGCTAGCGTTGTTGTCCAAAACTACACCGATTCCCCTTGAATGGACAGATGAATGTCAGAATGCTTTTGACCAATTGAGACAAGCCCTTTGTTCTGCACCAGTGTTAGGTACACCAGATTATACAAAGATCTTTACACTATATGTACATGAGAAGGATGGGTGCGCATTGTCAGTCTTAGTGCAGACACACAGAGATAAACAGAGGCCTTGTGCGTACTTCTCAGCAGTACTCGATCCTGTGGCTCGAGGATTACCTGGATGTTTTTGAGCGGTCGCAGCAATAGCTGTGGCCATACGACAGAGTGAGGGGATAGTTTTGTCACACAAATTGTTGGTGTTAGTTCCCCATGCGGTAGATGCTTTATTGAACCAAACGAAGACACAGCATCTAACTAGCGCTCGTTTAACAGGATACGAGCTAACGCTGTTGGCGCCACATATTACACTGAAGAGGTGCGCCACTTTGAACCCCGCTACTTTATTGCCATATCCTGTTGCTGAGACCCAGAAGGAAGAACAACATGATTGTGTTTTTCTGACTGAAGAACAGACAAAGTGTCGTATCGATTTACAGGATACGCCACTTCCAGATGTAGATGGGGAACTGTGGGTTGATGGATCGTGTTTGAAGCTGCCAGATGGTACAACGTCTGCAGCCTACGCAATCACGACACTTAAGACAGTGGTAGAAACAGCACGAATACCGCAAAAATCGGCCCTAGCAGCTGAATTGATAGCTTTAACGAAAGCCTGTGATTTAAGTGCTGGATTATGCGTGAATATCTACACTGACAGCCGTTACGCTTTTGGAGTAGTGCACGATTTTGGCCTACTTTGGAAGGAGCGAGGGTTCCTGACCTCACATGGAGTGCATATCATGCATGGAGAATTAGTACGTGACCTCCTGAATGCACTATTATGTCCAAAGAAAGTAGCGATAATTAAATGTAGTGCACATGAGAAGGTGACAGACAAAATAGGACAAGGCAATGCTTTTGCAGATCGTATAGCGAGAGAGACTGCGATGTTACAGAATGTCTCTCCTATGTATGTGGTGAAATCACAGGCTGAGCGATGGCATGATGCCAGAGAGGAAATATTAGATATACAAAAATCAGCATCTCAAGCTGAACTTGCAACTTGGGCAACAGAGGGAGTGTTGGATGATGAGGGTTGTTGGCGTAGCAAAGATATGGAGAGATGGAAATTGCCTGCCGCTTATTTGCAAGCAATGGTTCAAATGACACATGGGCTGGCACATGTTGGAGCTCTTGCAATTACTAAATTGCTTACACGAGTTTGGGAGCATCCTGAGATTGCCAGCACGGCCAAAAGAGTAGGGCAGACCTGTCTGATATGCTTGCAGTACAATCCTGCTAAAGGGACTTATACTCCTAAAGGAGGGTTCGTTCCACCTACTGCACCATTCGAAGTACTGCAAATGGATTACATCCAGCTTGAGCGTTGTAATAACCTCAAGTATGTCTTAGTGGTGGTGTGTTCCTTCAGTAAATGGATTGAGGCCTACCCCACGAAGGATAATACAGCGTTGACAACAGCTAAAGTGTTACTCAAAGAGTACTTCCCACGCTATGGTGTTTGTAAATTTCTGTGGAATGATAATGGTCCTCATTTTGTTGGGAAAGTAGTGGAGTATGTCCTGAAAGGATTAGGAATTAAACAAAGATTCCACGCTGTATTTCACCCGCAGTCAGCAGGTCTTGTGGAAAGGTATAATGCGACTCTGAAGTTGAAGCTAACAAAGATTGTGGCATCCACGTCCTTGAAATGGCCGGACGCTTTGCCTTTGGCATTACTATCTATTAGATCAGTACCACATTCCCGATCTGGCCTCACACCCTATGAAGTGGTGTTTGGAAGGCCTATGAATATCTGGGGAGTTCCAAAGCCTCGCTTAATACATGATGTGCCTTGTATAATGATGAACGATTATTTGGCACGATTAACAAATGATTTACTTTCTATTCATCAACAGGTTCGAGAAGCGCTCCCCGACAACTCCATTGGAGAGGCTCACGATCTCCGTCCTGGGGACCACGTTATGGTCCGCGTGTTTGAGAGAGCCGGCAGTTTGGAGCCGAGGTGGCGTGGCCCTGAACAAGTATTGTTGGCAACTCGGACGGCTGTACGAGTCACGAATAAGAAGCGGTGGATACATTCCACTCACTGCCGTCGTGTCTCTCCGGACCTGGTGAATCCTGCGGTGCTGTCTGATTATAGAGACATCTTGGATGCAGAAAAGAGCCCAGCTACTACGCCTCACGAGTCGGAGGAAGCCTTCCGGACCACACTGTTTCTGGTGAAGTGAGGTATAATCTACGTTCAAGGAAATTGTTTTTGTGCAAGACTGGTTGAGTTACCGTTCTGAGGTTTGCGAAAACGGAAGCCGAGAATATCAAGGGGGGGGATCAGTTCTGGCCAGTGTAGCGACACCCGTCTTGAATCTCGGATAAGACACCAGCGGCTACCTCAGATCTCAGCACTCAATTTTTATTTTTTAGTTGATTTTGAAATTTTGTTCTTTGCACTATGGCACCTACGACAATGAGGAACAGAAGAATTCTTGGTGCAGTGCTTTTTGTTGTGACTATAGTGGTAATAACAGTAATAGCTTGGACTGTAGAACGATTGTTTCCTGCACGAGAATATTTACTGCCTACTACTCCAATCCCATCTGAACATTTCCATTTTACTCTGCCTTATCATGAAGAGAGACATAGACAGACTTACTTAAATAACAGCTTCATTCAGATTCTACACCATACCCATAATATCACGAACACTTCGAACTGTTGGGTATGTGGAATGTTGCCTGGACATCAGAAGAAAGGAGGAACTCCACTTATTCCTCTTCCATTTTCTCATAATGGTTCCTGCAATGCCTGGTACACTCTCCTCTTCACCTTGAGATGGCCAACAAAAGGTGGAGTTCTTTTCCGACTTAATAAAGTTTGTTATAATGATAGAGATGGTTACCCACAGGCAGAAGGAACTAAATTTGAGTGGGAAGAATATCGACCGGACTATGTGTCTATACCTCGTATTTTTACTAATCAAAGACTTATAAATATGTCCAGTCTACACGTAATTACGGTTATTGATACTAAGGCTGATCTTTGTGTGAGGAATAAAGGTACAATTCCGGTAGGGAAAAGTGACTGCAATACTACTCTCACATTTGACACGCCAAATGGTATTACTTTTATAGCCTCACGAAACACCTACTTTATTTGTGGAAATAAAGGATATCATCGTCTCCCCATTGGGTGGTTAGGAACTTGCTATATATCGTTTGTACTACCCCCTGTATTTATTGCCCCG
The DNA here is from genome assembly GCF_964261635.1 of Lissotriton helveticus. Lineage (NCBI taxonomy): Eukaryota > Metazoa > Chordata > Amphibia > Caudata > Salamandridae > Lissotriton > Lissotriton helveticus. The sequence goes on along the minus strand of NC_136059.1, from coordinate 1,506,273,693 downwards.
CCTATGTACCATAATGATTTTGTACTATATCATGATTTTATATTAAATAGGGTTAAGAGAACATTGGAGACTGAAAATGTAGACCAAACGGATACTTCCTTACAACAATATGTAGATTTTAATTTAGGCCTGTTCTCCTTTGTTGGTGCTGCCTTAAACAGCAGAAAAATAATACGGCTAACACGTGTTGTGGAAGCTGTCGCTAATGAGACTGCCTCTGCTTTAGGGAACTTAACTGAGGAGCTCCAAATTACCAGAATTGTAACGCTTCAGAACCGAATGGTTCTAGATGTCGTACTAGCTGATCGTGGGGGTGCATGCCGCATTATCGGAAGTAGTTGTTGTGTTTACGTTCCAGATAATTCGCCCTCTGTGTATGATGCCATTTCCAAATTGCATAAAATTGCTGCTGAAATTCACCCCGAAAATGGTACATGGACATTCTCTAATTGGTTCTGGACTTTGCTTAGTACCTGGGGTTGGAAATTACTGACACACCTATGTATGATTATTGGAATACTCTTTTTCCTTTGTTTATGTATTCAATGTGGTCCTACCTTATGCTCTGTATGTATTACAGCCTGTATTCCATCCAAACGAGCTATTGCCAAAAACGAGCAAATGATTAACGCAGAAATGATGAAAATAATGATGATTAATATTGATGACGAGTATCCTGATTACTTCCATTATGAGGCAGCTTCAGCTAAATGCTAAAAGGGCCGTCTGTCGTAATTTGGCAGCACCTGACTTAGCATTTAGCTCAGCTACACGAACTTTCACCGTTAACTTGACCAAACGAGCGGGGGCCATCTTGTATTTCCTGGCTTCCATTTTGTATGAACATGCGACCTCGTGGTCAGCATGCCCTTTTGTCCTTCCTCTGTACCAATGACTATTTACCTTGCCCAGCAACAGGCTATTTTTAGCACTGGTCAAGCTCACACATGCGTACTCGAACATTCGGGTTAATGAGTGGTCACTTCTTAGGAATGTTCTCTACAACTGACCAGTGGTACTAAACCCCACCCACATGTTGGCTGTGTTCCAAAAATGCCCTTATATGTACCTAAACTGTAAAAAGAATATGCCGCCTACCTTTTTATTACTGTAAAACCTGTATAAAAGAGGTCGCGCACCGATGTTCGGTGTGATACTTCTGGCATTACCGAAGGGTGCTGTAGGAATGTACCACCACCCCATGGGGTCCTAATAAACTTGTCTTTTGCATTTCCAGTTTCCGTGCCAACTTCTATTCTATGGTGTTCGAGCAGTTTTGCTAAGTATGTAGACCTGATGAAACCCAATACCACACTTGTTGCTGGAAAGGTGCTATCATTTGTCTAAGCCGCCACCGTCTCTCTACAGTAACGTGGCAGAAATCGGGTCGGGCGAAGAAGGTTACTCCCTGAGCTGTTTTTTTAGAATCTGGTCTGGCTTTTTCAATTATTTCCTGCCTTGCCAAATAATTCCCACAAAAAACTAGCATGGCTCTAAGCAGATTATCCTGTCTACCATCTTTCTTCTTTTTGTTTGACAGTGGGAACCTGTGCGCCCGTTGGACTTCTAACTCTCATTGCCATAGGACTTCTGGAAAAGCCTCTTTCAGTAACTTAATAACCAATCCTCTTGGGTCCTGCCCCTCTACCCCTTCCTCAAGCCCAAGGAGTCTCACGTTATTCCTTCTCTGGCGGTTCTCAAAATCTTCGATTTTCCACTGCAGATCCTCTGCTATTTTAGACTGTTCCAATTTGAATGACTGCCAATCTGTAATCTCATCCTCGATTCTGCCCGTCCGTTCCTCTACATGTACGACTCTCTCTTCCACCTCCTCGTATTTTTTGTTCATTTTCCTTATTGATGCTTGAATTTTCTTAGTATCATGTCTGGCTCTCCGGCTCTCTGTTCTCGCTTCAGCCTGCATTTGTTTTAATGTATTAAACAACATGTCCATCGTAGCATGTTGTGAGGCTCCAGATTCTCCTCCTCCTGTTGCTCCACCTTCCCCTTGTGAAGCCTCCTGATAGACAGATGAAGTTGCTGAATAGTCCCATAAAAGTTTTTTATTAGTCTTATCTGGGGAGCCCCCTCGCCTTGTGGTCGGTTTCCTCCTTTTCTTTGTATTTCTGTTATCACTCTCCTCTGTATCTGAGCTAATTTCTGTTGAAATTTTGCCTTCCTCCTCACTGGAGGTAGTGTCTGAACCTTCATTGACAGAGAAGAATTTATCGCCTTCACGTTCTCTCTGAGATTCAATACTTGCTAGGCTCCCCCACTTTGCACACTTAGGCTGATTCAAATTATTAGCCATTTCCTCCTCTACCTGCAAAAGAGCATCCAGCATCTGGGCATTATTAGCGTTTCCTAGCCCTTCTGCCGTTCTGGTTGCATCTGATTCAGGCCCCTGACTCCCCTGCTTATTCGGGTTACCGCTCACCTCTTCCAGCTCTCCTGCCTCTGCTGCTCCCGCCGAAGACGCACAGTCTGTAGTTGGGTTTGTTTGTTGCCTGGTAACCGAGACGCTTACGTCCTCGAGGACGGCTCCCATTGCACTCGCGTCTCCGTTGGCGTCTTCATTGTCGTTCTCTGCCGGGGATTGTTTTGCTGACGACTTGACTACTACGTTTGCTGTGGGCCTCGCACTAAATGACTCCGATAAGGTAGGCTGTCTGAAGATTGATTCCTTGACGTCTTTTGCAGCCGCTGACTTATTGCTTCGTGCGGGTGCGGGTATGTCTTTATTTTGGCCAGATGCTGTAAGCGGTACCTCGTTCCGCGTAGCGGTGGATTTAACTTCTGTTTTCCTCTCTTTCTCAGCTTTTCTTTGTTGAGTTTTCTGAGCCATAGTTGGTGCTGGGGTCCCGCGTTTGCCTGGGAGGGGGACTTTGGGGATCGTACCAGATCCTGGCATCTTATTTGCAGTAACCGCTGTAGGCAGTGTTTTCTCTTTTTCTTTATCCGGCTTTCCATTCTTTCCTCGCTGTGACATTCCGCTCAGGCTATTACAGATCACTTTCCAGTGATTTCGCGCAGTTTTAATCACTGTCTCAATCACTGTCCAAGTTCTTTTTTTGAGTCTCGTTTCTGCAGTATTTAGCCCTCCACGCTGTGCTCCAACTAGCCAAATAAACAACCGCATAGCCAGCACCGGCGTCGCTTCAGGGCAGCATCCACGCTTGCAGGGCATCTTTCACTGGTATGTTACCCCACGTACCTTAAGATCTAGTACTGCCAAACAAAGTAGAAATATCCAATAATAAAAAGAGCTAAATGGGGAGGGAGAAGTTTTTCCCATATGGCAGAAAAATGGTGGAAACTATTGCTGAATAACCTACGAGCTCAGCCTAATCTTTTCAAATTTAGAAAGGATCTGAAAACCTGGTTTTCTCTTGGTATCAGATGGCTGATGGTCCTTAAAAGAATGTTTCGCTTTTTGGTTTTTCAGATTATGGAAAATCTCAAGAGTTTCCTGCCAATAGCGCCAAGATGCCTATTCTTGGGTAATAGTGTGCTCGATAAAACTATGTAACGTAACATAACATGTGTGGTAAGTAGTTCCTCAGAGGATACATTTATTGAAGGCATATGCATTGCAGCAAACACCCGTAAACAACAACAGATGGGACCTGGGCCACGGTGAGTCCCTAGCAGAGGGCTGCGATGAAGAGGCTCTGCGCATATAGCTGGGTGACCGGTTCAATTGGCCCAATAGCAGATCCTCTTCTGGGTCACCTGTACCTGCAAATGCCGATTAAACGTGCAAGAGTGCAGCCTATGTTAAACCGCCCTGCAGGGTCTGGCTATGAGTACCGGGGATTAGGGAAATGTGTGTAATACATGTTTTTTAAAGCGAGAGATACTGCATCTTGTTTGCTTGCTAACAAAAAAGCACTGCTGCGGTGCACAATATTTTCACCTGCTGATTTTTTTTTTTTTACCAGAGTGTCATCCTGAAGTGAAGCAAGTTGATGTGTACTTTCCTCTAAAGTGCATTTAATGGCCACTTCATGATTATGGATCCAAGTGTCTTCTCCCAGCCCAACTCCAAGGTTACAGCCAGCGGGGAAGGCGCCACATGGAACTTAATATAGGACTATCTTCCGTCAGTCAACAGAAGCTTGTGTTGCACACCCCGTCGGGATTACAGAATAGGGCAGGGGTAAATAGCGCATGGCCTGCGTTGTTCTGAGTTGCACAGGATGGGAATCAGTGCCGATGTATCCTATGTTTCTGCAATAATTCTTCCCGTTGAAAGAAGGAAGACTCTGTGCATTGAAACACTGCAGGAAAACATAAGAACGTTTGTCTGGTAAATCTGGGCTCTGCAGTAGTCCCCCGTTCTAGTTAGGAAATCTCAGAATAGCAGGGTGCAGGCAGGGGACGAGTTACTGCCTAGAATCAGTAATTCAAGCCACAGTAGTTCCCAATGCCTGCACCTTGCTACTAGTAATCCAGGCTTCTGGCGTTTTACCCAAAACTTCAGCTGTTAAAAAACATCCAATATATTTGGGTGCAGCACCAGGCAAATCATCCTGAATTCAGTCCAGGAGCTCTAACTCCCAGGCCCTCTTGCCAGTATTCTGCATTGAAGAATGACTTCTCGTTTGACAGAGAAGCTATGTTTAAACAACCACCAAGTTCAGCTAAAGGGATTTTACCTAAAGCAGTCGGTCGTCCAAGACAGGGTGTTAATTCCCCCAGCCTGCATTCTAAAATGTACCACAGCGTTAACAAAACATCGAGGAATACTCTTGTGGTGTGGTAAAGACGTATTGAAGGTTAAAAAGTCATACGGGAATCAGTGGTACTTTCCGAGAGAGCCATTTATGAGAACAGGGAAATGTACTCCCTACAATGAGCCAATGAGTAATTCAATTCAATTCAATTTCACTTTCAGTTTTTATTAAAAGAACTATGGGGATGAGGTTCCTTGCACAGTCATTTTATATAAAACAATTTTATAACATAATGCAGTTTAATGATTTAATAGAATGTATCAGAACAATCCTACATCAGAGGGTAGTAGTCACCAAGAAGTGACTGAGTTCCAAAGTGCCTCCAATCCTGAAGTGCAAGGGCTAGGTGGACAGGCCACAAACACATTTAAAGCATGTCAAAGAGCTGAAGTACCAAGGGTGCACTGATGCAGAGAAGGAAAGATTGTTCCACTACATTTTTCATCTTGGCAACGAGCACACCCTCCATGTCGCAGAAGGCATTTGTTTTCTTGTTATTAGGGCTAACCATAGTTAAAGTCCTTCAAACATGCAGGTGTCTGTATTGAAATCGGTGTGTATTGGACTTGGCCCTTTTGTCAGGTTCACCCCTGAACTTTTTGCCTTAAGCTCTGACAGGGTGGTAGTGGTTTTAGGCCTCTGGGCACTTTAGCACTGTGGCCCAGTGTAAAGTGTGTGTGCTCTCTGAGTGCGTGTGGTGAGATTGGCTTGCCCTCCCATATGAATGCATGGGGGATATGGGTGTCCATGGTAATTCCTGGTATGAAAGGAGTGCAGGGGCGAGTTTAGTATGTATGAACTCGTGAGGATAAATGCTGCGCAACGGTGTGTGCAGATTTATGGTGACTGGTGGAGAAATGCCACTTTTAGAAGTTTGCATTTCTGTGTACTGTGTGTCTGCCAGCCTGATGTGAGTTGCACGTCTGGCTTGTGATTGACAGGAGCTGAGAGGTGTGGGTGGCTCTAGGAGACAGGGGAAGTCTGCCCAGTGGTGAATAGAGAGATGTGCATGCAGATGGGAGGGAGGAGTTGCATCTGGGACCTGAATAGGGCTGTGCCTTCCCTCCACAATGCTGGCTCCGCCCCCTGTGGTGCATCTAATCCCTGAGCCCCCAACTGACAAAGGAGAGAGGAGCTGAGCAAAACAAAGTGCTCCAAAGCTCCCCTAAACCTGTTCTAACTGGTATCCCCAAGCCCTGTGCTGTGACACAAAGGGATTTGGTAGTATAAATATAGGGGCTGTGAACCCATGAAAATGTTCAGTTTTCAGTGTGCTGATCTTGCTGGGGGTGTGCTCCTGCTGGGGCCCAGGGGAGCGCTGGCCTCCCTGGGCCCTGCATTGCCCCTTTATTCCTAAGGACTTACTCTCTTTACTCCTGGACAGCTTCATCTAGCGCCTGGGAACGCTATCTTTTAATTTGCCCAGCTGATAGAGAGCGTGGGTTTCGCAGCGCATAGCTGCAGCCCTTTTGGGCGGGAATCCCCAGCATAGGGATTCCCCCCCTTGTACCTGTCACGGATGCCCACCCCACTTATTTCTTTATTTACGTGTGTGTGCCCACCCTGCATTCTTTGTGAGCTTTGCGGGTGCCCACCCCACTTATTTATGGAGCTGTGCGGTGCCCACCCAGCTTATCTGCCGTCACTGCGGGTTCCCACCCCGCCGGTATCTTTGTGCGAAAACGGGAGCCTACCCCGTATTGCGGAGAAGTCACAGAGAGAAAGCTGCCGGGCCGCTGCCAAATGCGACCCGGAAGTCAGGCAACCCTTGTCACGATGTGGGCGGGGCCGCGGCAGGACCGGAAGTTGTGCTGTGTTGGTGTGGGGCGCCCGTTAACCAATGGGAGCCCCGGTGTGCAGATCGAGGGAGAACGGGAACCCACCCCGCCTTCCGTAGCCCGAAAGAAAAGTCCCGGGTCCCAGGAGGGAGCCCGGTGAAGAGCAAAGGCGGCCAAGGACCGCCGACGGCAGCATGGGGCTCCCAGGAGTCCGGAGAAGCCCCATGAGAGAAGTGCTGCCACCGTAAATAGGAGAATACTGCCTTCACCCCCAGAGCCGGTGAGTGAGGATTTGAGGGGGCGGGGTGGTGCTGGTCGAGGCACCAATTCCGAGCGGTCCCGCCAGAGAGAGGGCCGCTCCACCGGGCTCAAGATGTGGCCTTAAGAGGTCAGAGGAGCCTGTGTGCTGGAAGATGGATTCCCATGAGCAGGCTTGCCATCCCGGGCTGCTCCAACGCTTTGGGTGGCATGTTGTGTGGTGCCAGTGCCTCTTCCTTGAGCAGCCCCGCCTGCCAGAGGGCCGCTCCAATGTTGGCATTTGTTTCTAGGGCCCAGTGAGAGTCCAGATGGCCAGTAGCGCCTCTGCATGCCAGTTAGGCGATTTTCCCAGCTGTCCTGCAAGAGTGCAGGTAACTGCCACGATTGATCTATAGTCCCTGAGTGGGACAGACGGCATATTGAGAGCCCAGGACTTCATTTGGTCCTCACAGCTATGCAGCAATTAGTGCCAGCTGCATCGTTTAGGCCCTCATGTGATATTCTCAGCTGCCCAACAAGTAGTGGACAGCTGCAACGTTTAGGTCTGCGCAGTTGCGCACCCTTGACTTCTGCTGCCTTGGCAGCGCGCCCTGACTGTTGGACATAGGGCATTTGAGCCCCTTTTTGAGATGGCCAGTTGGCCAGAGGGACTATTAGGTTTGTAGGGCGCCAGGACCTGATGTGATTTATAGGGTGCTAGGAAATGTAATGTATGTAGTATGATTTACTCACCCTGTTTTATACCTCTAAATGTGTTTTTTATGATTAGGAGGTTGTTTTGCATATTATGGTTTATGCTAGTGAGATTATGTTTCACTGTGTGATTTATGCCCCTAATGTGAGTTCTGCTTAGGAGGTTAGGGTGTAATGTGTTTAGACTTATGAGAGAATTGCATAATGTGTTTATGCTGGTGAGGTTGGCGCAGAATGTAATTTGCGCCTGATGTGATACTGTGCATAATGTAGTTTATGTTACAGGCTGATGCTAAGTACAGTGATTACCAGTGGTTACTGGTTGTACTTTTATGACATGTTTTACTTTTACTAATTTCGCTTTGTGATGGTTCTGACTGTGGTCCAGTGGGCCCTGTCAGGTGTATATAATCCCTTGTAGATATGACCCAGTGCCAGGTGGCACCATGTATATTATGTGTTTACTATTCTTTTTTTTTTTTTACATTTGTTTTTTTTTAAGGAAAGAAGGCACAGCACAACTGAATACAAGTGTATAAAGAAATAACAAAAAAAGAAGAAAAAAAAATAGGCCAGAGAGAATTACAACAGGCAGAAAAGAGCCACAAAAAAAAAAGAGCCAATCGATAAAACACTCTGGATCTGGGAGTCAGTAGGAACAAGATAGGATCTGGATAGTCCAACTCTGCGGGTAGTAGAAAGAAGTTAATCAGAAGAAGAGAAAGAGAAAAAGAAGTAAGAAGAGTACAAAGAAAAAACAAACGAGAAAACAAGGCGGAATGGTGATTATCCTGACTGGGACAGCCATGTGGTCAAGTTATCCCACACCTCAAGTCCCTTTTTCCGGCCTTTACGACCCTTCCTGGCATAAACAGCAATTTCTAAGTGATAAGTAGCGATAATTCTAGCTAACCACTGTGAGAATGCCGGGGGCTCAGGGTCGAGCCAGGCAAAGGCCACACAGATTCTCCAAACTGCCATTGCAATAAAAATTAAGCCATCTCTTTTTAGCCGTGAAGTCTCAGTCTGTGTTCCCAGCATGATGATAGTAGGGTTTAGTGTTATGGACTGAGTTGTAACTTCACTTAATAATTCCTGTATGCGGTTTAGAGTGAAAGAGAGCTTTGGACATGTGGAGAAAATATGAATGGAATCAGCCCCATATTCCGAGCATCTAGGGCAAAGAGTACCTTGGCCAGAACCCCATATCGCAATTTTGTTGGGGGTAAAATACAAAAAGAAAATGGTTTTGAAGTGTTGTGCCTGCAGCTTTGCTGAGATTAATATGTTCTGTGATAAAGAGAGTGAGTTACAAAAAAATGCTGCTGGGAGCAGAGAGTTTATTATGCCATTTATCAGCTATATTCTGTAGGTCATCAAGCGTCTGCTTGTTTATTATGTTATATAGCAGGCCAATTCGAGGGGTTGATGGTTTGCGTAAGGTGTCAAGAAGATCAATTTCCCTAAATCCTGAGGACCCCCCAGCTTTCCTAGACAGAAAATCAAAAACAGAAAAATATTTAAAAGAATCTTCATTCTTGAGTTTATATTTGGCAGATAAGTCAGAAAAGGGAGTTACCCCTTTGCAGGTGATAACATCTCCTAGCTTCAAAATGCCTGCCTTATGCCAGTCTGAGAAATAGGCCCTGCCGAAAATGGCAGGCAGGTTGTCATTATTCATAGTGGGAGTATAGTAATTGAATCAGCCCAGCCCAAAGATCCGGCGAATGCTACGGAAGGTTTTAAAAGAGTTCATTAGCGTCTTGAATCTCACCCATTTGTAATATCCATATGTGATTTCCCGAAGTAAACAGCCCCAGAGTTGGTCACCCAGTAGTAGCTGAAAGGGCGAGGAAAGCCCAAAAGTATGAGGGCATGGAGCTTCCTTTAGCAGATCTGAGCTGTACTGTAGCACCGAGGCTCAGTAGTAAAGAGTTACATTAGGGAAAGACCACCCCCCTCGCTCTTTTGGTAAGCATAATTGCCTTAGGGCTCTCCTGGGTTGAGAGTAGGACCAGATAAACTGTGTAAATAGTTGTTGGAATTTTTGCAGATTTGATTTAGTAAATTCCAGAGGTATTGTTCGGAAGAAGTATAAAAGTTTAGGGAAATATGTCATCTTTATGACATTGCATTTGCCAACCAAAGTTAAATGTAGATTGTCAATTTGTTTCAGGGCTTTCCTAGTATGTGTGGCCAGTGGCCCTAAATTGTCTGTGACGATCTCGTCTAGATTAGCGGAGATAGAGACACCAAGATATTTGGCCTTAGCAACAACCCTGTAGTCAATCCAGGATATTTGGCTATTTGTTAAAATGTGAGTTTTGTTCTGGTTCAGGGCATAGCCAGAGATCTTCCCGATTTGTTGCGCCTCGAGTTCAATAGCCACTATGGCATTGGAGGGATCAGGTGAGGTGATGGCCAGATCGTCGGCGTAAGCCATGATCTTGGTGCAAATCCCTTGAAAGATGACTGGAGGAATCTCGGTGTTTCTCTCTATTTGCTTGATAAAGGGATCCAAGTAAAGAGCGAACAGCAGAGGGGAGCAAGGGCACCCCTGTCTGGTGCCCCGGGAGATCTCAAATTGCCCGGTCAGTTGTCCAATAATGGAGACGCAAGCTGTTGGTTTTACATATAGAGCTTGCACCGCCTGAATAATCTTTGGCCCAAAGCCCATTCTACTCATAACTGCCCACAAAAATTGCCAGGAGACCCGGTCAAAGGCTTTCTCAGCGTCCAAAAGTGTGAGTGACATTGGGTCTCCGGCAGCCTGAGCGGCATCAAACAAAGTAATTGCTCTTCTAACGTGCTCGGTTGTTCCTTTCTTTGGGATGAACCCGTGCTGCCACTATGATACCAACGATTCCGCCACCGAGGAGATTCTATTAACTAAGATTTTAGAGAAGATTTTTGAATCACAATTGATGAGTGTAATAGGTCGATAGGAGCTCATCTCTAGTGGGGATTTATCTTTTTTAGTAAAAATGGCTATTCTGGCCATGGATCACGATGCCGGAGGTAAAGCACCGTCGAATATTGATGGCATTACTTCTGTAAGGATTGTTTGAATTTGTGGGGCAAAGACTTTATAAAACTCTACTGGGATGCCGTCTCGCCCAGTGGCTTTCCCATCGGGGAGGCTGTTGAGTGAATCCAGTATCTCCTCCCATGTGGGGGTTAACTCTAGTATTTCCCTGTTGTCTGGGGAAAGAGATCTAAGATCGATCTCACCAAGATAGCTGGTAGTTTCGCCTGAGATTAAATCATTTGGACCAGGATTCTCCTCAGTGTAGAGCTTGGAATAGAAATCCTGGAATCCCTTTCTTATAAGATCAATGTCATTGGCCTCGCTCCCAGATGGGAGTCTAATAGTGTGAATCTGGCTGCAGGAAGCCTGTTGCCTGGTCCTAACAGCCAAATGGTGACCAATATTATCGCTGCATTCGTAGTTTTTCTCTCGAGAGCTAGCCCATTTTGCAGCGGTTTTCTCAGCAAAAATTGCCCCAATTTCGGATCTGGCGAGCACAACCTCTTTCTGGACTGCCTCAGTGTCTTGTCCTACTTGGATGCACTGAGTTAGCTTAGTCTCAGCTATCTTTAATTTCCCCTGTAGATTAGTTATCACCATCTTCTCTTTTTTGTTTTTGCGTGCTGAGAATCCAAGAGTCTCGCCCCTAATCCCTGCTTTTAGCGTATCCCAGACTGTCATAAGGGAGGCAGAGCCAATGTTAAAGCCTAAAAACTCCGGTAGCCAGCATTGCATATGAGTCTTGTATAATGGATCCTGTAGCAGAGCCTTGTCAAAGCTCCAGGTAGCGGCCTCTCTGGGCTTTCCCCATCCTCTGATATTAATGATGAGAGGATTATGATCTGACATGAAGCGGGGGGCTATTTCAATGGTACAGTTATTAATGATTGAGGATGAGAGGAAGAAGTAGTCCAACCTGACAAAGATGTGATGTGGGGTGGAAAAAAAGGTGTACCCAGGCTGAGAAGGGTTCAGTCTAGCCCAGCAATCTCTTAGGCCATGCATCTGTGCTAGGTCAATCAAAGCCTGATAGACCAAGGGCTTCCTACCCTTGTATTTCCAATTTTTTTTGGAAGGCAAATGTAGATTGAGATCCCCGCATAGGACAATGGGGGTGGGCCAATGTGCTAATTCACCTGAAACCAAGTTGATGACTCCCGGGTCATCCGCATTGCTCCCATAAATTGAACATAGGGTAAAAGGGGGGTTGTTAGAGATACGACATTCAGTAATTATCCATCTACCTAGGGAATCAACCTTAACCCGGGGTGATGCGATGTGGAGTCTTCTCTCAGCAAGAATTCCAAACCCCCTGGTTTTAGAGCCCTGTGTGGTAGCCCCCAGGACTTGAAACCCCAAGGAGTCTAAAAGGTGCTTCTGGGAGCCCTCAATATGGGTTTCCTGTATGCAGTTGATGTCCCCTCCCAGAGAGCGAAGTCCCTGGGCCACGTTCTGCCTCTTCGAGCGATCGTTTAACCCACATATATTAACAGAAACGATTCTTAAAGTATCTGATTTAGCCATTCAAAGAAAAAAAGAAAAAAATCAACCAAACAAAAAGAGTAGAGAAGTGATAACAAAACCGACTCCTGCTCTTTTGTCCTATGAAGTAACAAGTGTATTTCCAATATACATGTGTGTGTTCAGAAAAGATTAAAAAAGAACTAGAGCTTAGATTTTCTGTGCCAAACTTTCCTATTGCGGTGCCCTTCCCATCCCTCCCCCCCCTTCTTAGAGCAAACAGGCAAAGCCTGAATGATGGCAATCATCATGAGCCCCGACTGCCAGCCACGCCAGAATGATAGGAGACTTTCGCTCTAGTTTAAATTTCGGCCAAATGCCCCCGCCTTTTTTCTTTTTTATTTGTTTTGCTGTGCTCTATGTGATCTGAAGTAGTGTACATATATATATATATATTGTTCCCCCTCCCCCTTTTTTCTTTTTTCTTCTTATTGCTGTGCTCTATGTGATGTGAAGTAGGGTATATATATATCGAAAGAGAAGCAAAGAAAACAAATACGGCAAGAGAGAAACAAAAGTAAGTATCAGGTCAAGTCAAATATAGTCAGGTAGCATCAGGGGGTGCGTGACACAGGCCCGGGTGATTCCCCCCCCCCCCTTTTCAGCAGATAGATTGGATGTGTGTTATTTCCTTCTGGATTTCAAATCCTCCAAGAACTCCCCAGCTTTGATCTCGGAGAGGAAAACCTTGGTACTTCCGTTGAAAATCACTGTGAGCCTCGAAGGAACCATAAGGTAAACTTCCGCACCCTGCTGTTGGAAAGGGGAGATTAGCTGCCTCATACGCCATCTTCGTTCAACAGTCCGGTGGCAAAAATCTGGTTTAGCGAAGAAGGTTATCCCGTTGGCTCCTTTTTTTTGCATTGAAGCGAGCCTGGTCATAGATCATCTGCCTGAGGAGGAAGTTACCGAAGTACACCAGGAATACCCTTGGTTGCCCCCCAGATGAGTTGCCGCTATTGTGTTGACGCTTCTGATGAAAAGGAAACCGGTGGGCCCTCTGCACCTCATGGTCCCAGTCCCAGCCCGGATGATCAGGGAAGGAGTCCTGTAGTAGTTTGACTATGAAGCGTCTTGGGTCGTCCCCCTCCTTCCCCTCCGGAATGCCAAGAAGGCGAAGGTTGTTCCGGCGCTGGCGGTTCTCTTGTTCCTTCAACTTAGTCATCATGTCTATCATGCAAGCTGTGTTGGACTCAGTGCTTAATTTGTGCCGGTGCTTTCCGGTGCTTGGCACCGGCACTTATCGGTCAGGGCCGGGTCTACACAGGATATCAGCTGCTGCCTGCTCACTGACTGCATACACGTCTTCCCAGTGGTGGCGAAGAACTGATAAGCGTTCAGCCATAATGGGACACTTCGCACACTACTCCGAGACCTGCTGCCAGCAGCTGCTTGCTGGGCTCAGTAAGGTCATAAATAGTTAAAAGATTTCTGCTCTCAGCTCTGGACCGGCTGAGAGAGCACTGTAACAAATCTGCCCAGCCAGGCTACCGCATATATATTCCTCCGCGCCACGCGATGACACTGCTACAATGTTGCCATTCCCCCGCGTTGCAGCTCTGGCTGTCACCCTGACGTCACGGGGCCCCGTGTCAGGCTGTGTGCTAGTACTTGCTGGGGCCATTGTGGACCGTCGTCACATCCTGTCTATCTGAGGGGGAGTTCAGTTTGTTTAGGGAGGGAGATGGCTGGTTGCTAAATGTGCCACCCGCAAACCATTCATGGCTTTCCAGCTTCTTCCTGCAGCTCGCACCGACCCGAGCCTGGCCGCAGTGTGCTGTCACTTGCTGCACCCTGCCATATTCAAGTCTTGCTGCTGCCAAGGGACACAGAGGAAGGAGTCAGTGATCCGCGTTGCACCAGTTGTTGCAAGACAGTCAGTTACTGAACAGTCCCGCTCTGGACTCATTGAACAGCCTGGACGACTCTCATCTCAATTAGGGAAAGAGAGAGATAAAAAAACAACTTTTGCATTTACTTTCCTTTGCCGTTTTTTTTTGTGCTTAATGTCAATGCAGAGACATTTAAATACTTCCTGCCAGATTCATGTATTGTAAGCGAGGGAAAAAAAGAATCTACTCTGAATCCCCACGGAGGCCTGGCAGAGATGGGCAGAGGTCATAGCGAGAGCTGGTCTCACTGCTTCCCCCTCCCCCCTGCAACCAGCCGCACACGCTCCATTAATCCAGCCTTTGCAGAGGTGAGCAGCCCTGGAATTGCCGCTCGCATCCTCAAAGTAAGTGAGTGCCTCTAAAGTAATCTCTTGTTGCTGAAGTAGCTTGATACAACTCTCGCTGGTGCATTTCCAAGAGACACATGTATTTTTTATGAGGTGTTAATGTTGTTTCACACTGGTGAGTACACCTCTGATGCACAACTACAGAGGTACTGAGTGTTTGCCTCCCCACCCGCCTGCTAAATATACAGCGGGCTTGTAATAGCTGCAGGCATGTCTTTGTGAAAAAAGGCCTCATTAACCTCACGCCGCCTTCTGGCAGAAATCTACTTATTTTTAGAGTCTGCGTTTGATTGACGGCAAAGTCCCTAGAGTGTGAAAGAGCACGGATTGGCCCGAATCGTACCAGAATGTTCTACAGGTACTTGAGGGATGAGTGGTGACTAATGTAAATATACCCATAAAAGCTCTTATTCGACAATCAGGTCACCTGATGACCTGGGATCTATACTACCTTACCCTGACCTACTCACTGCTTAGGGGACATCCTTATGCTGCTTGAAAACACATGAGGTTAGGTTCAGAGAGATAGAAGGGAAGAGAGGAAAAGGGAATGTTGGGAAATTTTGATGTTAGTATAACAATATGTCATCTTACGTTTACTTTGAAGTGCTGGTGGGGAACAGAAGTGTAAGGGAGTATAGGGAAGAGAGGAAAGTTCTGGAATATTGGGTAATGAGACATAAGGGTGGCGCCCTAGGCGGCTGTTTCATATTGCCTTTCCTGCACTGCCTAAGGACGATTCAGTATGCAGAATTGTATATATAAGTGTAGCAGTAATTGTGAACGCACCCTATGTCAGATGTCATTTTCGACAATGGCACACAGTATTACTACACGGGGCCAGAAGAAATATTCGTAAAGCTTCTCCCCTGCCTTGTAATTCCACGACCGGACCACCCGACAGGTGGTCCACCGGAGGAATTATTAATTGCCCTGCTGAAGAGGACACAGAACGGCGCCAGAGAGAGCCCTTTAAATCCTCTGGGCCTCTCCCTGCCTGCAGAAACTAATTTAAGTGTTAAAGCGAACTATTGTATTGTTTTAGTTTGGAGGGGTAGGTGCTGTGGACTCGCTGACTCAGGCTGGCATGGATGGCAGCCGGGCTAAGAGCACGCAATAATAGAAGTCATTACGTGCCATTACTGGCCAGAATACAGCACTTCTCGCATTGAAGACATGCTGCTTAGCTCTGGTGACGTCTCTGCTCAGGCACACTCACACATTCTGTATTTCAAGTTCACTTTTAAGTTGTTATAGGCTTCTCATATTTTTTATGATGGTATATTGATTAGTATAGCGCACTAATCACCCAAGAGAGAATCCGGGTGCTTGGGCAGTTTTGTAGTTGTGAGGTACCCTAGGTGCTTATGTGAAGAGCCACGGCTTCAGCTTCTTGCAGAACTCAAGAAGTGAGGAGGTGGCTCTGATGTGTTGAGAGTTGTGGATGTGGGTAGACCCAACAAGGGAAATGGGTGGAGCCAATGAAGGAAGTGGGTGTGGCCTCCTAGAAAAATGTTAGCACCTGCACTTCATATTTTACAAATTAAGCACTGGTTGGACTCCCCCTGTTTGGTGACCAGAGCTTCTGTTTCAAGGTGTTCGGTTCGTGCCTCCACCATAGTGACCCGGTCACTGATGTCAACGCAGGTTTTGTTCAGTCGCCTCAGCCCGCCCTGCAGCTTTTTCGCAGCATTTTTAGCGATGCGACTGTCTTCCCGGACTTCTTCATGAAATTCCTTTATAGAGGCCAAGATGGAGGCTAGGGAAGGTTCTGGGGTGTCTGTTTGCAGGCTCTTAGTACTTCCCCACTGAGTAGAATTTAGATCGTCTTCTTCAAGGGGGTATGACATTTGAGAATCAGAATAGTCCCACTTAAGGTGGCTGCGGCGTTTACTTTTGCTAATGGGCTTTTTTGAACGCTGAACCGTGCCTGTGTCTTTGTGAGAGACCTCGCTGTCCCCTTCACTGGCCTCCTCAGATACGTCCTCATTGGAGGAGGTCGGAGTGCTGTCTGAGACAGAATAGAAATCTTCCAGTCCTGCTTCAGGGGTCCAAGGGATTTGGGAGCCGGGGGGGCACAACCAGATTTTGAATAACTTTGCTGGTGTCTGCCTCGCCAGGATCAGAGGTAATTAACAGAGTTCCAGGGTTATTGTCCCCGAGTATATTGTCTGACACCTGTGCCTGGGGGGGCGAGCGGCGTTCTAGAAATCGTGAGATCAGCGCGTGGATGTGCTGAGGCAGGGGCTTGGGGGGGTCCCTCTTGAATTTTTGCGGGTTCTGTGGGTATGCCCGTGTTGGTTTTTAGGCTGGTGGGCAAGATATTGGTTTCTGCCGCACTCCCCGCTTGCTGAGCACCTAGGTTTTCAGTTCCTACTGGTGGGTTATTGATGGGGGGTGAGTGGGTTTTGTTACTGAGATTTGGCAATGCTTTTTTAACCCCCAAGAAAATTTTGGCAGGGGGGGGATGAGTGGTTTCAATGTTCTTGGAATCTCTGGGCAGAGCCCCCCCCCTGTTTTGCCAGGCATTTTCCCCACCGCTTTTTTGTCCCCACTAACTTCAGGCTTGTTCTCGGGTGCTCCTTCCGTGGCAGCAGTAGGTGTTTTTTGTTTAGGGCCTCGGCGCGCGCTCCGGGCACTCATACTGCTCCTGCTGTGTCCGAGCGGGCCCCTCAGTGGTAAAGTACGAAAATCCCAGCGATCGTTGCCCTTGCAAGAGGCTGTGCGGGATGCGGAGTAAAGAATTACCGCGACCGCGGCTAAACTCCAATCGGCCAGTGCTTGGAGCTCCGATGTCCCAGAAACAGTGCAGACGGTACGGAGAGGTTTGGCACGACTAGATGGATCCTGAAAGGAGCCCCCCGGCCCTCCGAGAAAAAACGACCTCGAAATCCTTGTTGCACCACAAGACTGGCGTGCGCGATGATTCAGCATCCCGAAGGCAGGCGCAGGGCAGCTAGCCGAGCGTTACACGTCCGGCGTGAGCAGCCGAGCAGCGTGGGCTCAGGCTGATTCCATCTTGCTCTCCCGGTTATGTGTTTACTATTCTAATGTGTTATGAGAATACAAAGGCTATTTTTGATATAACCTTGTGTGGAGTTCCTTTTGTAGTGTGCCTGGGATGTTGTTGCTGTGTGCGTGCGCAAATGCTTTACACATGGCCTCTGGGATAAGCCTGACTGCTCGTGCCAAGCTACCAAGGGGGTGAGCAGGGGTTATCGTCGGCGTGTAACTCCCTTGCCCTGACTAGAGTGGTGGTCTCTGCCTGGCTTTGGCGCAAGCCTTAGCCAACCAAAGATCCCATTTCTAACAGTGTGCCTTTTTATTTTATTTTTATTTTTTTGAAGCGAAACATGCAGTGCGAACACAATTTATAAACACTCCTTTTCAGTTAGCAAACTTTAACTAAAAGATGGAAAAAAAATCTGCATTTTTTTGACAAGGCTAGAGGTTGCTATCATGTTGTTTGAAGCATATTGACAAAAACACTGAAGTATGAGTCACTGGTTTGCAGTAAAATCTTTTATCAGTTTTTACAATAGGCCAGTACACCGTTCTGAGAATGTCCTCCAAACATGCACTGCCTACATCATCCGAGGGCTCTCTGTGTGCACTGTTGGTGCACCGTTTCCCGAGTCCTGGTTAACTGAGGGAGCTTCACTCCAGGTGGATGGTCTTGTGCCCAATGTGCTCTCATAGATATGTGACAGATGTGAACAGCTCCAAATATATGTAAGGCCTGGAAGTATCCGTCAATAGATCCCTGGGTATGTTAATGCAAGTATGACTTTAATTCAATGATTTGAAGAGTTGGCCATAAATAGGAACTGAATATTTGATACTGACTAATTATGTGATTAAATAAAACATTATTGGTCACATATAATATTATTGCTATTGTTCAATTGAAGAGATATGTAATTGTGTTCACTGGTAAATAGTGCAGTCCAGCTCCTGATTAAAGGACTGGGGTTCTGAAAGCAAATAGAAATATACTACCAATTGTTGTGTACTTCGAAAGAAAATGCTTTGGACTGCAACAGAACAAACTAACAGATTTAAAGATATGTTATTCTACAGCACGGTTCTCCAAGTTCGGTCCTGGAGGGCCGGATCCATGTCAGATTTTTAACGTATCCACATTTAGATAAATGTAGTTATCTGAACAATCTGGCATGAATCTGACTCTCCAGGAACGACTTTGAAGAACCTTGATATACAGCATGGAAAATCATAATAAATGCGATTTTATGTTATCCTTTGGGGAATCCTGGATTGGGAAAACATTTTCTTCATTGAAATTGGAAGAAATAAATTATTTTGGGCATTGCCGGAATTTTGGTTGATGTTCCTTTCGCACAGAAGCCAGACCTGCTGCATAGGCACATATTTTTAAAGTACCTGGAGCCCATGAATTTTTAATGAGAGCGACAGGGTCTTCAGTAAGTTCTGTGGAAAGCAAGATGACCTGAAGTGTAGAGGCTTATAGCTGCAGGGTTCCTGCTAGGCAAGACCAAGAGGATTGCCTTGGGCATCAAGAAGAAGATTGCGGAAAGATGCATTCATATCAGATAATCCACCGTCAGATCTAAGATCACCAGAAACCATATAATGGAAGTCCAAAATGGATTGATGAGGAGTAAGAAGTTACTTTTTGACATACATGAGATAGAAACCTGGAAATTCTGTAAAAATGTAGTAAGATATAATTCAATCCCAGTAACCATTTTTGCAAGATATAACCTATGTCTGTTGCTGCTGAAGCTTGACTCCAACTGAAAAAGCTAGGGTGTTAGTATTGCAACATGCTTCAAAATGACCAGATTGTATTGGACCTCATAACATACTGAGCTTCTGAAACACAGACTCATAAAGTTACAGAATGCTGGACTCTAAGACATGCCTTGACTATCAGTTTGCTGGTTGGTTGTAAATGTCCCAGGGATAAACTGCCAAAGGTTTGGACTTGGTACCGCCAAAATGACTAATATGAAGGCAGTGGCAGCTGATAGGTTTTGGAGGGAGGGGGCGGATGGGACATACACATGCAAACATAACACTCACAGCCAGGAATTCACACACACACACACACAAACCCATCCATTCACAACAATCTTTACCAAACATTCATACATACACGCATGCACGTACCAAACATTAATTTAAAAGATAACAAAACACACACTTTCCTGCAGCCAGCTCTGCCTCGGAGGTTCCAGGAGGCTTGGGACTGCTGCTTTTCCTCATTGGCTGACCTAACGTCATCACAGAGAGGGATGGGATCAGTGAGACTGCTGACCACACCCCACTCTGTGATGGAGTGTCACAGATTGACTCTCGACCCTGGGCGATTCAGGGCTTAAAACTCAAACGCCGATGTGCGAGGCAATCAGTGACGCTACCAGTCCCCTCGTCACTTAGGGGAGGGCCTCTGGGACCTATGCTAAGCTAGGGAAGTCACACCCACAGGACCTGTGACTTCCTCAGCACAGCAAAGTTCAGCTTAGGCAGCCAGGAGCCTGCGCATTTTGTGCATGTCTGGCTTCTGGCTGCCTGATCTGAAAGTGAACAGTGTCTGTCAGGCTGATCTTTGTGCAGCCTGACAGACACTATTGTAAGTGGTAAAAGTTGGAGGGCGTGGCCCCTCAACCCCAATGGACCTGCCGCGCATGTAGGAAGGATAGCCATGTGGTTGGCCATCCTGATCAGCTCTAAACACTGAGTTCTGTGTTTTGTGAATGTGCGGAACACAAATGAACTTGCAAGCAATTCTAAACAATTTACATTGCACTTTACCTTCATCTGCAACCACGCACCTCAGTCGAGAAATGACTGTATCTCACACCCCAACCTGTTTGGCTTGCATGCGATTTATATCTCAGACCTGTGGACAAAATGCTGATATCTTTGTCATTCTATGTTTTAAGATGATCAAATCAGCAATGCATCTCCTCACATAC
Source organism: Lissotriton helveticus (assembly GCF_964261635.1). NCBI lineage: Eukaryota > Metazoa > Chordata > Amphibia > Caudata > Salamandridae > Lissotriton > Lissotriton helveticus. The sequence continues at coordinate 1,506,253,480 of NC_136059.1, read as the reverse complement.
CTTTGTACTTTAACCCCTTCCACGCTCATGACGAGCTGGGCTCGTCATGCAGTAGCCTGCTGCTACGCTGATGACGAGCCCAGCTCGTCATGAATAGTGGTATCTGTCAAATTCCAGCACAGGAGAAAAATCCCCATAGCGTTCAAGGTGTTAAATGATCAGTCCTAAATGAAAAAAGACCTGTTCTTCAATGAAGATTGTTCTATCAGTGTAACTCTGTGTAATGAAAAGGGCCAAGATTGTTTGCTTCCATGGAAGAACTACAGCTATGTTCAATGTTCCAACAGAAATCTGAGCTTGATTGAATAAGGACTGAACCTCTAATTCTATACCTTGAACGTTTGACAATTGTGGTTAAAGAATTGATTTTTCAAGAGTTAAATATGCCTGGAAGGAGAAAGTGGATTTCTTGGGAATTATTAAATAAGGAAAATTGTTAAAGAAAGATCAGAATGGAGCTCAGATGGGTTTTGGTACATAGATATCATGTCATCCGGATAGATAATCTTTCTCACTGTATGAGTTCTGAGAAATGCTGTCAAAAACTGCTCAAACTTCCTGAAATGTACCTGACTTGTTATCAAGAGATAAACAAACTTTAGCTCAGCCATTAAATAGAGGGATTCAATGAGATGAATTATTTCCATTTTGAAAAATGGCGGTAGGGAGCAAATTCATTGAACTCTTCAATATATATATTATTGGTTTTACATTTTTGTTTTTCTTCACAGCAATTAATAGATTACTGAGAAACATCATAGATGAATGAAGAGTAATATACAATTTATTTTATTTAAAAATTCTCTATATGGCAGACACATCTCGCACCTTTTGCGACTTCTACGCTAAACTGTACACAGCACAACACCTTCCGGAGCAGGCCACCCTAAATCATCTACACGGGACAACTCTCTCCCAAATGACACCTGACCGGGCCTCCAGTCTGGACAGCCCAATCCACATTAAGGAAGTGATCTCAGCCATTGCTAGACTCAGACACCTCAAATCCCCAGGCCCCGATGGGTTCACCGCTATTTTTTACAAAACATTCTGCAATATCTTAGCGCCCATCTAACCTGACTCTTCAACGCTAAAGGCGACACCTCCGACATTCCCCCTACAATACTCTTAGCATCGGTTGTTGTGCTCCCCAAACCAGGCAAGGACGGCCGGCACTGTGCTTCTTACCGGCCAATATCCCTCCTGAACATTGACCTAAAACTTTTCATTGGGATTCTGCAGTTAGGCTTGGGCCCTTGATGCCGGGTCTAGTGGATCCGGACCAGGCAGGGTTTGTGATGACTAGGCAATGCGGTGACAACACGCAGAGAATACTTATTGACAAGGTTCATCATCAAGGGCTGGAGCGGGGGTTTCTGTTGGTCGATGCTGAAAAAGCATTCAACAGGCTGCATTGGGCATATTTGGAGGCCACCCTCTCGCAATTTGGAATAGGGGCTCGCTTTCGCAAATGGGTATCTAGCGGCCAAAGCCGCCCTACAGCCAAGGTGCGGGTGAATGGGTACACCTTGGATCCTTTCCTGATTACCCGTAGCACGAGACAGGGGTGCCCGCTCTCCCCGCTGCTTTTCGCTCTGTATGTGGAGCCCATGTCCCAAAGAGTGCTGAAGAACCCTCTGATCTCAGGATCCGATTCGGGGGGGAATACCACACCATATGCAAATATATGCGGATGATATATTCACCACGTTTGAGGACCCCCCGACCTCCTTCTCACCGGTTTTTGCTGAACTAGAGAGCTTTGCGGAAGCCTTGGGCGTCCGGGTTAATGTTTCCAAGTTACAAGTCCTGGGGATCTCCCTCCAGCCCTCCACCACGGAAGCTCATAGACAGAAATGTCCGATCCAGTGTGAGCCGGAATCAATCCCATACCTCGGCATTAGACTAGCAACATCAACCCAAGCCATGGTCACCCTAAACTACACCGCCTCATGTCCCAGACTCTACGAGACCTGCGTCAATGGTAGCCATTCAGCCTCTTGTGGCTGGGTCCCGTGGCTGCACTTAAAATGAATATACTCCCAAAAATACTGTACCTTTTCCAGATGCTCCCTGTGAACACCCCCCCCCCACTTCCCCCCAGTGTCCTGAACTCACTTCAACAGGAATTTCTCTCCTTTGTCTGGGCAGATAAAAAACCCAGGATGAATTGAGAACTAAGGTATAGGTCTCTAGGGGAGGGCAGCCTGGGGATTCCTAATATAAGCTGTTACTACCAGGCCACTCAACTACGGGTCTTGCTGGACTTGGTCTCATAGCGAATCTGAAAAACACTGGCTTTTTATGGAACGTTCCATTGCTTATCAGTCTCTGTGGAAGATACCATTCCTTCACATAACCAGCGGCCTGCTGGGCTATACAAATCACCTGTCACACGTGCAACATTAAAGGCTTGGGACTCGACCACCGCATGATGTGGCCTCACTTCCTTACCTGCAATGCTTAATCATACACAAATTATATATACACTGGTTCACTCTTCTATATAATCCTTCATTTATTTATTTATTTATTTATTTATGCAACTTTTATAGCGCAACAAATACCCTAAGGTGTCTCGGCGCTGTGGAGCTACTGAATCAGTCGTCCTATTACTGGTTGAACAACCATGTTTTTAAGAGCCTGCGGAAGCTCATCAGGTTCGGAGCGGATTTGATGGCAGGTGGCAAAAGGTTCCACAACTTTGGCGTAGCCACAAGAAAACGCCTGTCTCCCCAGGTGGCCGTTCTTGTGCGGGGCACAGAGAGGAGACAGGTGTTAGCCGATCGTAATTGCCTTCTAGGGACATAAAGCTGAAAAGCTTCAGTCAGGAACCTAGGTCCTGTGCCATGTACTGCCTTATAGGCAATACAGAGGGCCTTAAATTTTATACGGCTCTCCACTCTCAGCCAGTGAAGCTGACGGATGCCAAAGGTGGTGGATTTACGTCGGGGGATGTTTAGGAGGATCCTGGCAGCCGCATTCTGGATGGATTGCAGCTTAGTTATGACACGCTTCTGGGTGTGGAGAAAGAGAGCGTTCCCATAATCTATTTTTGAGAAGACTAAGGTAGAAACCAGAGTCTTCCCAGCTGAAAGAGGGAGATAGGGCAATAATTTCTTTATTTTTTTCAAGATAAAGAACGAGGACGAAACAACCTTGTTGGTATGAAGGTCAAAAGCCAGCTTGCTGTCAAATATGACTCCCAGATTTCTGGCTTTTTCCACTGGGACAGGCGGAAGGCCGAGTTTTTCCGGCCACCAAGTAGGGGACCAGTCAGGGGAGAGTTTTCCGAAGGTCATAATCTCGGTCTTGTCCGAGTTAAGTCTAAGACAATTCGAGGTCATCCAAGTACTGACCTCCAGCATAACTCTCTGGAAGTTGGCGGCCACAGCAGGACCATCCCTATGGATACCCAGAACCAGCTGGGTATCATCTGCGTAAGATGTAAGCCGTACCCCATGGGCTTTTATTACCCTCGCCAAGTCCGCTACATAGATATTAAATAGCAGCGGGCTTAGCGAGGAGCCCTGTGGGACTCCACAAGGGAGAGCAGAGATGGGTGAGTAGAATTCTCCCAGCTTCACCGTCTGGGTACGGTTTGCAAGGAAGGATGAAATAAGATCCCTTGCCAAACCGTTTATCCCCATGGCTGTGACACGGTCGACTAGAGTGACATGGTCGACCGTGTCAAAGGCCGCTGATAGGTCCAGAAGAATCAAGACGGCCGCTCCTCCCTGATCCATGATCACCCTGATCTCGTCAGAGGCCTTTATCAAAGCGGTCTCTGTTCCATGCCCTTTCCTGAAGCCAAATTGCGTTTCGTCGAGAAGTTGGTGAGTCTCGACGAATTCTGAGAGCTGTCGATTAATCAGACCAATCATATAGATACTTTAGACAAGCTCACAGAATTTTTTAATAATTATACCTAACTTCAGCTGAAGTAGGCACATTTATTTATACAAAAAAGTAAATACAGTTTAATGATTTTCTTAATATTTTTACATAGAAACTATTATCGTGACCCCAAGTGTAGTGACTCGTAACCAGCGAATGCCGCAACCGAGGAAGCTAGGAGAAGTAAATGCTACCGATTCATGCCGCTACTTAGTGGATGAGATATCCAAAGCGTCAATGTACGCGAGAAACAGATTCCCCCTATCGTTGCCATACAATTCGATATTACGAGACTGAATATCGTTGGATACGCCAATGCACTACATCCAAGTACTGTCCCCAGATACACTATCCTGATGAGACCCGGTATCTAGAGAGGGTCGAAACGCCGTCGACGAAATTACGAAAATAGACAACTTTGAAAAACAAATCTTTTTTATCTTTATAGGTATAATTTGTCCTTTTCTTGAACCTATTGATAACCGTTTTATGTTTGAATATGTCACTTGTTTCACTGTAAATAAGGTAATGGTCACTACACTTGTGGTCACGATAATAGTTTCTATTTAAAAATATTAAGAAAATCATTAAACTGTATTTACTTTTTTGTATAAATAAATGTGCCTACTTCGGCTGAAGTTAGGTATAATTATTTAAAAATTCTGTGAGCTTGTCTAAAGTATCTATATGATTGGTCTGATTAATGCAGGATTATATAGAAGAGTGAACCAGTGTATATATAATTTGTGTATGATTAAGCATTGCAGTTATTTTAATTGCGAAATTTGTTATTGATTTTCAAAATGAGTTCCTTGTGAACATTGTTTTTTGGTACATATGTACTTACCCAGTTCACAAGGACATATGGGTTGCTCTTGTTGCTATGAATACTCACTTCCTTACCATCACCCCTTACACCTATAGTTAATAATCCGGATTCCACACCGAGACTTGATCTGGTGGCCTTCAAACACTGGGATAGAGGGGGTGCAGATAGGTAGGCCATCTCTTTGACGTAGAGGGCCATTTGACCTCCAAAGACCTCCGCTCTGACCTCGCGATGCCAGAGACCGAGCTCTATCACTTCCAGCAGATATGCCACTGGGTCATGCACCCCTCAATATGCCAAGACCCCTTACCCCGTATGAACAGTGGTTGCACACCAAGTCGACGAGCAGGCGCCTTATCATGGAGCTCTACCACATCTTGCGGCCTCCAGGGCAAATAGTAAAATCCGCAGGGCAAAGGTGCTGGGAGGCAGAGTTGGGGCGCACGCTATCGCTGAAAGAATGGGAAGACATCTTTTATCGGGTATGCCACACAGCACAAAACGTCTCCAGCATAGAAACAGTGACCAAGATGGCCTCATACTGGTATTTCACCCCCCCCAGACTGCATTAAAGTAACCCTCTCCGCGCATCAGGCTGCTGGAGGCACACTGACACATTTGCTAAGGGATTACCCCATGCTTACCCCATACTGGGAACAGATCCCAAACAAAATAGGTAAGCATTTTGATACACAGATACTGCGTTTTTCAGCATAGGTCGTCCTGGGCCTTCCCAACGCGCTCACATTCCCTCTCAGATCGCACAAAGGCAGACAAAAAGGGATAGCTTTAGGCGGACTCAGCAGGAGTTGGGGGCTGGGGCCCTAGGGGGAACACAGGAGGGAGGTGGCGGGGCAGTGGCAAGGGGGGGAGTTGGGGTTCTGCTATTGTTATGTGCCCTACGTATTTGCGTGATTTGCTTGGCTCTTCACTGACGGCACTGTTTTGTTTGCTGCATACATGTTCCATACCAATAAAAAGATTTAAACCTAAAAAAATCTCACATTTCTTGGGAAATTAAAATGCACTCTGCCAGAAATTAAGGTAAAGGGCGGGGCAGGAATCCCAGTATTGGTAATTAGCAGCATTTTGTTTTGTAACCTGGCCTGTTTGAAAATGACTCATTGATCTGCCAAAATGCATGACCTTTCATCAAAGAAAAGTCTCACTGTGTCTGAAATCTGTAATGAGTCACTGCCGAAAGTACACTGAATATTGCTTTTCGAAATTTTGATTTCCTCCAAATTGCACTTTGGAGGAGTAGTGCGACTTGAAATTCAAGCAATATCTGCTGATAGGGCAGCTCTTGTACCTACTGATCCTGTGAAAAAAGGGTTATTTGTAAGGTGGACTGTATCTTTCGAATAGATGTGAAAGCTATTATTAATTTGCTAATTTCTTTTAGGAACCAATCACCAAATGTGTTCCATAAGCTCAGTGACCTGCCTTTGATGATGCCACGTCACTTAATTCTACACCTGTTTTCAATAGTAGACCTTTACTCCATACTATGCTGTGCACATGGCTGCATTCACATTGCCCAAAAACAGATTGTTCTGAGTTCAGTGTAATACACCAAAGCAACACGGTCCACTGGTGAATCTCCTTATTTGTCCTGCTCTGCCAAATCAAAGCACTGGTCAAGGGAGCTAAAGCACATACAGGTTTATCAGACATGAGGACATTATTAGGTCAGCACCCTTTTTGGGACCTTTCCTATATTTAGGGATGAAAACCAATTAATTCGGATCAGCTAATGCAGTCTCAGGATCCTAATCTTGAATTATGGGCCCGGGACACTCTACCCGAATTTTATTGCATGCTGGTTTGTCTAATTATGTCTAAAACAAATCCTAACATAGTTGAAAACATGGTTCCACGGGGATACAAGTGAAGTGAATTTGGAATTTGGATTAGTGTAGGGTCATATATTACCTCTCCATACTCATATCTTCATTTTGATACAGAATAAATTGTGATCCAGTCCTGACCTCGCATATTCTCTTTGCTTTTGTTTTTTTGGCTTACCAAACTAATTTAGACCGGATTCTTTATCAAGTCAATTGGTATTGTTAATTAAAACCTTAACAAACAAACATCTCATAAAAAACTTTTTTTTAATTATAGCATATCAGTTACACGGTTTGTTAAAAAAAAGTATAATAAGAACAGACAGCAAGTTAAAGTGTCGAATGCTGCATTGTTTTTTAAATAAACCATGTGTCAAATAATTTTGATGTCAGACAAAAGTGCAGAGTGCAGACAAGTAATGTATATCGGGTATGGTCATGAGTGGGGGGGGGTACCGTAAGACTGTGAAGGGGTTGCTAATTTTAAGTTAAAACCAAAAACAAAATTTCAAAAGATATGAGTCTAGGCTTAAGGAGCATATTAAAGAAGCCATTGACCTAAAATGCCATATGAGAAGCTGCCTAAGAGGGAGAGACCAAGACAAGTGCTTGGGCTTGACAGCCTTCCACAAAGATGGTTTGTATGTATTGTGTCACGTTAAGAGTACTGTCACTTGCTTTTTCTGGATTTTAGAGTACCAGTGGGCCAGATTTAGGATTCATTTTTAGCACTGGAGGACATCACAGGCGTCCACATTTTTTTCAGCGAGACTTAGAAATTTTGTGAAATGACAGTTCAAAATGGGATCCATTGCTTTTAGCCTTGCAATCATCTCTTGACTGCCGGAACGTAAACCACATTGATTAAAAGGGGCTTTTAGCAGTGACCTCCTTCCCCTCAATAGAGTGGGGCATAAGCATGTGATGTGAATAACATTTTCTTACCCAGAATTACACAGTCTACAGCAAACCTTTTCAGTGACCCTATTCCATGACATCCTGTGGACTTCACCTGGAAGGAGGCCAACCCAATTGCGCATGAAATTGACTTTTAGGTGTCTGGACCACCCAGCTTCTAAGTAAAAATTGGGCTTAAAGATCATGTACTCATTTAGAATCATCCAGGTGTGCGATCTGGAGGATAATGACTCTTTGTCTTTGTGTCTGGAGATTTTTTCTGTGATCCCATTGATGAGTTTCCTAAAGGAAGCTGGAGATGGGGAATTTTCCCATATTGGCGGAAAGCTGAGGTCATTGTTGGCCAAGTCTAGGTACCGGCGAGCTGGAGCACTTTCATTTGTTTGTACTTTCTGCGAGAGTGCTTGTCATTGTTGGTTTGCTGACAAGGACTTGATCCTGTTCCATGTTTTTATGTAGGTCCCTTTTCTTGCTATTAGCTGGTTTGATAGGTCGAACTCCAGCTTTAGCTCGGCTGGTGATGGATTTGGAGGAAGATGAAACAGCGATCTAAATATTTTAGAGAAGATCGAGTTTATGATTGCCGGGTCTCTAACGTGGATGGCTTCACTTTCATAAGAAATGCTTGGTATGAGTTTTGCAGCTATTATCTTCAGTAGAGGCAAATAGCTTGGACTGGCCAGTGATCTTTGTATGCTCAGCAAATCTTTCTTCTGCTTTTGGAAGAAGCCTCTGTTATCGAATAGAACTCCTAGACATCTGTATGTTTTTACCAGCTCCAGTTATTGACCATGCAAGAACCATTTATGTATTTTCTGGATCCTGCTGCTCGCTTCTATGATCTTCAAGTTTATTGTCATGCTGTTAGCTTAGGAGTATTTGAATAATTTATGAATATGGCATTGTAGGCGAAATTTTGTCTGGCTGAGGAGGATCACATCGTCAGCATACAGAAGATCCGAAATGTGCATGCCACCTAATTTAGGTGTGAGTGTTTACTGCGTTCAAGGCAGGGGACAGGTCGGCGAAAAAGAGATTGAACAAATATGGCGCCAGGATACAGCTTTGCTTTATGCCCGCGAAAGTTTCTATTTTCCTCGACAAAATGGAGCCATCTCTGATTCTCACCTTTGCCCACGCATCCGAGTAAAGCAGCTGTACAGCTTTTAGAAGGTGAGCTGGAATGCCCTAAAGTGCCAGCTTTTGCCAAAGGAGGTTGCGCTACATACAGTCAAAAGTGGCCTTCAGGTCTACGAAGAAGAGGTAGGTTGGTTAACTTAAACTTATCCAATATTACTGACAGAGACAGGATGTTGGTAGCCGTACCATCGTCTTGAGTAAACCCTGTTTGATTAGGGGGGCAATTTGATTATCTTCTGCCCACTGCAGCAAATCTGCAAGTGACAGACCTGCAAAGTGTTTGCCTCTGTGTCTTAGAGGGTGATCAGACGATAGTTTTCTGGCCAATGACGATCATTGTTCTTGAAGATTGTAGTTATAATGGAGCCCTTCCAAGAGGCTGAGGTAGTTTCTTGCTGCAAGGCACTGTTCTGGGTTGCTGCCCAGAAAGTTGGATCTGATTTATACAGTGCTTGTGGTAGACTGTTAGGCCCCCATCTTGCCTGCACTTTTAAATTGAATTGCGTGTTTGTTCCTCTGAGAAGGTGAACGGGACACCACCTGGGCTAGACAGTGTGAGATGAATAGTAGAACCCTTTTTGTAGAAGAGGGAAGGAGTCATCTCTGGGAAGTATTTTAAATGTTCAGTCGTAGGACTTGACCCAGCTGGTTTCTGTTAGATTAGAGCTTCTGACCGTAGTGGGGTTTGGTTCAAGCTGATTACCATTTTCCATAAAAATCCAGCAAGTAGTTATTTTAGCAAAGATGTGGTGCTTTTGCCCAAAGGTTTTGTTTTGTTGCTATTTTCTCTTCCTACGTCATCTTCCGGAAGGTTTTGTTTATACTCTTCAGGGTCCTTCAGGGTCCTATGGATATCTGGGTTTCCCAAGTGCCTCTTGACCTGCCTCCGAATCTGATTGCGTTCCTTCCTGATGTGACCTGGGTGCGGTCCTTGGCTACCTGTTAATTCTTGAGTGAAAAGTGACCATTTGGAGATTGGGTTAAGAAGATGATCATTGCTGAAGCAGTGCTTGATGAGTGCTAATGCTGTGTCACCAATAGGTCCTATTGTGTCTTCTGACGAGCGGGGATTCTGAAAGTTTGTTGTTTGGATGAACTCCCGGCAAGGAAGGTGCATTTTGGTGAAGGAGGCTCTAGGCAATGATTTATAAGCTTTGTTGCGCTTGCTCACTGTGGTACTTTTTTAAAATCTTAAATGATGTGCCTAGGCGAAGTAGGGGCAGGGTGAGTGCTGTAAAGTCTATTGTGGAGTGTGAGCCGGCTGAATAGTAAGACCACTCTGGTGAAGTGTCATGTTGGTATCTGCCGTTCAGCACTCTTAGTCCTAGGGATTCTAAATCCTTCACAGGTGCCACATTTTTAGTATCCTGGGGTTTGTTGCTAGCGCCTCTGAGCGACTGAACAGGGACGACCCAGAGATGATTCTGTTGGTTGATTTATTCGTCACAAGCAAATGGCCACGATAAATTCCTATTAAAGTCCTCTGTAACCATGATGTCTTTGGACAATTTATCTTGTCGGCTATCTAGTAAAATATTTGATAGTTTATATACTCTTGGCTTCCTTGATCCTGAGACTGAATGTATATAAAGGTTGATCAGTAGAAGAGGATTCTCAATTTCTTTATGACACTTCTGCACTTTCACTATTAAAATGTTGTTGTCTCCTGAAATGGAGGGGAGAGGGTTGGGACACACAGAAATGTATTAGAATGGGCCGGGGTGGGAGGTGTGATTGTACCAGTGGATCAAGAGGATTGTGTTAGGTTTTTAAGGGTGGAAGGGGGATGACGGGGGGTTGAATGGAGGGGTATGATGATCAATAATGACATGCTTGTTTTGTAGTTGCACAATGGAAAAGTCAATAAAAAAAAAATATATATATATATATATTTTTTTTAAAACAAATAAATGTTGCATCCAGAGTCATTTGCTTTGAACACAGGGATGAAATAACCGGCAAATCTGTCCAATGGGAATGGTTGAACTGCCCATGTTTCTTGTAGGCAGATGAAATGGGTTTCTCTCAAGAGAGCTATACGATCCTTATTTTGAGTTTTGGTATATGCACTATTGATGTTTCACAAGCACAAGTTTAATGTTTTAATAAATTAAATGCTTGAAGTGGCTGGTGTTGGACTTGGCCCTTAGGGCAGGTTCACCCCTAATCTTTTTGCTTTTATTTGTGACCCAGTGTTAGTGATTTTTGGGTCTCTGCGCACTTTTTCCCTGTGTCCCAGAGTAAAGTGCGTGCGTGTAGTATGGCTGGCCTGCCCTCCCATAGGAATGCATGGGGAATGTGTGTGTCCATGTTAGTTCCTGATGTGTGGGGAGTGCAGGCTCGAGTTTGGTATGTGTGAACTCGTGAGAATGAATGCTGCGCGATGGTATGTGCGGCTTGTATGTGTCTAGAAGGGAAGTGCTACTTCTGGACATTGATGTATGTGTGCAGTGAGGGTGCTGGAGCGTGATTGGCTGGAGCTGGCTGGCATGCCAGGCTCCAGGAAGTCTGGATGGGTCTGCCCGGTGGTGAGTGTGAGATCAGCAGGAGTGATGTGTGGGAGGAGTGCACCTGGGTCCTGGATGGGCTGGGTTTTTCCCCACACAATGCTGGCTCCGCCCCCCTGTGGTTTGTCTAACGACCCAAGCCTCCCCAGTGAATGAAAGGGGTGGTTGGGCCATCAAGGGTACTCCCCAGCCAGCTGCAACTGGTTTCCCCCCACCCTGCACCCTGCAACAAAGGATTTCTCTGTATAAAAATGGGACTGTGTCCCCACAGAAGTTGTTCTACTTTGGATCTTGCCAGAGGGGGCTGTTGCTGTTGCTGGGGCCAGGAGGACCGCCACTTGGCTTGTCTCCCTGCCTGGAGACCCAGTGTGCTGGCTCTGGCCCTGCCCTGCCCCCCCTGTCTGCCTCCAGACCTTGCTGGAGCTTTGCTGTGCTTGGGGAGCGCTCTCCCTTGTCCCCAGCGCTGGGAGCACTTCGTTTTGCTCTTAGCGCTGAGAGCACTTTATTTCATGCCCTAAGCGCTTGGGAGCGCTTTGTGTGCAGCCGGTGCCCACCCGGCATCTGCCCGTTTTAATTTGCCGATTTTCGGCAGCGCGAGTGCCTACCTCGCTTTATATGTGATTTGGAAGCCGGTGCCCACCCGGCATTGCCCCGTCCTTGGATATTTAAATCATCACGAGGGAGCCCACTCCTCGGATGCTGAGAGCCCGCCTGCCTGCCTGAGACGAGCCGCCGCGCTGCCCGCGGCGACCCGGAAGTATTGGGCCGGCCGGCCACTCACAGCGCGGCCCGGAGAGGCGAACCGGAAGTCCCGCCCCCCACCGAGCCGCGAGACGAAGGAAGCAGCCGGCGTGTCCTGCCCGAGGCTCCCGATCGAAGCGAGAGCCCCGGGACAAGAGAGAGGAGCCGCCGCAGCCCGAGACAGCCGGTGAGTGGGGCCTGAGAGCGGCCCAAGTGAGAAGAGCCGAGTGAGGCTCTGGGGGCATTACTTGATCCTGAGTCCCCCGTGAGGGACTCCAACGAAGCCCGCAGTGGGATTAGGAGCCCCGAGGCTCCTGGGGGCAATTTGGTTATGTAGAGCCCGAGAGGCTCCCACCCTAAACGATATTTACGAGCCCCGAGGCTCGAGAGGGCACCTTGATTTCTTTGTTGAGCCTGCGAGGCTCCCGCCTACATTGTTTAGAGCCCCGAGGCTCCCGCCCCCATTTTGATTCAGAGCCCCGAGAGGCTCTGCAGTGCCACAGTTGTTTTAGAGCCCAGAGAGGCTCTAGGGGCATACCATTGTTTAAGAGCGCTGAAGCTCTTTTAAGGCCAGCAGATTTGTTTTACGAGCCCTGAGAGGCTCTAGGGGGACACAGGCAGTCAGGTGGTCAGAGCCCCATGGCTCCCACTCTGTGTTTTGCCCCATTGTGTTCTTGAGCCTACGAGGCTCCAACGTTGGCCAGCAGTATTCACAACTGTCCAGCACTTAGTGGACAGTTGCTACGTTTAGGCTTGTGTGCTGTGCTGCCTGCGCAGCCTTCCCTGACATTGAGACTCAGGGCATTTAAGCCCCTTGCGAGGCCAGTTGGCCTGAGGGACATTTCTAGTGTGGTGCTACGTGCACCCTGCGCAATTTGTGATTTACTTGCTGATGTAATTTCTGCGCAAATGTTCTACCTGCACCCCTGAATGTGTTTTAATGTTTCATGTGCAATTGTCTATGTTATTACCTTTGCTAAAAGTGACCTGCTTAGGTGATTCTTTATGTTTTTATTCCCCTTTGCTAAAAGTGACCTGCTTAGAGGATTGTTTGATATTACCTTTGCTAAAAGTGACCTGCTTAGGTAATTGTTTATGGTTTATTTCCCTTTGCTAAAAGTGACCTGCTTAGAGGAATGTTGATGTTTTATTGCCTTTGCTAAATGTGACTTGCTTAGGTGATTATTTTAGGTTTCCTTCCCTTTGCTAAATGTGACTTGCTTAGGTGATAGGTTTTCCTTCCATAGGTCCTGATGATAAGGTCCTAGTTCCCTGCGTGATTTCCCTACAGTGTTTAGGGTGGCGTAGGAGGTATTTTCCCTTTACCAGTAGTTACTGGTTGTATGCTACATTTACTATTTCTGTGTTACAGTCATTATATGTTTATGTGCTAAGTGTGATACCTACAAGTATTATTTCTAAAAAGTGCATACCCCTGACAGTGGTCCAGGTGGCCCTGTCCTGTACATAATCCCTTGTAAATCTTGCCCGTGCCTGTTGGCACATTGTAAAGTGTGTGTGTTATCTAATGTGTTTTTATTATTATAATACAAAGGCTATTTTTGATATAACCTTGTGTGGAGTTTCCTTTGTGGTGGGCCTAGGGTGTTGTCGCTGGGGTGCGCGCGCAAACGCTTTACACATCGCCTCTGAGATTAGCCTTGCTGCTCGCGCCACGTTACCTAGAGGGTGAGCAGGGGTTATCTTGGTGTGTGACTCCCTTGCCCTGACCTTAGAAATGGTGATCCCTGACTGACCTTGGCGCAAGCCTTGGCCAGCCGGAGGTCCCGTTTCTAACATTGGTGGCTGTGGCGGTGCGGATTGGACTTGCGTTTGCGCTGTACCACAGTGGCGACAGGCCACATTACAAAACTCTGCAATTTTAGATAACCACATTTTGGGGATTATTGTTTTTTAGGGAAGATCAGTATTGCTTCTCCTGAAAGGTGTCATTTTGTAATTTCTGTCCAGTACATTTGTTCCCCGCCCTGCTTCCAGAGTTTGGTACCTGTGTCACTTGTGGTCAGGTTGAGAAGTCAGGGGTGGTAGAAACTGCCTTACCGGTCCGAGGGGAGGGTTGTGTGTGAATGAGTGGTGTGTTACACTGGACAGTGGAGTGCAAGTTCTCTGAGATAGGAATCTTGCTGAATTGTGTAATTGTGTACTCCTGTGTAAGCTCAGACCCCCAGGTTCCCTGTGTCAAACTCTTCTTGAGAACGTCCGCCAAAATGGAGCCTGTTTTCGATCTCCGTTGTCTTTTTAGGTACAGTAGGTCAGAGCTGGTCAGATTCTGTGAAGAGGGAGGCATGGAGGTGAGTGAGTTAGATACTCGGTCCCAGCTTAGGGACAGCCTGATCCAATGGCAAAAGGGTCAGTGGGATCTTGAGCACAGTGAGAGAGATAGGGCCCGGGCCGCACGCCATGAGGGTGGTGAGTCTGTGGAGAGCCCTGAAGAATGTGAGTTGTATGAGGATGACAGTGATTGGGCACCAGCAGATAGTGAGGACCCCATAGATAGGGAGTCCCTTGCTGGGTCCAGTGTCAGTACCAGTGCCCCATCCCTTGTTCTGTCCCCAGAGGAGTGGTTGGATAGGAGGGAAGAGCGGGAGCATCAGCTAGCGATGAAACAGCTCAGGTTGGAGCACGCCAAGCTAGAGGCTGAAAGGGCCTTGTTCAGGGAGAAGGTAGCCCTAGAGGATAGGTTATCCCCTGAGTGCAGTTGTGGTTTTCTGGATTCCCCAGGGAGGGTGGAGTCCAGTGGTGGCAGCTTTTTAAATATAAGTGTAGACAGTCCCACTCCCAGTTCCCCAAGTATGGTACCTGTTTCCCAAGAGGAGGAGAACAGGTTGAAGTTTAGGAACCTTAGGAAACCACCTCACCAGGAGTGGGGGTATTTTGTGGATGACTGTTCTGATGCAATGTGGGATTGGCTGAGGGCTAACTCGGACAATGAGGTGGACGAAGTGGTGAATATGTTCCTCAAAGAGCAGTTGCTCAGTGTTGTTTGTCCAGAGTTGCGCCAGCACCTGCTGAAGTTGAAATGTTTTTGTCCTTGGGACCTTGCAAAGGAAGCAGAGCGCTGGGACAGTGCGAGAGGTTCTTTAGAGTCACTAGTGAGTGATTCCAACAATAGTGGGTCAGGTGTCTTCCAGCCCAGTGTGGTGGAGGAGGGTGAGAGTAGCCCAGCTAGGTCCCAGGTTAGTGAGGAGGGTGTAGGGGCTGACTGCCTGTCTCAGTGGAGCGGGAGTGAGTGTGTGACCGAGAGTCCCCAGACGCCCGAAGCCCTGTCACAGAGCCTGGATGGTTTCTTTAGGGAACACCAGGATGGGAACCTAAGCTTGCCTGTTAGTTCACTTGAGGGAGATCTCCTAGTGTGTAGAAGACCTGGAGCATCTGTAAGCGGAGCTTCTATGGTTCTAGAGTCTGGCAGTACCGCTCCAGTAGGGAGGGTACAGGAGTCCGGCGAAAGGAGTGATTGGGGGATAGTATGTGAGTCCCCAGAAGTCCTGGAGTGCCAGGCATTGGTTCCACCAAAGGTTCTAGACCGGAGGTTGGAAGGCCAGGTTCAGGATCCGTCTGACCTGAAGGGTGGGACTACTGTAATCAGTGTCCTGACCAGTTCTTTTTCCAGAGGTACCGCCCCGGTTGGGAGGGAGCAGGACTCTGGAAGGGGGTGCAGAGGGTGGGAGAGCCCACCTCTGAACCCGGTGCAACCTGAGGGGTTAAACCCCAGGTTGGGAGAATGTTGTTTAGAGGGGACCCCTCGCAGGAGGAGGAGGAACCCTAGGAGAAGAGGTAAGGGGAGGAGCGCCTTCCCTGAGACTCCTGGTCCACCTGAGGTTGTAGACCCTAGGCTGGAGAACCAGTGGCAGTCTAGCCCTGTCTTGCAGACAGGAAGGGTGGAGAATGGCTATTATGTGCCAGGGGTTACTACCCCCCACTTTGTGAGTAGGCAGGATCCAGTGGTACCTGGATGGCCTAGGGCCTGGTCCTGGCCGAGGGCAGCTGGAGAGTATCAGTGGGGTACCCCAGTTAGTCCCTACAGTAGTTTTAGAAGGAACCCTAGGGGTTCAGCGTGGCGTAAAACAGGAGGGTGTCCCTGCAGTTGTGGGCCCGCGTCCGTGTTTTATCGCCCCAAGCAGGGAAGTCCATCACGGTGGTGATTGGTCTGCCCTGCGTTTTGGCTGGAAGGGGGTTGTGTTGGACTTGGCCCTTAGGGCAGGTTCACCCCTAATCTTTTTGCTTTTATTTGTGACCCAGTGTTAGTGATTTTTGGGTCTCTGCGCACTTTTTCCCTGTGTCCCAGAGTAAAGTGCGTGCGTGTAGTATGGCTGGCCTGCCCTCCCATAGGAATGCATGGGGAATGTGTGTGTCCATGTTAGTTCCTGATGTGTGGGGAGTGCAGGCTCGAGTTTGGTATGTGTGAACTCGTGAGAATGAATGCTGCGCGATGGTATGTGCGGCTTGTATGTGTCTAGAAGGGAAGTGCTACTTCTGGACATTGATGTATGTGTGCAGTGAGGGTGCTGGAGCGTGATTGGCTGGAGCTGGCTGGCATGCCAGGCTCCAGGAAGTCTGGCTGGGTCTGCTCGGTGGTGAGTGTGAGATCAGCATGAGTGATGTGTGGGAGGAGTGCACCTGGGTCCTGGATGGGCTGGGTTTTTCCCCACACAATGCTGGCTCCGCTCCCCTGTGGTTTGTCTAACGACCCAAGCCTCCCCAGTGAATGAAAGGGGTGGTTGGGCCATCAAGGGTACTCCCCAGCCAGCTGCAACTGGTTTCCCCCCACCCTGCACCCTGCAACAAAGGATTTATCTGTATAAAAATGGGGCTGTGTCCCCACAGAAGTTGTTCTACTTTGGATCTTGCCAGAGGGGGCTGTTGCTGTTGCTGGGGCCAGGAGGACCGCCACTTGGCTTGTCTCCCTGCCTGGAGACCCAGTGTGCTGGCTCTGGCCCTGCCCTGCCCCCCCTGTCTGCCTCCAGACCTTGCTGGAGCTTTGCTGTGCTTGGGGAGCGCTCTCCCTTGTCCCCAGCGCTGGGAGCGCTTCGTTTTGCTCTTAGCGCTGAGAGCGCTTTATTTCATGCCCTAAGCGCTTGGGAGCGCTTTGTGTGCAGCCGGTGCCCACCCGGCATCTGCCCGTTTTAATTTGCCGATTTTCGGCAGCGCGAGTGCCTACCTCGCTTTATATGTGATTTGGAAGCCGGTGCCCACCCGGCATTGCCCCGTCCTTGGATATTTAAATCATCACGAGGGAGCCCACTCCTCGGATGCTGAGAGCCCGCCTGCCTGCCTGAGACGAGCCGCCGCGCTGCCCGCGGCGACCCGGAAGTATTGGGCCGGCCGGCCACTCACAGCGCGGCCCGGAGAAGCCAACCGGAAGTCCCGCCCCCCACCGAGCCGCGAGACGAAGGAAGCAGCCGGCGTGTCCTGCCCGAGGCTCCCGATCGAAGGGAGAGCCCCGGGACAAGAGAGAGGAGCCGCCGCAGCCCGAGACAGCCGGTGAGTGGGGCCTGAGAGCGGCCCAAGTGAGAAGAGCCGAGTGAGGCTCTGGGGGCATTACTTGATCCTGAGTCCCCCGTGAGGGACTCCAACGAAGCCCGCAGTGGGATTAGGAGCCCCGAGGCTCCTGGGGGCAATTTGGTTATGTAGAGCCCGAGAGGCTCCCGCCCTAAACGATATTTACGAGCCCCGAGGCTCGAGGGGGCACCTTGATTTCTTTGTTGAGCCTGCGAGGCTCCCGCCTACATTGTTTAGAGCCCCGAGGCTCCCGCCCCCATTTTGATTCAGAGCCCCGAGAGGCTCTGCAGTGCCACAGTTGTTTTAGAGCCCAGAGAGGCTCTAGGGGCATACCATTGTTTAAGAGCGCTGAAGCTCTTTTAAGGCCAGCAGATTTGTTTTACGAGCCCTGAGAGGCTCTAGGGGGACACAGGCAGTCAGGTGGTCAGAGCCCCATGGCTCCCACTCTGTGTTTTGCCCCATTGTGTTCTTGAGCCCACGAGGCTCCAACGTTGGCCAGCAGTATTCACAACTGTCCAGCACTTAGTGGACAGTTGCTACGTTTCGGCTTGTGTGCTGTGCTGCCTGCGCAGCCTTCCCTGACATTGAGACTCAGGGCATTTAAGCCCCTTGCGAGGCCAGTTGGCCTGAGGGACATTTCTAGTGTGGTGCTACGTGCACCCTGCGCAATTTGTGATTTACTTGCTGATGTAATTTCTGCGCAAATGTTCTACCTGCACCCCTGAATGTGTTTTAATGTTTCATGTGCAATTGTCTATGTTATTACCTTTGCTAAAAGTGACCTGCTTAGGTGATTCTTTATGTTTTTATTCCCCTTTGCTAAAAGTGACCTGCTTAGAGGAATGTTTGTTGTTACCTTTGCTAAAAGTGACCTGCTTAGGTAATTGTTTATGGTTTATTCCCCTTTGCTAAAAGTGACCTGCTTAGAGGATTGTTTGATATTACCTTTGCTAAATGTGACTTGCTTAGGTGATAGGTTTTCCTTCCATAGGTCCTGATGATAAGGTCCTAGTTCCCTGCGTGATTTCCCTACAGTGTTTAGGGTGGCGTAGGAGGTATTTTCCCTTTACCAGTAGTTACTGGTTGTATGCTACATTTACTATTTCTGTGTTACAGTCATTATATGTTTATGTGCTAAGTGTGATACCTACAAGTATTATTTCTAAAAAGTGCATACCCCTGACAGTGGTCCAGGTGGCCCTGTCCTGTACATAATCCCTTGTAAATCTTGCCCGTGCCTGTCGGCACATTGTAAAGTGTGTGTGTTATCTAATGTGTTTTTATTATTATAATACAAAGGCTATTTTTGATATAACCTTGTGTGGAGTTTCCTTTGTGGTGGGCCTAGGGTGTTGTCGCTGGGGTGCGCGCGCAAACGCTTTACACATCGCCTCTGAGATTAGCCTTGCTGCTCGCGCCACGTTACCTAGAGAGTGAGCAGGGGTTATCTTGGTGTGTGACTCCCTTGCCCTGACCTTAGAAATGGTGATCCCTGACTGACCGTGGCCAGCCGGAGGTCCCGTTTCTAACAGCTGGGATCTCTGGAGTTTATCTTATCATGAGCGATTGATGCCATGTAGGACTGCTGAAAGCCAGCCTAAATTTAGCCGTATGTTGCTACTTTTGTCTGTTGTAGAAAGAGTATTGTGAAATGAAGCAGCAGATATAAACAATATACCAACAGGGTTCCTGAGAATTGAATATGTTTGCTTACTATCTTTTTGGTTGTTTAAGTTTAGGTTCTCCTTTTGGGGGTTAAGCGGTGCTGCGTAGGCTGCAGGAAGAGGATGCTGATTTTAATCACCCAGACAAATAAGCACTCTTTTTTTCTGGAGAACCTTCCTTGCAAGCGAGTTTGAGGCCCAGGTCACAAGAGTAAAATCTTGCATCTTGTTGTCCGTTGACGCCAGGAATTAAACGAATGTCCTCCGTGGTCACCTGGTCTAGGGAGGGGAACACCTATAGTAGTTTTAAGATGTTATCTCGGTAGAGAATCTCATGCCTCCCCCTTGGCTGATATTCCAGAGTAAAGATTATTTGGTTACACGCAAAAGATGTGCCGGGTGTTTGGCCAATGTGATCAGATATTGTCTTACCTATAGTGCTATTTCAAGGGTTCACAAGCCAGTGTTGTGTCAGTTGTTACTGTCCGGGAGGCGGAGGTAGCTAGTATGTGTCGTTGAGCCCCTGCGATGGCATTAACACAACCAATTGCCAGTGGATTTTGGTGTGAGACTGAAAGTCAGGGCACACCTTTGTTAGATATTAAGAGCTCTGATTGTCCACCATTGTTGGCCAAGTTTTCTTTTTGTGTTTGCGCCACCTCCATGTCTCTTTTATCTCGCTCGGTTAACTCTGTAGGGGGGCTAGCATCTTCAGGAGAGGGCGGCTGGACTGGTTCGTCCCTAGTAGCAGTTTCGATGATAGGCCTTCCCCCAGCTGGTATTCCCATTTTTTTATTTAATCGGGGAAAGAATTTACCATTCCTTGACATGTCCTTGCTGTCAGTTTCAGTTGGTTCTACTTCGAGAGTAGGTGTGTTTTCTTTGTTTCGTTGTTTCATTGTGCTTGTGCCAGTGACAATGACTAAGCTTGCTCTTTTTTATTTCTTGCTTTATCCTGTTTTTTCCTCAGTATTTTGACATTACTGTCTCTAATGCAGCTTGGGGAGTGGTTGAGGTTTGCTAAAACTCCCCTCTTGATGTGTGTCCATGACTGTGGTGGGGGCCCTATGACCTCCATTTGAGTGTTATGTTGGAGGGGGTTCCTCAGCTTTCGAGGGGCCAGTGTTCTTTTTGGAACCCTGGTAATCACCCGTGTTTTTTGGAGTCCCAGCATCAGTTACTTGTCAAGGCCTGTTGCACAAGCAGTTGTGAATGCTTGCTGTGGCCAGGTTTAAATAAAAAAAAAACTTTATTGGAATTGTGGTGCCTTACAGCCGAAGCTGATATCATACAGTCCGGATGAAATATGTTACAAAATAGTACGCGCCAAGGGTTTTTTGAGGTACATTTTTAGGTTTTCAATCAAAGTGGTCAAAGCATCTGGGATTGTTGCAAGCTTGTTGACCATCGGAGCACAAGTGCAGTCTATGTTGGTTGCGGCCGTGTAGTTTTGTCAGCCAGCTTCTGTCGATTCCTGACACTGCTATGGCCATACGGTTCAGTAAGTCTTCATTAACATCCCTCTTGTTTGGTAGGTTAGAGAGTCGAGAGTCAGCTGTGACGTTCTGAACCAAATGTCCCGCACGGCCCTAGGGCCTTTTATTTCGGGGGAAGGGGAAGTCATGCTTTTTGGAGGTTTCAGCAGGTTCCTTCCCCTGACTCAAGTTGTACAGTTGATTTTGTTTGCGCCCCAGCAACTATTTTAAACTGTGCGTCTTTGGACGCAACTAGTGGGGTGGTAGTTAGTGACGCAGGGTTCCTGCTATAATTTACCCCCACTGTGTGGAGAGATGCATTATTTGATCCCTGGTCTATCCTTACTGGGGATACGTTCTGGAGACGTAATTCACTCCTATTTTGACTGCTTTGGACGGTCCGGGAGTGCTGAGAAAAGCCGAGCACGCGACCCGGGATTGGATGTTGGAGCTCAGAAGGACCAATTCTTTGTAGTCGGGTTGGTGTTGTTCAACTGTGCATGGATACATGCTGTTATGCCCTTGATTGACTTGATCTCTTACTTCAATTGGAAGTGGGGCACCAACTGTTAATAGTGATCTAGGGAGTGTACGTGATGACGATTGACCAGGGCAGGGTCGTGGAGATATAGACCTCAGTGAAAGTATCTCCAAGTCGCTTACCGGATCCCTGGCTGACTCTTTGCTCTCTTTGAACTCGTCCTTCACTGATAAAGTCGAGGGCCCTATCGGGTGCTTGAGGTTTTGGTTTGGTTCATGAAGAACACTGTTGTTATTTTTAGTTGGTGAGATGGGAGGAAGTTTGTGTCACCTGGGGTGGAAAAAATGACCCAACTGTGTATGTTAAAAAGTTACGTTTTTGTGGGATTTTTCTTGATCTTTCAAACATGCAAGCCACTGGTGATATCAATGGCTGATTTTCCCATGCAGGTTCGGCCTTGAAGCTATTTCTTGATAATAAGGATTGAAGTGTTTACTTCCTTCTTGTCAAGGGATGTGGTGCCCTTTCACAACATGACTGCATGATGGATTCTACATGGTTTCCAGTCCTTGCGAATCCCTTGGAGATTTTTGCCTTGCAAGTTCACAGAGCTTTTGTGGGGGTGGGGGACATGCTGGTGTGGTCCTAGGGTTAGAAACAAATGAGGGGATAAACCATTAGATAAGAAAATACCCCGCTAAGTCTCTGGTGGCAGGTGTAACTGAGAATTGCAAATGTAATTACAGGTTTAGTTACAGTTGCAGTTCAGTGGGCAGTTTAGGGAGGCAAAAATTAACAAAGTGCTTTTGCAGAGATCTTTCACAGGGTAGCAGTGTAGAACAAGCATTGGCATAGCCAATGGGTCTCGCTTTTGAGACCTTATAAGTATTTAGTTATGGAGCACAATTTCCTTGGTGCAACAACATCAACCGTTGCATGGCTAAACACTTATAAGGTTCCAAAGGCGCGACCTATTGGCTATGCCAATGCTTGTTTCCTTAAGCCGTGGCAGCTTCTTTCCTTGAAAAGCATAGCACCGAACAGAAGTCATTGTAAGGTTAAGCCATGTTTGCAGACTTTTGATTATCACAAAAGAGGGGGTCACAATCCTCCAGACTTTGCTACAAGTCAGTGAATGATCAAGTTTTTGTACCCTTGTGTTTATAATAAGTACCTTAAACAACAATTCTAAACAATGCCAAATGACAGGTAATGTGCGTGGTAACCTTCACAAGAGTGGGGCAGCATCACACAGTGCAGAAAGTGCACTTATTGGCTACAGGAAGGTAGGCCTGGCTCCTTGATGTTGTGTAAGTGGTGTTGGTTTATTAAAATGGGGCTATTTGAATACCTGAATGCTTTAGGAAGTAAAGGTCAATGTTTAGAGGTTCTAAACGCAGGTCGGATTATTCTCAGTGATATTGGAGCATACCGTGGTGAGATTTTTAGCAACAAAATATATCCAGGCATTGACAAAGTAGACAGCTGGCACAAATTGAATATATCAAATAAAACACAAGTAAAGAAAACTAACCAGTAATCATGGTATCATAAAATTTAATAATAATGATAAAAGTGTGATAATCACATTCAATTAAACACTCAAAAATGATGAAAGATACAAGGGATAATAAAAAGAGAATGCAATATTCGATTGTTATATTCTCTATAGGGTAATAAGGAAAAGGGGGGTTAAAATGATTTCCCCAGCTGATTATAAAAGTTGATGTCTCTCTGCCAACGCGTTTCGACACCAAAGTGTCTTCGTCAGGACAATATCAGCATATATCTATAATTTTAAAAAATCAAGATTACAATAGATATTTACTTGTGTATATACAGATATTTTTACATTTCTTTTTTTCATTTTCTTTTCTTTTACATATAGCCAGTTATGTCTTACAACAAGGACAAATACAACCACAATAATCAAGAACACATGAGAACATTTCGGTTCAGTTCTAAACAACTTATCAGTATCTTTAAAGATACTGATAAGTTGTTTAGAACTTTTTTGTGTGTTTTCCATCCTTATATGTTCTCATGTGTTCTTGATTATTGTGGTTGTATTTGTCCTTGTTGTAAGACATAACTGGCTATATGTAAAAGAAAAGAAAATGAAAAAAAGAAATGTAAAAATATCTGTATATACACAAGTAAATATCTATTGTAAACTTGATTTTTTTAAATTATAGATATATGCTGATATTGTCCTGACGAAGACACTTTGGTGTCGAAACGCGTTGGCAGAGAGACATCAACTTTTATAATCAGCTGGGGAAATCATTTTAACCCCCCTTTTCCTTATTACCCTATAGAGAATATAACAATCGAATATTGCATTCTCTTTTTATTATCCCTTGTATCTTTCATCATTTTTGAGTGTTTAATTGAATGTGATTATCAAACTTTTATCATTATTATAACATTTTATGATACCATGATTACTGGTTAGTTTTCTTTACTTGTGTTTTATTTGATATATTCAATTTGTGCCAACTGTCTACTTTGTCAATGCCTGGATATATTTTGTTGCTAAAAATTGCTTTGCCCTGATCCAGGATTCTGATCTTACTCAGGGGGTCCCTGTTCTAATGCCATAGCATACCGTGGTGAGACCCATATAAATCATTTTGAGCCCATGGTTATAAAAGGCTCCTCTCAAGTCATCGAGACCTGTCTTGAACCAGTCAGCTGGAGAGCTAACTGGGAGCTGGACCACTACCACAGCAGGTGCATCAAATGATGAACGAAACCAAGAAAAGTTGCAGTGAACGAGTGTGCTCACCCAGTACAGCCACCACTCTTAAGTGTCCTTAAGTAGCCTTCTTCTGAACTCTGGTAAAGGCTATGCCTGCATCTCTGGAATCTTTAAACTGTATAAGAGATACCGTGTATACAAGGTCAGTCTGCAGATCTTCAACCAGGGCCTAAAGTTTTGATTCTATCCACAGGGAAATGGGCAGCGCTCAGTTCCCCAATCTTAAAGTGCGATCAGCAACATGGTCTGTGCAAATCCAGGTCAAAGTTCGGGTAGCTGGGCATCAACTCACTGCTAGCTGAATGTCAGTGCATCGTTCAAGGGCACGGCCAATAATGATGGGGTACAGTTTCTTTACTCAGACACAATTGACTAGTTCCTCAGATGCACAGGTTTTAGCAGAAGATGAAGGGGCCTTCTTAGCTAACTTACTTGGGAGGACGAACTGAAAACACCATATTGCAAAAAACGAGTCAGTGAACAATGGTATACAATAATGGCCAAATATAATAACCCTAATGTAACGTTATTCTGATGCACAGTAAAGACTATGCAGCCATGTATAGTGAACGTCTTTTATTTATCTCATTAGCCCTAAAGAGCGCCGAGCCGATCTCTGTCCGTGCCGGCTTTCGCGCCTCTCAATGCGCGGTGCGCGCGCAGCCGCCAAGATGGCCGCCCGCACTTCACGTCACGGCGTGACGTGCAACAACTAGTGCGCTACACTACATATCTCCCTTTTTTCCCAAACAAGGAACGTTTAACTTACAGTCCGCTGTCCATCTCAAAGTCTCGAAACCTTGCAGGTCTCACCACGGTTCTTCCTCTCCGGGTTACCTTTGCTGGGGTAGACAGTTTTCCCTTCTCCTGGTTCTCTGTTCCAATCCTTCCCTCTATCGGCGCCGCCGCGCTTCCATCAGTTCTCCTCACTTCCATTTCCATCGCAGCTTCTTGGCTGCCGTCAGGGTTTCTCTCCCCCTGCTGCTCGCCTCTTCTCTCCTGCAACTCTACGCCAGGCCATTCCTGCTCCTCGATGGGTTCCTCTATGTCCTCCAGATCTGCTCCTCCTTGATGCCATCGTAAAACTTTGTTGCATCTGGCCATGCGGTCTTGGGGCCACACATTCCTATCACTCAGCAAGGCCGCTCTGTCATATACCTCCTTAACTTGCATTGGTTTACTGTATTTACTGTCTCCCTTACTCTGCAACGTTGCCAACTTTACTCGAACCCACTCGCCTTTTTCCAGTTCTGTGCTCTTCACATTCCTGCGTTTGTTGTAGTGGTTGGCATATATGGTCTGTGCCCTTTCCAAGTTGGCTTGTACCACTGCAGGGGACCACTCACTCGTTATGGTTTTTTCCTTCCACACGCGGTTGTCGCGAGTAAATAGTTCACGACCTCTCAGTATCTGGAAGGGGCTGTACCCCATCCCGATGGGGGTGATCCTGTACGCCCACACCATGTGCCATATCTCCTTTTCCCAGTCTTTGTCGCTGGAGATCGCTGACTGCACTGCTCCCATCACTACTCTATTGAATCGTTCCACCAGCCCATTGCCGGCCGGATGGTAGATCGACGTACGTTTGGTAACGATTCCATTCCTCTGCATGAAGTTGTTCCACTTATCAGAAGTAAATTGGGGGCCATTATCACTCAGGATAGATTTAGGGATGCCCTCTCTCACAAAAGTGTCAGACAGGAACTTCAAGATGTTCTCAGTGTCCATTGCTTCATCTACCTTTACCTCAGGCCATTTAGAGTATCTGTCTATAAGGACACATACGTATTTTTGGACCCCTTGGCCATCGAGGATCGGGCCCAAAATGTCTATCGACAGTTCTTCCCACGGATTTTGTGGAGGGTCGAACTTTCCTAATGCTGGACGCAAGGGTTTGAGCGTCTTGTCTGCTCCCTGGCACTGTAGACAATCTCTGACATGTCTCTCCGCCATCAGGTCCATACCCGGCCACCAGTAATTTTGCTTGGTCCTTAGTTTCATTTTTCCGATTCCCAAATGGCCCTCATGTAGTATGTTCAGTAGCTTGGGAATGATGCTTTCCGGGGAGATGACTTTATCTCCTCTGTACACGAACACTCCTTGGTCGTCCATCGACAACTCTTCCCTGACCTCATGGTATGGTTTTAGGTTCTCGCTCGTTCGTCTCTTGTCCGGCCAACCCTTGACGATGTATAACTTCACTTCCTGTATGGTGTGGTCTTCTCCGTAGGCTTCTCTCCACTCCTGATTGCAGATGACTCTCTCTTGGTCCTCTGTAAGTGCTACCATCTCCTCCTTTTCTCCTTGGTCTTCTTCTCCTAGCTCCATGGCCACCGCTCTGCTTAGGTAGTCCGCTACTCTGTTCCGATTTCCCGGAATGTGCTCCACGTCGTATCTGAATTCAAGCAATTTCAGGGTCATCTTCGAGATCCTGGGCGTGGCACTGGCATGTCCGCTGGATGTTAACACCTTCAGTAAGGGCTTGTGATCAGTCCTCAGCTGGAATCGTGTGCCCCATAGAAACTGCCTGAACCTTGTCATTGCCCACACGACGGCCAACATCTCTTTTTCAATAACACTGTATTTTTTCTGTGTCGCTCAATGCACGGGATGCAAAACTGATTGTTTCCAATTTTCCTTGTCCCCGATCTTGCATCAGTACCGCACCCAGCCCCTTGTCGCTGGCGTCGGTCATGAGTATCGTTACGTCCTGGGGGTCATATCCCTGGAGTGGCACTGCGCCTGCAACGTCCTTCTTGATGGTTTCAAATTCACTCTGAGCCTCATCTGTCCACTGGAACGCTGTGCTCTCCCTTGTCAGCATCCTCATGTGGTGTGTCTTTGAGGCAAAGTGCTGCACAAATTTTCCATAATATTCCGCCATGCCCAAAAATGACCTGACCTCCTCTTTATTGGTGGGTGGCGGTGCCTCGTAAATCGCTTTAACGTTTTCTGTTTTCGGCGTGATTCCTTGCACCCCTATCTCGTGGCCTAGGTAGGTTACTGACTCCATGCCCAGCCGGCACTTGAAACATTCGGCTGTGAGGCCTTTGACCTCCAGGGTCTTCAGCACCTTGTTGAGCTTTGCGTCGTGGTCCATTTTGTCTCGCCCCATTACCAGGATGTCGTCCTGGAAATACTGGATGCCGTCCATCTCCCTGAACAACTGGTGCATCAGCTTCTGAAACACTGCAGCCGCTGAGGCCAGTCCGACCGGCATGCGGCAGAACTGATAGCATCCGAACGGGGTGATGAATGATGTTAATTTCCTGCTGTCGGGGTGCAAGACAATTTGATGGTAGGCCGAGGTCAGATCGATGGTGGAGTACCACTTGACGCCTCAGGTTTTTGCCAACATTTCTTCGATTCTTGGTAGAGTGAACTTCTTCACCACGATATTCTTGTTCAACTCCCTCAGGTCAACACACAGCCTGACCTTACCACTGGGCTTCATGACCACCACCAATGGCGCGAGCCATTCTGCGCACGTGATTGGTTCGATAATTCCTTTCTTTTCCAAGTCCTGTAGTTCTTCTTGAACGGCTTCCCTCACTGCTAGGGGCACGTTCCTCACTTTGTGGGCCACTGGTACGGCTCCATCTTTCAGTACTATCTTGTGTAGGAATTTCTCCAGCTTGCCTACTGTACCCGCGAATACTTTGGGGTATTCATCTTTCCACCGGACCAGGTCTGGCCATGTTTCTGGTTCCGTGAGAAGTATCTGCTCTTTCCCGCTGGGATCTAGTTTGATACCCAGGTCACCTTGATCCAGCCATCCCAATACTGACGGACCTTTCTCTGATATGTACAGCTTGCAAAATGCGGATCGGCCTCTGAACTCGAACTTTAAAGGTCGGAATCCAGCCATCGGTATGCGGTCTCCATTGTACGTGACTGGTCGGATGTCCAGTTTCTCCAGTTCTGGGCCTAAGTGTGGCCTGAAGATTTCGTTCCATACTGCTTTCTGGACGATGGTGTAGGGAGAGCCTGTATCTGCCACTACTCTTATCGGTACTCCACCGATCGTCATGTCTAATACTGGTTTGGTTGTCCTTTTGCCGTCCACACACAACACCTGGTCGTATATACACAGTACTGTGACGACTTCTTCCTCTGTGCTTCCCTCCTGGTCTTCATGATCCTGGTCGATGTATTTTACCATGCTCTTGGATGATTTTCTCCGACACACCTTCTCATAATGGCCGATTATGCCACAGTACATACATTTGGCCCGGGCCGCCGGGCATTTTCTGTCATGTGCTTCATGGGACCAGCTACCGCATCTATAGCACGCTCTCTTGTTGTGCCCGGGTTGTTTTCCTGGTGGTCCAGGGTTGCCTTGCCATCTATGTGGACCTTTCGAGGAAGGGACTTTGTATTTATGGTCTCTACGTGGCTCCTCATCGTCCACCTTGTTCACCATGGGACTGGGTGTCGTTTCCTTCTTCGCAGCGTCTGCACACCTGCGTGCCAATTCTGCCCTTTTTACAATGACCATCACCTCCTTCAGCGTGGTCTCCCCGCTGGCCCACAGCTTGTCCTGTACATTCGTGCTCGTGGTGTGCATCACAATTTGATCTTTGATGAACTCATCTTCCCATGCGTCATATTTACATGTGGCTGCCAGTTTCTTCAGGGCCGCCACATACTCTTCTACCGACTCTCCTGGACGCTGTGTCCTCTGCTGGAAATTGAATCTGTCTACTGATACGCACACTGCCGGTCGGTAGTGTTCGTTCAAGTCATCAATGGCATGAGCATACACATCGTCGTCTGTGCTTCCTCTCTCTTTGGGTACCAGGCTTTTGTAAATCCTGAGTCCTTCCGGGCCTAAATTGAGTAGTAGGATGCGTTTTTTTCTTTTGGGGTTGAATTTTTCCTCATTTTCATCTTCTAGGACTTCTATGAAGTTGTCTATATACTCCCTCCAATCTTCCCATTTCATAAGTGGTTCTCCTGGTTTAGGCAGGAATTGGACTGGCGCCATGGCGTATCCTGCTTGCGCACTCATCCTTTCACTTTTGACGGTGGGTGATGTGTTCCCTTGGCTTCTGGGACTACCTGGGGTGTTGTCTGGCTCCTGTTTTTCAGCTTGTAACTGGGGTTTATCTGCGTCAGCCCCCTCGCCCTCTTTTAAGGTAGCCAGCGCGGTTCCCCTTTTAAGGAATGGCCGTGTAGACTTGGCGCACTCACCCCTGGTTCCGCCTGGGTACTTTCTGTCCCCTTTGCGTGATTGTCTTCCCTGTGGGGTGAGGTTGGGCTCTGCCGCGCTCCTTAGGGTATGGTACCTCGTGTGGTAGCTGGTTCGCTCTTCATCAACTGTCTCCTGGCTGCCTGGCTTCACTGTCCTGCTTCTTGCTTTGTGCGTGGGTTCACCGGTATCCTGCTGCCTCCCTCGGTGTATTTTCCTGTTGGAATGTTTTTTTCTTTTTTGTTTTTTTTCTTTTCCAGGGGGCAGGGGCTCAGGATCCCGCCCTCGTCGCCATTGTAACGTTATTCTGATGCACAGTAAAGACTATGCAGCCATGTATAGTGAACGTCTTTTATTTATCTCATTAGCCCTAAAGAGCGCCGAGCCGATCTCTGTCCGTGTCGGCTTTCGCGCCTCTCAATGCGCGGTGCGCGCGCAGCCGCCAAAATGGCCACCCGCACGTCACGTCACGGCGTGATGTGCAACAACTAGTGCGCGACACTACACCTGATTAATCACTAAAGCGGATTGTTAGATTCGTGATTTTCAGTTCTCTGAAGTAATGGAACTAAGACATGCAGCGCTCTAGCAGCCAAATAAATAAACGCGTGGCCTAAGCAGGACTTCGTATAAGAATTAACTGGCTATGGTTTACACAGTAGATTACGCAAAATCCCCCGGCCCCCCTTTTTTGTAAAATACGATGCAGGTGATTGTCTCTTTTATTATTTCTGCTAAATAGGCAGCAGCAGCAGTGTACAGTTCCAGAAACGGGGAGATAGGGGAAACGAGAAGGGCACATTATGACTGACCTGCAGAAACATCTTCAGATGAGCGGTAAATGTCTGCTTCAGTGTTGGCGTTGAGGTCACTGACCTCTTCCAAGCAAACTACGACAGCCATACGCCTGCCTGCAAACAAACAAAACAAAACAAGCATTGTGTAGTCAGGCGGGTGCTGCTTGTGCTGTCTCTGCCTCCTGCCGTGAATTAGGAACGCCACTGTTTTGTTGCGCATGCGAATTACCCCATCAATCACAACGCAATCAAGCACTGAAAATGCAATAGGACTCGGATTTACCCGAGACCTATTGCATTTTAAATGGAAGTGCCCGCAAGAAAGAAGGCACGAACGGGAGGGCGGGGGTTGGGGGGTTGTTGGTTGGTTATAGTATAAGAAGTTAGGGACTGCGGGAGGGAATGGGGAGAGACAGGGAAAAAAACGGTTTTACAAGTAAAGGGGCTGATAGCCTCGGAAGAGCAAAAATGACGCCATGGCAGTCAGGAGGCGGGACTAAGAAGCCCAAATCCAATCAGTATGCAGATTTTATTATTAAAGCCAATCAAATTTATGGCCGAAAAGAGGGCGGAGCTTCCCAGCTATACTGTATACAGCTTCTCTCAACGAGACAGCGTTGGAGAGACCTCAAAATTGTTGGGCTGTTACTTGTTGACGGGGATGCAGCAGGCGTTCCTGACATCCTTACAATGGGCTGCAGGTGCAAGGGAGTGCACCTGGACGCAAGCTGCACCCAGCTTAGCTGTGCCGCTTCTGTGAAAGCAGGGGTTCAGCCTTTGCAATTGGACTAGCCCACTGCACCGTCAGCTTCATCGGCCAAACCGCCACTCACCAGTTTTGCACCAGACTGGCCAGGTCACAATCACCACCTTCTCCACTCTGCAGTGAGCCACGTGAGAAGCAGGGCGAGGAGGCTGGGGATGCGGATTCAAGCAGCGCCTATCAGAGCCCTGTCTTTGCCTCCAGGAGTCTCCCTGAGTACTGGGCCCCACGGACAACTCCGGTGGTGCTACCGAGTGGTGGCGGTGCTTGCAGCATGCTTCCAGCATGCGGGATCACAGGTGAAAGCAGAGTACAGCCGCTCCGCCCTGCTCGACCGCTGTGGCAAGAATCCTGACCCCTCCCCTCTGCGTCAACGTGTTAACGTAGCATAGCAAGGCTGCTCAAGAGCCAACAAACCCTGTTCAGTGCCTGTGGTGGTCCCTTGGGGGCAGCTATATGTGGAACCTTTTTTATCAGGGATGTAAATGATCGATGTTTGTAATCCCTCTTTACTATCTTTAGACTTCAGTGTCTGTATGTAAACCAAACATCCATGGTCAATGTGCAGCTCGGTATTGCCTATATAAAGACCATTGTTATTGGGATTAATTAAAAACGTTTCCAATGTAGGTCTGTACAGATATTAGTACCCAAATCAATTGATGCATTTCCGACTTTCGCATATTAAAGTGGCTTACACAGGAATGTGTACTGGCCCACTTGCTCTGTATTCTGTATTTTTAATGCTTACCAGTTTTATTGCTGGTCACAGATGCTTTTCTACCGAAGTTTGACAGTATCATTGTAAATGCATTAATGTCTAACAACAACTCTGTTATCCTAGACAACATGCCAAGCAGTGGATGGGACGGCATGGCCGGGAAAATAAACTTACCAACACTCTAACGTCAAGGGTCCAGGTCTTCTCTACAAGATGTATGGATAAATGGTGGTTATAAGGAACAAACCTGGATTCATGTATTTTTATACACTTATAGGTGATATTTTCAAGTTCCCATAAAAGTTTGACCCGGCCCAATGCTGGCACAAGCAAAGCGAAAGCTGTACGGTTGGGTATTATACGAATTTTTGGGCCATAACGCTCTGTTCTTTGCAAAATAACTTTCCTCATGAAGTAATGCTCTATTTTTTATGGTCCGACATCTTGGGCCTGAGATTGCCATAGGTAACTGAGGGACTTAAGAAATGTTGGACGGTGTCTTTCTGTCATTCAAACTGTGTACATCTGTCTAAGCCCTGCAGATGGAATTTGAGTCAGGCAGCTTTGCTCTTGACACTTTATTTGAAATGAATTGCATTTTTCCTACTTTCTGGCTGAGTCGTCTGTGATGTTGATAGCAAAGCGTTGCAAAAAGACGTCCTCACCATTTCAGTCACAGAATGAGTGAAAGTATCCCATCAGGCTCAAAAGGCCATGCATGTCCATGGACAGCAACTCAATCACTTGGGATTCTACTTTAATCTAAGCAATATGCATCTTAAGTTTCTCATTTAATTATGGAGGTTTTCCCTGCACTCAGGGGGGAGCAACCTCTGGGGTGCATTCCCAAACCTGGAGATACATAACGCTCCTACGTCAACACCCAACGTAGCTTTTTAGAGCCCATTTTTATCAACTATTGTGTATGGATAGCGTAATACACTACGACGGCATCTGATTCTGAAGCAAGTCTCTGGACTTAAGTAAGGTACTAAGTATGAGTGAATTCAAGTGTAAAGAGTGGCACTTCTCTTTCCGTTTATGGTATATAAATTATACCATCCTTGGCCAAGGCTTACAATGAATAATTAATACATAATGATATGATATGATATGATATGATATGATATGATATGATAGGTTATTTATATTGCACGCAGCTACTCCAAGGAGTGCCCCGGCGCAGAACTAGCAGAAAGTGAACGGTGAGGAGTTAGGCATGCACAAAGAGCCAGGTTTTCAGTATAATAAATATGGAATGTGGGCTTGCTCCAGGTGGTTGGAGCCTGAATTTACTTAATCAGACTTTGACCACGAGCGAGAACGAGAAGGGCAGAAAAAGAAGAAAGAAGGAGGGCGAGAAAGATGAGAAAACAGTGACAATGGATGAAAGCATGGATCAAAAATAACAGTTCAAGAGTGAGAAAAAGAGACACATAGTGTAGGGTGGTGGAAGAAAGAGGCATAAATGGAAATCAAGACTAGAGAGCAGGGGTATTTGCCAACCACAGCATTGGGCAGCACCACCGGTCGGCTCTTAAACTTTGGGCCCCACATTTATTTCAAACTGGACAATTTAGGCAGACATTTGCAGGTCAGACATCTGGAATTCTAGACAGGGCGACTCATTCCTTCAAACTTCGATGGTCTATAAGTTGAGTACAAATACACTGCTTTAGAATGGCTTATATTACTTACACGGCTACAAAACAGTGGGAGAAATGTGTTATACAAAAAACAGCTATTTTCAAAGCCAATAGCTGTGGCAAGCTGTTGCCCTGATTACATGATTTAATTTTTATTGAAAGCATATGCTACAAAAGGTTATCTGACAGAATATCGGTGTCAAAAACATCAAGAGACACAAATATCCTGTCAAAAATATGGCTTACATCAAGAAATATGGTGTTCCTATACTTATAACGGAAACACCCAAAATATTGTGCCAAAAATATTGTGGAAGAGAATATCGGCCAGAAACACGAAGGAATATCTTTTTTTCAATAAATATCGACTTTAAAGTAATTTATTTTAAATAGTTTATTAGTTAAAAAGAAAAGAATATTTAGTAGGTAGTCTTAATCTATATATACAGCTAGGAAAACGTTATTTATTATTTCTATACATGCTAAAATTAAATTATACAAATATTATAAACTCTACATTTATAGTTATACTTTAAATGTATAATTTACACACCACCTTTAAATTACTATGTTTATTTGTTTTTGTAAACAAACCAAGTGTAAACTACACACAAAGAAATGTATTCTAAACTTATACTTATACCTTTAATTTATAATTTATGTAACGCCTTCAAATTATTATCACTCGTGCACCTCCATACACGGTATATTGAACTGGGCAGACATGCTACACAAACTATAACTCACCACTCTACCATGCATTGTGTTCACAAAAATGCTGTGATTTGCAATGTTGTTGGATATGCTATTATTTTTGATTAAAGACGTGAAATAATATAAAAGGGAGAAGACGCAAGTTAATAGTCCAATGAGGAAAAAGTTCACTTAATATCAGTATTGTGAACAAAACCAAAGAGTTATTTACTCTCCCATGCTGAATCTTGAAGTAATTTTCAGATGCCTAATTAAGTTAATTACAATCAGGAGGCATAGTTTATACCTGGAATAGGGTTTTCCGCACATAACTGGCGAACAATGTAATTAATAATATTTCCACAAATGTATTCATTATGTTATAAGTGAAGGGGGTACCACCAGCCATTTCCTTTTGGAAAATTGGCATTTTTAAAGCATTAGTGCAGAATTACAACATTTGTGATGTAGTAATGTCCTATTACTTACCGGTAATCTTCATTACTCCTGGTCCCATTGTCCTCGTCCCATTCCTTACTATTGGAGATGACTATCTCCACGACAGAAAAAATAAAAGGAGCATGCTGGGATACCCTACCCACTCCCTCCCACTGGGAGTACATGAGCGGTACCAGCCCAGCATGCAGCCTGAAAACACCAAGCAATCAACCGGAAGGCCGGTCGCAAGGGAGGGAGGGGCGTAAGGAATGGGACAACGGGACCAGGAGTAATGAAGATTACCAGTAGGTAATAGGACATTACCCCCCCGGTCCGTCCTATCCTCGTACCATTCCTTACTAATTGAAGAATTCCAAAGCAGAGAACCCGGCCTTCCGGAGCACCACCAATGCCAAGGGCACTAGACCAAAAAACGGCACCCCACAGAAGCAAAAGGAGCCCACAAGAAGTAGAGGAACGCAGGAAGGGGCACCCAACCAAGCACGCCCCCAACCCAGCGGACACGCAGAGCCAAGCCCCCAATGGAGCAACCAGAGGGGCCAAAACCAATGGAGAAAAGGAGCCAGAAAGGGCAAGCGACCAGGGAGAAACCCCCAGGACCCAGGGACCACCAGGCAGCCACCCACCCATGGACCAAACAGGCCAACCCAGCCCAACGGCCAAGAGCGGAGGAAAACAGACCACACAGGGCAGCAGGGTGGAAGGCCCAGGAAAGAAAAAAACAGAAGCAAAACACAACCAACCACCAGACGACCCCAACGCACCAAGGGAAGCCACCAGCAGAGCTGCAAAGAGGGCAGAACCGGACAAGCAAACAGGCACCCACCAAGAGGAACAGCCAGAAAGAGAAGTGGCCGGGAACCCAAGCAAGCCCCCCCCCCCTTTCCCACCACAGACCACAGCAGCAACATGGAAACCGGAGGCCAGAAACCCACAGAAGGACCAGTCCACAGGACAGGACCGACCAATGGTCAACCTCATGCGAGACACCGAAGCGCCACAGCAACCATAAGGCCACCCCACCAGGAGAAGAACCCGGGGAACAAGAAAAGGCCAGGCCAGAGGCACACCCCCAAAGTAGGAGACACCGGGACAAGACGCCCAGCAACCCGCCCAACGTAGGCCAGGGAGAACAACGAGGCACAACCTTGAAACAGGCCCGGCAAACACCAGCGCCCAAATAGGCCCCACAAGGAACCGGGGAAACCAAACCCCAGACCCGGAAAGGAGGACCATACCAACCAAAAGCCGACCAACCGCCAGGAGGAGAAAGGAGGACACCAGGAACCATGGAAGGCAAACCCCAAGAGGCAGAAGGGCAAAACAGGAAAAACCTACAAGGAGGCCAAAGCCCAACCCCAAGAAGCCAGCCGGAAACCGGCAGGCCAGCCAGCCAGGAGGCACATAACACAGCACCACCAGGACCCGGAAGGAGAGGCAAAAAGAATCCCCAACCACGAAGGGGCACAGGGAATGGCACAGCAGACAACCACAGCCAGGCCACCCAGAGAGCGGAGAAGCAGGGGGAGGGATCCCAGAGCCAACACAACTGACCCAGCGCCACAGCCAGCCGAAGGGAGCGGCACCGGAAAGGACAGAAGACTAGCCCAGGACCGCGGCAATGCACACGAGAACGAGCGGACAGGAAAGGACCCTAGCAGGGACCAAAAGAGAACCCCAAGTAAACCAGGGCCCCACAGCACACAGCCCAACACAACCAAGCCAAGAGTTGGACCAGAAACCCAAACTCACAAGCGAACGGGAGTCCAAACACAGGGACTGCAAGGGAAAAACCAACAGAGGCAAAGACCAGGCCCCCAGAGCACACCGGAACAACCCAGGCACCAAAAGCAAAGGAGAGGAGCCCGGAGACGCAGAAGGTGCACCACCCAACAGGAGAGCGGGAACAGACCCAAACAAGGGGAGAAGGAACACCCCAGAGCCAACAAAAGAGCAAGGGCCACAAACACCAGAGACCGAAAAAACAGCCCACGGTGGAGCACAAGACCAACGTCAGGCCCCCAAAGGAAAAAGGCCAGAGCCCCAGACACGAGGCAAAGCCAACCGCAACCCAAAGCGGAGTGAGAAGGGTGGGGTAGCAAACACACCACCACAGTACCCCACCGAGCAGCACAGCAAAATGTACCACAACACTGAATGCCTGGGAGACTCACAGCGCAGACAGAGCCAGTAGGGCAACACCGACCGGAGCCTGCTCCCGGGGAGGCCACATCCCTACTTCCCACCATCGCGGGAAGCAGGAAAGTGGCCCACACAACAGGGGAAGCCACCACCCAACACCCACAAGCAGGGAAAGGGCAAACAGGGCAGGGCACAAGAGCCGAGCACCCGAAGAACCAGAGGCCACCCAAGGCGGAGGCCAAGGAAGACCAAAGAACCCCAGCCACCAGAGGAGGGAAACAAAGTGACCGGCGGGAAGGCAAGCCCAAACCCCAACAAGCCAGCAAGGAAAGCACAAGAGGGGGAAGGAAACTGCAACCAGAAACCAAGGCAGCAGGCAGCAGGCAAGAAGCAAACCCAACACTAGCCGAAACCCACCAGGGCCACCACCAGCACTGCACTGGAGCCAACAGCCCAACAAGGCCATGGCCCACCAGGACAGAGGGAGGGCCCAACCGCCCCCCCTCCCCACATGCAAAACAAGGGGGAGAGCCCAGCAGAAGGTAGACACCCCGAGCACGGGGCAAGCAAAATCACCCGGGAGAAGCAAGAAGCGCCCGACAGTGAAAACCGCAGGCAGGCAGGCAAGAACCCAGACAGGTACGCACCCGGCCCGAACCCACAGGAGAGCAAGAACTAAGGGGTGGAAGGACCACAAGCAGCCAAAGGAAGCCCAAGAACCGCAAGGCAACAGGGACAAGCATCCAGGGCTGACCAGAACAGGGAAGAGTAGGCAAAATCAGGTGCGCCCCATCCAGGCATCAACCAGGGCCGACCAGGGACCACAGAAGCCCTCAGGGCAGGACGACCAGAGACCCAGATGACAGAGCAAAGAGGCCACAAGAAGAAGCCAAAAAGCCCCAGGAGAGAGCACCAAAGTGAGCCAAGGCCCAACAGGCAGACACCACACCAGGGACAAACCAGGACCCACCTGGCAAAACCACGAGACGGGCAGCAGGAGAAACAGAAGCCAAGGCCACAGGCCAGCACAACAGGAGAGCACAGCAAGCAAGAAACAGCCAATATGCGTGCACCAAGGGGACAGGCCAACAGCAGACCCACAGGGACCGACCCCCAGGCAAGACACCAATCAGCAACAGGCAAGCAAAAGCCAGAAGGCCGGGGAACACACCACCCAAAGAGGAAGCCCCGAAGAACCAGCCCCTCTCCCCCTCCAAAAAGGGGAAGCCACACAGGGGAAACCAGGCCCAGGACAGCGAAGGCAGGGGAGCCCATGTCGCAGGCCGCCGAAGACACCACAGGTACAGGCGCCAGCAAAGAGAAGCCCATCAGGAAAACACCAGCACTGGGAGAGACCTGAGGATGACGGGAGCCAACAGCATCGGAAAGAAACCATAGAGTGCAAGAAGCGCAAGCAGGAGGCCAAGAGATCAAATCCCGGCACCACCCAGAGGCCCAGGTGCACAACACGGTAGCAACCAGAAGGCCGGCAAGCAGCAACCCAAACATCCTAAGATGGTATGGGGAAGAGACACAACCCAGGGCTGCAAGCAAACCCCACGGAAAGCAGAAGCCTCCCGAACCCGGAAACACAGGCGAAAAAGAACAGAGACGCAGCAGTAAGCAGCGAAACTACAAGAGCGTGCAGCAAATCCACAGGAACATAGGCCCCAGCGCTGTCTCCGTCAAACAGGCCCACGGCCCGAACCCACCAAACCAAAAACAGTAGGGAAGGAATCGCAAAGCGAATCGTAGCACAGCGTCATATACACAAACATGAGTCACATTACACAAGAATGCGCATATCAACTCCTGGAATCACAGGGTATGGAGCGGATGCCAGGCCCAAACCAACCGCCACAGGCTCGAAAGTCGCCAGCACCAGCCATAAACCACAACCTTGCTTACAGAGAAGAAAAGTGGCCAGAGGAGACGCAGGCGAGGGCAAAAGAGGGGAAGCAGCCCAGTGGCAGAGCGCCAGCTCTGCAAGCACAGGGCCCCGGGTACAAACCACGGCATCTCCAGGAGCCACTGCCGCCCATCCGGGCATCGCCCAGAAGACTAGCCAGCCAAAAAAAAAGAAAAATAGGAAGGAGACAAAAAGGGACCGGTGTGCGGTACTTACCAAGGGGGCAGGAAGGGCGCACCACAAGGCCACTGCCCCCTAATAGCCAGCCAGGGCGCGCACTAGGTAGGGGACTCCAGGAGCAGCAACCAGCATGTGCGTGAAGGAGCAGTAAACCATCCGCCGGCAACAGCCCACCCCCTGCACCCCTTGCACGGGGCTCCGGGCACTATTACCAGGAGTCAAGCCCGCCCAGCCAGGCAGCACCCAGAAGGAGAGTCAGCCAACAGATCCCCAAACAGCAAGGAAAAAAAGGGACCGCTATGCGGTACTCACCAATGAGGCAGGAAGGGTGCACCACAAGCCCCCTGCCTCCAACAGCCAGCCCAGGCGCGCACCGGGAATCCAGCGCCAGGCAGAGAAGACTGCCTAATTGGCCTCAGAGGGCACAGCATGGTCCACCCCTGCAGCGACCCAACCGAGCAGCAGGAGCCGTAGGAAGAAGAGAAGTCCGGCAGGACATCAAACGCCAGGTAGGGGGCCCAGGAGCAGCGCCCAGCAGAGCCCCAGGACCCTCCAAACAGCAGCAGCAGCGCGTCCCCCAGACCGGCCAAGCCACAGGGAGACGCGCACTGTAACCCGGAAGAGACTGGGAGGAACGGCGCCCCAGCCGCAAAGGGCCAGGCGGCAACAACGCAGCTCCTGGCAAGCCCGGCAGGCCAGGAGAACGCATAAGAGGATGGCGAGGACAGCCCCGCAGCCCCGACGAGACGTCCACTGAAGAAACCATCAGGTAAGTCCAACACGTCCAAATCTGTCG
This sequence comes from Lissotriton helveticus, assembly GCF_964261635.1. NCBI lineage: Eukaryota > Metazoa > Chordata > Amphibia > Caudata > Salamandridae > Lissotriton > Lissotriton helveticus. The sequence continues at coordinate 1,506,214,400 of NC_136059.1, read as the reverse complement.
GAAGACAGAAGAAAAGAACAGGCTGCATGCTGGGCTGGTACCGCTTATGTACTCCCAGTGGGAGGGAGTGGGTAGGATATCCCCATGCACCTTTTAATTTTTTCTGTCGTGGAGATAGTCATCTCAAATTAGTAAGGAATGGGAAGAGGACAGGAGGGACCTGGGGGTAATACATCCCTGCTGAAAAGTATTTGTACTCCCCTACTGGTAGAAATGCGTTCCTGCTGAAAAGTACTGATAGAACGGTGTCCATACTGAAAATTGATGTTACTCACCCACTGATAGTAATGCGTCCGGCTGAAAAGTGCCCGTAGTGTACCAATGAAATAAAATGAATGTAGGTACCTAGACCCTGACTCTGACTTACCATTAAATGCAGTGATTTTGTGGAGAAACTCAGACTTCAGGTTATAAAAGGTATTTAAAGTGTGTTGCATCTATATCAACAGTGTTATCAGTAGTTTAACCCCTTCCATGCTGATGACGAGCTCAGCTCGTCATCAGCGTTACCTGCCGTGTGCTGATGACGAGCTGAGCTCGTCATGTAACGCGGTAAATCAAAAAATGCCGCATACCGCGGGAAAAACGGCCGCACGCATGCGGTTAAAAAGGGCAATGGTACTTCCGCTGCACTTCTGAGAATAGTTCTTTGTCAGCTATGAAATATTGAAGAACCAATAAAAGCAACTGTGGGAGTTTTCTGATGAAAGAAAGTGCTAAATATTAGGGGCCAGCTGTATCAAGGGCCTGCGTGGCGTTGCCTTGCGTCATGCAAGGTGACGCAAGGCAACGCAAGTCAGGTTTGCTATGCCACTCATGGCGTAGTAAATCTGGAGTAACACAAGTCAGCAAAAGTGACTGCCTTGCATTCCTGCACTCCCCATTTGACGCAGAACAGTGCAGCATATTGTCTTCCTGCGTTATGTTGTGCAAAATGCTGTTTGATCTGACACTGGGGGCTTCATTTATGGGGTTTTGGCGCTAAGTCACCTTGCTGTGCTGCCCTATGTCAAAGTGAAAGGGCAGAAATGCATCGTATTTATCTACTACTGTGCATTTCTGTTCTTTCCCCCAGCGCTGGCACCATTTTGGCAGTGTAGCGCCAACTCAGGGCCCCTTGTGCAAGGGTGCTGGTGTTGTCGGCAGGATTATTTTTGTGCAGGAAGGGGCACCTTCCCACACAAAATCAATCCTAGGAGGCTTTTTCCTTTTTCTAAGTGGGCTGCCGAATGCAACACTCATGGAAATAGGAAAAACAAAGAGAAATAAATTGTTTTCTCTTCTCTTTGCCTCCCCTGGAGAGGCGTAAGGTTTTGGCACATCCTCAGGTTCATATGGTTTTGTAAATCTGTGGAAGCATCAAAATCCAAGGATGTTGCTTGGGAACACCCGCGGCAACGCCTATGAAACGCCTGCTGAACGCAGAGTAAGCAACGCAGCGATTTACCCTGCCTTGCCATACTCCGTATTTGTGATGCCACACAAAGTAGCTTTCATAGAAATGATTTCAAGGTTTGCCCTGCCGGACTGTCAGCTGCGATAGGGGGTCATAAGATGACTAGTGGCAGTGCAACTATTTCTGCAAAATCCATATTTATCTAGTATATGCCAATATTTTACCAATAAGTGCTACTTTTCCTTTCATACCGATTGTTCATTTATTTGATCAGCCTTCCATACGGCTATGTTCTGCTTTAACTGCAAGCAAAACCATCTGAGTGACCCAATCATGTGCCTGACTTGATCCACTAAAAAATGTGTAAAGTGCAAACCAAAAGCAAAGGCGACACAAGGCGGCGTGTTTATATCACTCTCATGCTCAGATTTAAGGAACTTTGTACAAAGCGGAATGTCTGGAATTTTTCCCGCACTTGTATCTGAACAAAAGCAAAACTGAGACTGTTGAGGTTTCACCTTGTGGTGACGGGTTGGGTGTGCACTTCTAGTGAAGTGGACATCGAGAAATGTTGGGAGTATGACGTAATATGTGGAATTACCAGGGGATTTTCGCAAAGGAAACTCCCTGCACTCCTCCTCGGATGCTTTGCCTCGAGAGGTGAGCATGCATGTCGTCATAGAACCTTCGAGACGGAGCCGCAGGTGCTGCTGGGTGATGCTGAGGGACAGCGGCCCAATCTTCAAAGCAGGCATTGTCCTGGCGAAGAATGGGGAAATCCCCCGGCTCGCACTCGATTATAAAATAATTTACCGTGTGTGGCGGTCTCTTTCTTAGCAGTCACTCAGACATAGAGTAGTGTTCGCCACTACGATCAGTTCTGTCGAGCAATTTCAGAAAGAGACAGCGTGTTTGGAATACTGCGTTTTAGACTTTTCAGATTCTTTGCTGGAGAAGACAAGATAAGCGTGATGGCGAAGACCCTTGTCCTGATCTTTGCCGTCGCTCTGTCTACCTGTCTGCTTGTACAAGGTAGGTCACTGTTTGACTTCACGCTCCCCCCTCCTCTCGTTGTACGCGAATTATTTTTATTTGCTTCAAAAACTGTGGAGCAATCCTGTGCAGACGGTGGTGTGGTGGAGGTTCCAGGGAAAGTACAGTTGTGGGCTCAGGTCACTGTGCACTCTGCATAGTAAATGGTAGCATTCGCCCCTCTACAGCCTTTCGGATATCGGGGTCCATTGGAGAACTTCTGCAAGGTGTAGTCCTGTTAAAAAAATATCAAGGCTGTATTTATTATTAATTAAAGGTAGTTATGGAGCAAAACCTACCAATAGGGGTAACACCAAAAGACCGTTAAAATCCCCAGTGCAATAATCACTCCTGACCTGCTGGTAAATTCAGCAGGGCCCACACAACCTCTCACAGGCAAGGACGCCCCCCCCTGCAGTGGGCGTGGCTGTCACAAGCAGCCATGAGCGCTCCAGCCCCCCTCAGGGTGGACACAGGATGCAGCCCACAAGTACCACAGACTCTGTCAAGGAAAGATCAAGAATAGAGTGCGTGTACATGTTCCATAGGTTCTCCCGTTTCATCCGAAAATGAAAATGAATCTTCTAATAAATGTAGTTTTACATCCCTAGGCGCGACTGTGAAACATCTGAATGAATGTAACAGGAGTTGGGGCTTCGAGTCACATCTGTGATGCTTTAATGAACGAGAAATGGCAGGGGACCTACGCTTACTTAATAAACATTGAATGACATATTTACAAGCCCTTGAGACACGTTTGTGTCATTTTTAACATGTGAAAAATGACGCAAAAGTGGCGCAAGGGGTTTGTAAATCTGCCCCTGAGTGCTGTCGGCAGCAGCAGTGCTTAATTTGAGCCAGTGATTGCCGGCGGGGGGCACCGGCACATATTGTTTGTGACCGACACTTGTTTCCCCGCATCAGATTATTGACAATGTGCTAGAGAAGGAAAAGCGCACAGGTTGGAAAGACGAGTGAAGAAAAGATGGGAAACCCGTCACAAAGGAAGGAGACAGAAAACTGCACGAGTGACAAAAATGTGTGGGGTGTGTCTGGCAGTGGATTCAAGAAGCACAGCCTTGGTTTCAGCACGCACGCCCCCGGCTCTGTCCTGGGAAGCGCCTCGGCACCGGAACTCTTTCAGTCACAAATTAAATGCCGATGGCAGGACTCATGGAGACAGCAACAACAGTCAAACTGAGGCCTGTTATGCGTTATTGGTGCACTATAAATGTATAACTAAGCGGCAGCTAAGTAAACAGCTAGAAGTGCAAGGCTACCGGACGATCCTCAATGCACAGACAGAGTTCGCTCACGCCGCCCGCGTGGGGCAGCTCGAGCCCCTAGGTATGCCTTCCTGAAAAAGAGACGCGCTAAAGGGTGACGTTTGGTGCCGATGGTGTACTTTAGATGTTGAAGCGTTTCCTTCTTTGCGTGCTTTCCGGGACAGGCAGATAGTCGAAGATCTCCAATGAATAATTTTAGGGGCAAAAGTATCAGAAAGAGGCACTGTGCAATTAATCTTCATGCTGCATGGACAATTAACCGGCAGCGCACCTGTTTCATTCGCGTAGGTATAGCTGCAAGAGGAGCGAAGTGTGAACAATCTGGAGGCAACAATAAAATATGTGTCATACGACCAGTAGCCACCCGTCGTCGCCTTGCCGTTGTTTAGGACAGTGGTGGCAACTGCTTCATCAATGGTAGTTTACTTTCGTAAGTTACACTATTGATGGCACTTTAATGGCCCGTGGAAGATGGTGGATGGAAGGGCACTATCATGTCATGTGTGCCAACAGTACGTCATCAATTACTACCATTGTGCAATGAATGCCAATAAAGAAATAATTTACGAGTCTTCCCAAGTGGCGTAAAAAAACACCTTAAACGCGAACCCTCCACATGTATTCTACCAGGGCCCTGTCATATCTGGAGGTCACTAGCGCCGCCTAATGCACACCCCTGTGAAACGACCTCCCAACATGCACAATTTGTCTTTAGACAGCAGGCTCAGGCCTCTCAGAGGAGCTGAACACGAAGGGGGTCGGAATATTCCGACTTTAGCTGTCTCTAAAGTCCCAGTGATCTCACATGAGATTTCTGTACACAGAAGAGAGCGTTACACACAAAGCATAGCACATAGCAGTCTCTGTTTCCAAACAGCAGCACTGTCTCGCACTGATAGCACTGACTTTAACTAGCAGATCTGTACCCAGGTGATACAGTAACAGAACCTACACTGCCTGGCTTTGGTGTGACACAGAAACAGCATGGCCCACATTTACTAAGGATTTGCAGTTTGCTGTTTTGGAATGTGACATGCATGGGTTTTCACTTTGAAGGGCAAATAATGTTTAGCGCTGGGAAGCTGCCCTTTTCTGAGTGAAAAAAGGCGCTTTTTTGCACTACTTCCGTTATTTGGGCGGATCAGTGCAAACGCCTATAGGTTTTTAAAACGTCACCTGCTACGTTACCAGACTTGAATAAACATCAAAAAATAACACCACCTTGAAGCAGGTGTTATCAAGGTGAAATGCGTTCATATCTCGGAAACACCCACGCATTGCATGTGATGTGTGCTGAAGTGCACAGCACACATCCAACGCCCCCATGTCCCTCGACTACAGTCGGTGCTATTCAAATTCTCAAAATAAATAAAGTAATACATCAGCAATAAAGAACAGCAGTGATGGGGATACATAACAAGAGCAGCGGCAATGGAGGGGGGGCTGCTTACTAACAAGAAGCAATACCGAAAAGGGAACGTCTTCAGTCAGTTTTGTATTCTGTTTAAGGTGGAACAAGACCTGTTTAAAACTTTTGTCATTATTTTTTTTTAATTCCGAGGAGGATGAATGAATTCCTGGGGGATCGGAAGGACCACACATATTGTCGAATATAATTGATTATAGAATACAAAATTAGTACAGCTTTTTCAACTTATTGTGGTACGCTTCTTGGTTTTTTTTTTAAATAAAAAAATTAAATGAAAATAAACAAATCAGAGACAATTCAATATGCCCTTCACCTTGTTTAGTAGAATAGATAGGTAAAGATTAAATGTTCTGCAAACTTAAGGCTATGTCGTTCATAGATAAAAACAACACAAAACTACTCATTGCTTTAAAATGCTTAGTAGATTTGATCACTTTCATGCGCGCTCCTCCATTTCTCCCAATACTCCACATGCACCTATTAATGAGTTAGTTCCAAAAATAAACTGTAGACCCGGGTCTGTGTGCGGCAAATGCTGGCGTGGATGCACCGAGAGGATGAAGCTGGTGCCATGATGGGGCGGCCTTTGTGCCTCCTGGCTGCACAGATGCAGTTCTTCATTAGGGTGCCCTTGCAATGCCAGTGTCACTTTGAGGCTCTGTTTTCTGTGATTTGTTGTCAGCTCTCTCCCTGCCCAGAGAGCTGGATTGTGCCTATAGACAGCGGGGACATTTTAAGGATTTTGCGGGCCCTGGGTCAAATGTATTTAGGGACCCATGTTCGGAACAGCTTTGATTTTATGATCCAGTTTCAGCTCTTTCATGCCCTCTTTGGTCAAATTCTAAATGTGATATTCAGGGATAGTGATGTGTGTTTTCAGTCTTGTAACACAGCAGCAGTTTACTAATATTACTGCAAATAATCTCTGTGACACCCTCCCATTTCTCACATGTGAGGTTCTGTATTGATCTAAAAGAATATTTTTTATGGATTTTTGCATGAATCATAAACACATTTTGTCTGCAATATGTCTGTAATAGACTTTCATAATATTAACAATAAATGATAGAAAAACGCTATGTACAACAATCTGTTTAAATATTATTCAAAGTTGTCAGGGCAAGACTCTCTGCAGAACAGAGCTGGCTCTATGGAGGGGGGGGGGGGGCTAAAGGCAGAGGCCCTAGGCCTGAGCCCACTTTGCCCAATGCCTCAAAATGTCTCTGCTTGACAGGCTAGCAATGTCTCTTTTTTGGAACTGTGGGGTTGTTTGGAGGGAACACTGGGCTATGGTTTCGACAAGAAGGCGATTATTTGCCTCCATCAAGGGTAGGGCAGATTATAATACATTATAGTAAAGATAAGGTGGAGATCATAAAAATGCAGCAGGAATCTTGCGGCTATGATGACTCACAGAGCAACAGCCAATTCATGGAGATTCTGCCATGGCCTGTTCAACGCTCCTGAAATGTATTTTGTCTTCACTGTTTCAAGAGCTTCTTTCTTTCTCTGGCATGAGATGCAGTACACATGGAAAGAGTAACAGCCGCAGTCCGTGCAGGTAACAGTGGTGAGGCCGTGGGAGGGGGGGGGGGGATTTCGAGGGACGATTGTGAGGGGAAATTAATTATTTATTTATTTTTCCCTCATTATCGTCCGTCGGAATCCCCCCCACACGGCCCCACCGCTATTACCTGCACGGACCGCGGCTGAAGAGTAAGTAACAAGCAGCGGCGGCTCCTCCGCTAAAGCGACGGAGTAGCGTTGCCCCACTTCTTCAACTGCAAGCTCAATACAAAAAAATAAAATGACAATAACATTCCGTTAGTATAATTTTATTTTTTGTATTGAGCTTGCATTGAAGCCAGGTTAGGTTAGGGCGGGGCCGGGCTCCCGTGACGTCGAGGGAGGAGGAGTGGTTGCTGCACCGTAAGTGCGCATGACGGTTTTGATGGCTATCTCGGGCCGGCCAAACCGTCATGTGCAGTTTGCATGTTCTCCATAGGCTGTATTGTGCAGCCTGGGTGGAGAACATGCACAGCCTCCCGACCCTCTCTGAGCGCCTTAGCACGTGTAAGGCAGTGTCATGATTGGCTAGGGAATACTGGGGGGCGGTGTTCTTCATGCAGCAGAGAAGAAGATCGAGGAGAGATGGCGGCTGGCGGTATTCAGGTAAGTGCTTTTATTCATTTTTTTATTCCCCCCATCTGCTCCCCTCCCTGCCACACCACCCCTGTTCCGTAGCAGCCGCTACTGGTAACAAGGAGAAATTATGATATTTCTCCCGGTTACACCTCTCTCTGCTAGGAGCACAATTATCGTGCAAGCACAGTGTTACTGCCTTTAGTAAATATACAAAATACATGAGTGGATGCATGGAAATGCACATGCTCCGCCCCTACAACTTGTGACCGATGACGTGTAACACACCGCAGCACAAGGAGCTTTGTTGTGTTGCTTTTTGTTTTAAAGCCATGCAAGGCAGTGAAAATTGGCCCTTGCATGGCTTATCAAATCTTAACTAGCATTTTCTACACAATGGAAAAGGTTAGTAAATTTGGGCAAAAATATTCAAAACACAGAAGACTGCAAATCACTCCTTTTCTGAGGTGGACCTTCCATTTTGAACTCTTTCTCAGAAGACATGTAAAGGTCAGAGAATCTGCTACTGTTCTGCAAAAACAAATTTAAAAATAAACCTGCTTTAAGTCTATTGAGACCAGTAACCTCTTTTTATCTTCTTAGATTACTTCTCTGCCTGGTGCTTCCTCTGTTCTCCCCTCACTTTTACTTACGTTCTCAGCTGCTTGTTCCATAATTCTCTTGATATATCTTCTGCCCCCTCTAAATTTCCTCTTCACTCAATTCAAAGCTTCATTTAATCGCCGGCTGTTCGCTCTATGCTCTACTTTACCCAATGCACCTTCTCCTTGATTCATCTTGTTTTAATCCTCTTGGTTTCACATCGCTTCAGCATTTTGATCCCATTGTCCTAGTCCTAATGGTTCTTTTGTTCATAGTTTGGCAACTTAGTTTCTCATTGTTCTTATTTACCTACACTTTCTCCTTCTCAAACCTTTACACATATTGTTTTTTGTCTATAATACTTTTTTTGTTTTCACCTGTTTCTTGCATTGATGTTTTACCAGTTCTGTGCAAGGGATGTTCTCTATCGCTGTTGATGTTCTATGTACAGAACTTTGCCACACCTGATTTTCTGGTAGAGGAGCACTATATGAAAATGCAATTTTAATATGAAGGCCTTATTTTGTGAGATAAATGTGGTAAATTTGAAAAGACTACTTCCCCAGTCCTGGGGGTTTATGGAGAAGCCCCAATTTCCAAAGTCAAAGCCTGGAATACAAGGGGTCTTCCAGATGTGACAGTTGTAACTTTTATGAGACATAAATAAGGTATGTGTGCCTTTAACAGAAAAGAAGGAGCTTCCCACCATAACACATCTATTCACTCCACAACAAGAATGCATTCTGGGTTTCATTTTTACAGTATGCGCTTAGTAGCAATGTGTACAGCTTGGATTACTTTACACAACTGATTATTAACTAATAACAACCAATTTTCATCAGAATTACAATTTCAAAATATCCCACAAAAATCCAAAGCATATTAATGTTACACGTTTTGCCATGTTTTCAACTAGCAAATCAGTTTCTAATTTAAACTATAGGGAGTTCTTCTTGTATGTGGTGTTGCGGAAGGCTGGGCTTCGACCTCACTTCAGTGCCCTTGTTGGTCTCCTCAATCCCAACCCTACCTCCCAGGTCCAGGTGAACTATCTTTTCCATTCCTGGTATATAGAGGCCCCCGCCAGGGCAGCCCCCTCTCTCCAGTCTTATTTGCCTTAGCGATTGTTCCCCTGGCGCATCTCATCTGCTGTTATGCTCATATTCAGGGGATGTCATGGGACATGAGGCTGTAGGAGCTCATCGCGCTCTACGACAGAGACAGTTTGTTGTTCTTGGCTGACCAACAGACCTTGGGTCCACGTTGCATGGATATATTGTGGCTGTTCGACGAAACCTCTGGAACCCAGGTGAATGAACCTAAATCCCTGCTGGTGCCCATTGCTGGAGATGCAGATGTTGGTCCTGGTAGCCCGCGTTCTTGGTGCACCAACTGCCCTTCAAGTACTTAGGTGTGTATGTTTCCCACTTTCCGGACTTGGCCTTGAGCCTTAACCTGACCCCCCTGATTAACCGAATCAATGAGGGCTTGCAGTAGTGGAGTTGCCTGCCATTAAATGTCCTTGGGAGAGTTGCCCTTTTTAAAATATTGGTCTTACCCCATTTTCTTTATATGTTTTCGAATTTTCCCCACCCTATCCCCAGACAATGGTTCCAAGCCCTGGCTTCGAAGGTCAACACATTTCTCTGGGCTGGGAGACATGCTCAGGTGGCATTCGTTAATGGCCGCCATGCCCCCTAGGATGGAGAGATGGGTACGGAGGACCTTTTTTGGTATTACCTGGCCTTGCAGATGGTCGCTGTTAATGACTGGCTCACGGGGGGTGGAGCTGGCTTTGCTGGGCCTAGATGGGCTGCTGGGCCTGCTTTACAAGAACCCGATTCCCCATACTGTACCTGAGTGATGCTACTGTGTTGGAGAGTGGCGCTCTATTTTATAGAAAGGTACCACAAACTCACTGCATTGACCCCACTGTGGCAAGGGACGTGGTTGCATCACTTTGCTGGACTGGATGACTTTACCCAATGGGATAGAATAGGTATCTCCCACTTTGGGGCTGTCTGGGTGGGCAGTGGCGTACACATTTTCCAGGCGCTGCAAGAACGATACCAGCTCTCCTGCACCCAATCCATAAATATCTACAACTGTGGTATGCCCTATCGACTAATATTCCCCCAGATGCTCATAACCCAGAATTTAGCCCACTTAAGTCTAAACTGTTGATGGGGAAGCTGGATAAGGGAGCCATTTCCCGAATCTACAGTTCCCTAGTCATTATTGTTCCAGACAGCTTTCTTGGGCTGCGTAGGAGATGGAAGATCTGAGTGGGTGAGCTCGAGGACGAGGAATGGCAAAAGGCTAAAATGGGACACACACAATTGCCCATCCCCACTTGCCTCCACTTGATCCAGCTCAACTACCTCCATATTGCATACTTGACTCCTCAACTCCTTCATCAGATTGGGAGGGTGTCCCAGGCTTGCTGTGCCCAGTGTTTATTACAGGAGGCGGACTTCTTCCACATGGTATGGTCTTGTACAGAATTGGTTCCCTTTTGGGAGGGGCTCGAAAAGAAACGTTCCTCAATTCTGGGCCAATGAATCAACCTGACTCCAAGGATTGATCTGCTGGGGCTGTTGGAAGGCGTGGGTGGGCAGAGGATGGAATGCGCTTTCATCGGGGTGGCGACGCTGGTGATCAAGTGGGACCGAGCCTGCCATTGGAAGTCCCAGACCCTCCAGCCAGGGTTGGAGCAGAGGAGGGGGGTGGAATGGTGTGCTCACCAGGAGCGCCCCATCTATGATGCCAGAGGCTGCCCCTGCAAACATGAGAAGATTTGGGGCAGATGGTGGGCTTATTATGGACTGGATGTGGGGATCAATTAATTGTTTTTGTGTAATGTCATTATTATGTCAATTGGTGGATGGGTGAACAGACATAATATCGACCTCAAAAATATCGACTGGACATAATATCGAGGTAAAAATATAGACTAGACAAAATATCGACCAGACATAATATAGACTACAAAAATATCGATTACTATCGATATTAATAGCCAAAATAACGAATCAAAAATATAGACTAGACATAATATCGACTACATAGAATATAGACAACAAAAATATCGAAAATAAGGTAAGTGTTTTATAATTTGTAATAATTGTGTAATATAAATCTGTAGCGGGTTGTGGGTTTATAGGGGAATAGGGTAGGAAGTAATTTAAATATAATTAATTAAATCTGTAATATAATAGTAATTGTTAATTAATTATTAATTGTTAATTAATTAAAATATAATTGGTAATTAATAAAAATGGATTAATTGATCAATAATTACATTTTCGTAAAATATTTTCTGTAGCGGGTTGTGGGTTTATAGGGGAATAGGGTGGGTAGTAATTTAAATATAATTAATTAAATCTGTAATATAATAGTAATTGTTAATTAATTATTAATTGTTAATTAATAAAAATATAATTGGTAATTAATAATAATTGATTAATTGATCAATAATTACATTTTCGTAAAATATTTTCTGTAGCGGGTTGTGGGTTTATAGGGGAATAGGGTGGGAAGTAATTTAAATATAATTAATTAAATCTGTAATATAATAGTAATTGTTAATTAATTATTAATTGTTAATTAATTAAAATATAATAGGTAATTAATAATAATTGATTAATTGATCAATAATTACATTTTCGTAAAATATTTTCTGTAGCGGGTTGTGGGTTTATAGGGGAATAGGGTGGGAAGTAATTTAAATTTAATTAACTAAATATGTAAATTAATAATAATTGTTAATTAATTATTATTTGGTAATTAATTAAAATATAATTGTAATTATAAATATTTAAAGAATAAATAAATAATAATTAGTAAATTAATTTCTGTAGTGGGTTGTGAGTTTATAGGGGGATAGGGTGGGGAGTAATTTAATAATAACTAATTAAATATGTTAATTAATTAAATTTGTTAATTGATTAATAATTGACCATTAAATAAAATTTACTTTGTAAATAAAAGTAATTGGTTTTGGAAATTAAATTTAAGTTTTGGGTTTTTGGGTAAAGGGGTATTTTTAGTGTTCAGGGTCAGTTTTGGGTTTTTGGGTAAAGGGGTATTTTTAGGGTTCAGGGTCAGTTTTCAGTTTTTGGGGTAAAGGGGTATTTTTAGGGTTTAGGGTCAGTTTTCAGTTTTTGGGTAAAGGGGTATTTTTAGGGTTCAGGGTCAGTTTTCGGGTAAAGGGGTATTTTTAGGGTTCAGGGTCAGTTTTCAGTTTTTGGGGTAAAGGGGTATTTTTAGGGTTCAGGGTCAGTTTTCAGTTTTTGAGTAAAGGGGTATTTTTAGGGTTCAGGGTCAGTTTTCAGTTTTTGGGGTAAAGGGGTATTTTTAGGGTTCAGGGTCAGTTTTCAGTTTTTGGGTAAAGGGGTATTTTTAGGGTTCAGGGTCAGTTTTCAGTTTTTAGGTAAAGGGGTATTTTTAGGGTTCAGGGTCAGTTTTCAGTTTTTGGGTAAAGGGATATTTTTAGGGTTCAGGGTCAGTTTGGGGTTTTTGGGGTACAGGGGTACTTTGTAAAAATAAAGTAAAATAAAGTAAAATTACATTTAAATTAAATTAATTAAATAAAATTAAATAAAATTAAATTATATTATAATAATTTTCATTAATTTATATTAAAAAAATTATTATATACTTACCAATACTTACGTTGTAATGGTATGCGTTGTAAAGGTATATGCGCTGTAAAATCTTGCGTTGTAAAAGTTTTTGCGTTGTAAAAGTTTCGTTGTAATGGTAGGCGTTGTAAAAGTATGCGTTGTAACGTCATACATCCCTGGAGTGGGAATAGTAATTTTAACTCCTACGCTATCCAGCGCTTTCCCTACTGTTGCACCCACTGGAGTGGGAATAGTAATTTTAACCCCTACGCTATCCAGCGCTTTCCCTACTGTTGCACCCACTGGAGTTGGAATAGTAATTTTAACCCGTATGCTATCCAGCGCTTTCCCTACTGTTGCACCCACTGGAGTGGGAATAGTAAATTTTACCTCTACGCTATCCAACACTTTTGCTAATGTTGAACTCAATATAGTTGTAACAATAAATTTTAACCATTTTCTATGCTACGCTAAAAATGTTATATATGTTTATTTAATAATATGTTTTTATATATATATATATATATGTATTCTTTTTGGTGATATAATTTTTTAAATTATATTAATTATTTATTAATACTACATTTATTTAATAATTATTTCTAAGTTTATATTAAATATATTTATTACTATATTAGTTTTAACTTAATTTTAAAACATTTAAAAAAATCGATATTTTGACTGTCTATATTTTTGTAAGTCGATATTTTGGAGTCGATATTTTGGTACTTACCTGTTTGAAGATAGGGAGTCGATATTTTGTCTCTCGATATTTTTGACTCGATATTTTTGTATCTCGATTTTTGTGAGGTCGATATTATGTCAGTGATCCTGGTGGATGGGGCCATGTTTGTGTTAGTGTTGTAAAATCAATAAAAATTGGTTATCGGAAATTATTTGGAGTTCTTACAGTTCATTATTTCCTGTTTTCAGGGATGTCAATCGCAGGCTATGGGCAGAGGTGTATTTGTGGCAAGAAGAAAGCCACACGTTTTCCGGCAGGACGTGTTGTGAAACTGGAGATTTATCCGGAGTCTCACAGATGCACTCAAAAAGAAGTTATGTAAGTATTGTATTGCGGATGATCTGCATTAATTGACAATCATTCATCCTACACCATCATCATTAAGGCAATTTTTTCCTCTGGGTCAGTCCCAGCTGTACCTTTAGAGGAACCAATGTCATTGTTCCACAGAAGGTACCAAAACTTTCCCTGGGCGTGGGGGTCATTATTTACATTTTTCAGTTTGTTACCACCAGGGTTTCCCTGGTGATGATGGACAAAAAAAGGACATCTGACTGCCAAAATTGGGTGGGCGGTATGATTGCCTTACTTTGACAGCCAGCACCCTGTCAGGCTGCTAGAGTGAGTTGGCTGTCGACAAAGCCAATGGAGCACACTGACGGGAAGTTGATGGTATACCCAACTCACAATAGAGCGGGTCAACCGATAGTTTGGCAGACAATACAGTCTATGACATTTGTGACAGAATACCCCACTTGTCAAACTCCACAGAAGGTGGATAGTTGGTATTGTAATAGCGTAGAATAGTTGGCTTGTTTATTTAAAGTTTTCGAAAACCCATTCTCTTTGTGTGAGGATATTTGTTGTGAGAAGATGACCCTAAAGATACGGTGGAAAGGATGGAATTGTCTAATTAATCATATAAGTCATCCCTAAGGTATGCTGAAGAAGCTGTTTTCATTGGATGAGGAGGCTTCAGGCACAACTTGTAGAATGCTTTATACTTAACAACCTCATCTTACTCCGGTAAGATGATACTACCAGGGTGGCCTCAACCTCGCTGAGACGGAGCCCTCAATCCTCAATAAATCATACCTGGATAATAGCTGGGATCTAGATCAGCAAAAATACCTTGAGGTAGATCTAAAGAAACTACCTTTAATACTAGGTACCTCAGATATGGTTAAATAATGGATGGTATAGAGCACAGTGTCCCTTACATCCTATATAGTGTCAACATGTTTCTGTTCTCTCTAGAGCCTAGAAACAGGTCAGGGGCATTCGTCAGGGTGTATTAAGCACCCCTTACTGAATGTACTTCCTTCATACATGGTAAGAAGGATTCCACAGGACAACTAAACGCAACCTAGGGGATTTAAAAATGAAACACATGAGGCATATATAGTTTACAATCATAAATGAATGCTTGCTAGCTGTTCATGCCAGTGACAGGTTTAATGATAGGCACTTCTGACACAAAGGTGACACCCCAAAACCTTACATCAAGCAGCACCTGTGAATAGCGGAGAGTGGCAAAGTACGTTCATACTCTAAAAAGTCTTACCCTAATTGTGGTTTATTCCAGCTTCATGGTCTGGGTGGAGATTGGTAATACTGTAGTCACACACAACAAAAAATGTAAGAATAGATGGCCGTGAAGAAATTGACCAAAAGCCTCATCTATTCGCAATGAAATATGTCAAGAAGCGCAATTCCCAGTGAGGGACACACTTACTTTGTCAAGGAGATTGCCCAGAGATTTGTTGACTCAAAGATATAGTTATCCAATTCAAGACTGACAAGTAATAAGTGTGCAGGAGACAATCCCCAGATACAGCTTCCTTGAAGCAAGCCACTTAATCTAGAGTAGCGAACACATACCTCTGTAAGAAGGCTGTAGCTATATACCGTGCAGCAGGTGCAGTGGCAGCAGGACCCAGAGAGTGAAGAGCATAGCGAGCCTCTTTTATGGTTGTGTTTAATTTGTCAATTGGGGGCATGCAGAGCTATTTCCTTCCTCATAACTCACTGGCAGCTAGAAGCGAATGTTAGGTTTAGGCTCAAATGATCATTAAAGCAGAATTAATTATCATTCATTTAAAACAAGCAATTCTGTAGTGGGCCTGGAACAGGAGAGCATTGAATACCCCGATAATTTGTTATTAGTTCAACAGAAAGATGACGGTCATACTAGTATACAAACCACCAATAACACATGCCTGCTGGTCGGTCTCGAGACTGAACTTCTTAAATGGGTGAAAAAGTCTGCCAAAGGCAAACGGACAACCGTTTGATTAATGATTTAATGGAAAGTTGTAAAGGTTAACATAATTATGTACATGAATAAAAACAGCACTCTGCTTTCAAGAGACAGATCACACATTCTAATTGTGGCAAGTAACGTGTTGTTATCTAAAGTCACAATGAATTTTGTTGGCTCCAGGTCTTCCAAAATACTTTACTGTTTCAGCCTCTAAAGCTGGATTGGAGCCTTCCTCAGGGAAATGTATAGAACCAATACGTTCAAGTACAAGGAAATAATTTCACTCATGGCATACACAGGAAGCAAGAATGGGAACTCAAATCTAAGTTTGAAAGCGAATTTGAAACTTCCTAACATCATTAAATATGCTTACCACACATATTTAAACAGAATCTGTCACCTAGTGCTATTTATGTCTATAAGGACAATATGACCCACAATCCCCCTTCGTGTGATCACAGATGTACACTTTGGGCAGAGCTTAGGTGTCTGTCACTGGATACAGGGAGCTTTTTGACCAACTTTTCAAGCACAGTAGAGGTAAAGTGTAACTAGGTCTAACTCGTTGTAGTGGCCCAAAATTGGCTAGGCAGTTCAACATGTTTCCATACTCCCGTTGATGTCGCATTGCGGGTGATAATGCATTTTATTGGGAATTTTCACATAAATGTTATTTGTGCTCCTTCAAATGTTTCACACTTATACTGATGTTGCACCAAGGATGATTTGATTGCACACTCCTGTGAATTATCAAAAATCACGATTTTGTATGTAAATGTGATTTTGCACATAATTATATTTTTACACCACAACATTTTTTGACATCTGAAAGTATTTTCCCACTCATGTTGATTTTGCATCAGTGGTTATTTTGCACCTGCACATACCTGCTTTAAAATTTGATTTAGTGCCTAATAGGATTTTTGCTCCTACAGGTATTTTCATGCTCCAGCTGCTGTTAGGGCAAGGGCAAATTCTTTGTGTCTATATGTGTTTCTGCATCAGAATTTGATTTGCACTCTCAGAGTGTTTCTAAAGTCCATCTGGTGTTGTATCAGTATTTTTCACCTACATGAGATTCTCAACCTAACTGAATTTACTCCAAATTCACAAATCTGCTTACTGTGTCCTTGCACATCAATGTGGTTTGTGCTACAAAAGGTTTTCCACACTCAAGATGCTCTTGTCCCGAGGGTGAGTTTGCATGTCAATGTGCAGACAACAAAATGTGATGTTATATAGAGGCACGCCTTTTTTGTCCAAATGTGACATTTTGCTAGTGGATTTTTGCAACTACATGTTATTTTTGTACCTAAATATATGTTTGCTCTTAAAGGTATTTCCACTGTCTTTTTGATGTGTCAACTATGGTGATTTTGCACTTATTGTTTTTGTAATCCTAAAACTTCTTTTTGCTCCAGCAAGAGTGTTAACAATCCTCTTGATA
Organism: Lissotriton helveticus; assembly: GCF_964261635.1. Taxonomy (NCBI): domain Eukaryota; kingdom Metazoa; phylum Chordata; class Amphibia; order Caudata; family Salamandridae; genus Lissotriton; species Lissotriton helveticus. The sequence continues at coordinate 1,506,197,432 of NC_136059.1, read as the reverse complement.
TTGCACCTATGCATGAATTGGGTTCCTAAAGATTTTTAACACTTATGATGTTGCATGAAGAATGATTTTGTGACCATGAAGAGATTTTGCACCTAAATCTGACTTTGTTTATAATTCATTGAACCACAGTCCTGTTTCCTTTGCACCAAGAGTGACTTTGAACCTAAAAGTGGTTTGCGCAGAAACATAATCATTACACCTACATTTGATTTTGCACACACTTTTTAATGTGTGCTCCTAAATGTTTACCCCACTCGCTTGCTCATGTTACACCAATGGTGAGTTTGTGGTAGCAACCAAATGTGAGGTCAAACTGACAACCACGTTTGACACCTAATGTGACATCTTACCACTGAGTTTTCTCGTTGTACAAAGCAATGCTAAACAGCTGCTTCTTAAGATAAGATCTTAAGATCAGGCTACGTTACAACACTTCAGAGATCTCTCTTCCCTGGCTGATTGAATACTACACTCAATGCCATAAGGTTTTAGTTTAAGCTGCTTTATTGAAAATAAAGAAATATAAACATGAGTAATAAGCATATTAGATATAAATGTAAAGTCATAAATATAAAAACGAAATGGCAAAAAAGATAACATTGTTTACAAATGTAGATACAATTAATGGGAAGGAAGGGAAGGGAAGGGAAGGACGGGAAGAAGGAAGAGATAATTATAACAATAACCATTTAGGATCGCATAGGGATATGCGTTATTTAATCAAACATAGATAAAATGAAAAAGAGATATAAAGAATACATCAGTTTAGACAAGAAGAGCAGAGATACAAAATACAATTCACATTGTATTAAAATGTTGCAAACATGCAGAATTAACCTGATTTCTAGCCGAGAGATCTAAGAAATCAGATAAGGGAAAGCAAATAATTGTGTGTTAACATATGGTTTACATGTTAAAGCAAAAGCAACATCTAGACGGTCATAATAACAAACAGTATACCACCAGGTTGTAAATGAAAGATTAGTAGCACATTTTCAATTAAGAGTAATTTTCTGAATTGGTAGAGAAAATATAAGGTCAAACAATCCTGTCTTATGAGAGTGTAGCAGAAGAACATCAGGCAAGCTACCCAAAAATACCAAGGATGGGGACATAGGATAGTGAAGATTAAAAATGATTGTAAGTTAGGGGCATGGCTAGCCAACACCCAAGATGGCCGCACCCGGTTAGAGCTCTGGTCGGCCACCAACTGAATCTCCCCCTACATCCATTCAACTCATCCGTTTGCCCACAGGTCTGACCGCCGCTAAAGCCCCTGAAGTCAAGGATCCGTCCGGTCTGCCACCGGCGTAAATCTGACCCTGTTTGCCGGCACAATCGACTTTGACATCGCCGGCAGGGAGGGGAGCGAGGTTCCGGCTGTGACGACGCACAGCTTCTCCTGCTCCCGGCTCGGCGTATCGGATGCAAGCTCGTTGGCCCAGGAGGCCACCCGGTAAGAGGAGGCCCCACTTACATCTGTTGCTGCTCTGAACCTGCCGAGGTTGGAGGTCCGTTCGGGCCTCCGCGAATCGCCAGTGACTTCCCGAGACTCGCGGTGCCCAGGGCAACGCACCCGGTGTGCCTGCGACGTGCGGCAGCCTGGGGTGCTCTTCCAGCGGCTGCCCTTGTGGAACACGATCGGAGACCTCAGTAAGTGATTGCGCCCGCTACACCTCCACACGGCGCTGGAGCCCATTTTGGAAATTGCACTCCGGTGGACGCTTTCTTTCCTTTTTGTGCTCCACGAGTGGCCAGGTGTTCTCTGTGGCGGCAGATGGGGACGCCTAGTCAACGCTCCGGCAACCCTCTTCGCGTCACAAAGTTTAGAGCCTGCTCTGGGCTTCGGGGCCCCGTGACTGTGTCATAGCTGGCTGGGAGCCACTCGCCGCCATTTTGGATCAATAGGGGCTGATACAACCTAAGGTGAACACAGGTTGAGTGATATATCTGCGGTACCTGACTCCCGCCCCCGAGGGCCCTGACTCCCCCAACTTGCTTTGAACTTCGAGTAGGGGTCCAGAGGCAGCTGAACCGGCCTCTGCTGCCTGCAATTCCGCATACCCTAGATTTGCTGTTTCCTTGGTCCGGTGGACCCCTGCCTGAGGTAGAGAGCAGAACGCAATGGCCATCACGAGGGCCCCAGGTAGTCCTCCGTGCAAAAATTGTCAAAATGTGCCCATTCCAAGCCAGATGGTGCAGAAGGAAGGCAAGATGGCGTTGAGGCGAAGCAGCAACCTGAAGGCGAGGCTCGGACGCTGCTGGGCATCATGGAGGCTATCCAGTGAGTCCGTATAGCACTAGAACATAAGATTGACACTGTCTCTATAGACATAAACCTCATCTGTACCGATCTGAGGAACATGGGGAGAGAGTCAAGGCGGACGAAGACTCTGTCACATCGCTTACACACTCAACGACACAGCTGGAGATGACGGTCAAGCAACTGCTGGCCCAGAGGTCGGACCTTAAGGCTCGACTAGAAGAATATGAAAGGCCCGCGAAGAGAAACAATATGCGTATCCTGGGGGTTCCCGAGCGGGCGGAGGGGCAGGCTGCAGACCTGTTTGTTGAAGACTTAATCCAATATCATCTGCAGCCCCGATCCCTCTCCAACTATTTCTCTGGCGAGCGCACCCACAGGGTGCCTGGAGGCCCTCCGAAGCCGGGTGCTCTGCCACGTCCCATCCTGGCGCGGATTTTCAACTTTCGCGACAGGGACCTTATCCTCCAAGCTGCAAGAGTCAGACCACCTCTCAAGCATCACCTTTTTTCCAGACTTTACGTATAAGGGGCTACAGAAACGCCGCTCCTTCCTGGAAGTAAAACGGGAACTCAGAGGCCACATTTTGAAATATGCTATGCTCTTTTCAACAAAACTTCATGTGCAATCGGACGGTAAGTTGTTGTTTTTCAAGTCTCGGAGGATGCCTGGGATTGGTTGGAGAGATGACGTTCCTCCAAGGAACAAGGTCACACATCCCCAGATCAGCCTCATGGACCCGACCGCCATCTGGGAAAGGTTGACTGAGAGAACCGGATAAAGATGTCAAAAGACGTTGCCATGAACTGGGGTCTCACCCCGTCATTCGTGTTTAGTTGAGGCACCGGCAATAGAGCGGCCCTCAACACAGTTCCTGGTTCATTAGGAGGGAGGTGTTATTTGCTTCCAAACGTTGTCTGATAATCGTCTTGAGTCCCCAACTGGGCGCCTTAGGGTCCTATCAAGTGTTTATTTGAGGCTCGATTTTGGAGAAAGGGGTGGGAAGACATTCTGCCCAAGGCGGTCGGAGCAGCGTAATTTAGGCTCAGGGTTACGAGGCCCCATGGTATTTATTCTAGGCAAATGTAAATATTCTTTAGAGGGGGATGGTCAAACTCTGGGGTAATTTGGTCGTGTAGCGTTCCCCTCCACATGGTTCTAGTTATGGGTACACAAGCGCTCTGCAAATTGGCATGGTGGGCAGTTCTGAGTCCACGTTGCAGGGAGGCGGGGTGGGGGGGGTTCCAGGGAGTTTTCCAGGGTATTCTTTTAATCTTTTATTATGTTTTTTGAGCAGTTTGTCTTTCAAGGTCACATTTAAGCTTGATGGGGTTACTGTCACGCACGATGTTCTATCCTGTGCACTTCCGCTGTGTTTCTGGTGCAGTTCCACTCACGATGTACCCTTTATGGGACTCTGGGTCACCCCGAGTGGCTCTGCCAAATTCCTCTTGAGGGTCCTTGTGATCTGCGGTTCTCCTCTCCTGCTCTGGTACTTTATCTCATTATGCACTGTTGCACTTTTGCCTCTGTGGGAAATGGGGTTCTTGATTTCCGACACGAATGAGTAGTGACCCCACCGCTTATGCATCACTGGGTCGACTCAAAATAATCTCATGGAATGTTAATGGGTTGGGTGACCGAATTATGAGGGGGATAGTATTACAATTCCTCAAGCGCCACCCCCCGTTCTTGTGCTCCAAGAAACGCACATTCCTGGCACCACCTACTGTACACTTAACAGATGGGGTTACAAACTGATTTTCACAAGGGGGTCCGGAGGGGTGGACATCCTCGCATGCACCTCCCTTCCTTTACATATTCAAAAAATTACACGCAATCCTTGTGGTCGCTTTGTCATGGTATCCGGACGGTGGGAGGGTGGGTCCCTCAATGTAACTGCCCTATACATACCTCCCAGGCTACACTCCTCCATTCCTCCATTGTGACTGAATTAGGCCCCCACTTGTTGAATCTACCTGAAGGGGACAATTTACTGGGGGGAGACTGTAAGGCTACCCTAACTGGTGAATTGGATCGCTTACCACCCGACAAGGAGAACCACAAGGGAAACTCTTAACAGAATTTCTAGCAGCCATGGGACTGGTAGATGCATGGCGCACACACCACCACTCCGATAAACAATACACCTTCCACTCTGGAGTCCATGGTAGTATGTTTCGTCTATACTACCTCTTCTGCCAAGCCACTCAACTCTCCATGTTCAGTAAAATCTCCTTCTTGCCCAAGGGTACCTCTGACCAGTCTCCTATCCTGGCTCACTATGGTGGTGTGCCTTCTCGCTCTCGCTGCGAGATGGCTCTCAACCGTTTGTATCTTAAGGTGCCGGAGATACGGGACAATTTGATAAAGGCCACTAATGATTATTTTGTAAATAATGAGGGTTCCGTTAAATCAGATGTGACACTCGGGGAGGCATAAAAGACGGTGCTCCAAGGTTGCGGGGTGGCAGCGGTTACGGGTCACAGGAAGGAGAAATGTAAGCAGTTGGAAGACATAGAACTGGAGGTGGCCGGTTTCGAACGCGCACTAGTCGCATCCGCCTCACCGGACGCCTCCCACAAGCTTGCGGTAAAACAAAAAGAATACAGCGATATAGCTAAAGATGCGGCTTGAGAGCACTACCGTGCTACTCAGTATCATGTGTACGAGATTGGGGATAAGGCCAGTAAATTGTTGTCATGGCTGAACAAGCGAGAGTTGGCCAATAGGTAGGTGGCTGATATTGTGACTCCAGATGGCGTGAGGCAATACGACTGAAATGGGATCGCTGAGGGTTTTGCTAACCATTTTAAGTGGCTCTATGCCCCCACGTCCACTTCCACACAGGAGGAGGCAGCCAATCTACTTACCATACTCCCCCTACCAAGGTTGGACCCCCAGGATGTCACTGACCCAGACACCACCATGACCTCTGAGGAGGTTTCTAAGGTGATTGGTTCATTGCAGTCCAGAAAGGCCATGGATCCTACTGGCCTTTCCATTGAGCTCTACAAAGCCATCTCTTCGGTGCTGGCCCTGTTTCTCATACGGATGTTTGATGAGATTGTGGATCGTGGATTCCTGCCCACAGCGCAGAGGCTAGCTAACATTGCGGTCATACACAAAAAGGGGAAACCCTCGGACCAATGTGGTTCATATTGACCGATCTCCATCCTCGACTCGGAGGTCAAGTCTTGGCCAAGATTTTGGCCCTCTGCCTCTCACCCCATCTCCACAAATTAATCCACCTGGACCAATCCGGTTTATGCCGGCTAGAAATACGGTGCTCAGTCTCCGTTGTCTCTTCGGAGTGCTGGGCAGAGCCCACACCATACAATAGGATGCAGTAATTGTGTCCTTAGACGCCAAGATGGCGTTTGACATGATTGAGTGGCCCTTTTTGTTTGCCTCTCTGAAAAGGTACAGTTTTGGCAGCAATTTATGTCCTGGGTGCGTCTGCTTTATACTAAATCCCTGGCCCGTATTTCAGTGAACTGTGCCAGATCAACGATTTTTGAGTTGGGGAAGGGTACAAGGCAGGGCTGTCCTCTGTCACAGTTACTCTTTGCCCTGAACCTGCAGCCCTTGGCGCTGTGGATTTGAGGTGATCCCCTTATTTGAGGACTGAATTGGTCTCCGGACTGGTCGGATAGGATCTCCCTATACGCCGATGACATTCCCCTGTACTTGGCCAAACCTCGATCCTTGATTTACGCGTTGTTGCATATTCTCGCCTTCATTCGAAAATACTCCGGCTACACCATTAATTGGGACAAGTCGTTGATTTATGTCCTAAGTGGACAGCCCCCACGTCTTCCCCTGGGCTGCAGTGCCAACATAGTCACAAACGGTTTCCGCTATCTGGGCATCTATGTCATGAGGGACAAGGACGACATCTTCCATCAGAGGAATCTCTTGCCTCCCTGCATCACCTCCGGGGTGACGTGCAGCACTGGAAGGCATTACCCATTACTCTATTGGGTAGAGCTGCCCTTTTTAAAAATATGGCACTTCCCCGTTTCCTCTATGCCCTGCAGAATACGCCATATCCTGTCCCGACCCACTACTTCCAGACAGTTGATCTGAGGCCCGCTCACTGCTATGGAATAGCGGCACGCCCCAAATTGCCCTGACCAAACTCACACAAAGTTGGTACGATGGGGGTATTGCGGGAAACATCCTTTTCAACGGATCTTTTACCACGCAGTGCCTTTACGACGCAACTATTACAACGCATGTCATTACAACGCATTGCGCTGGGGGGGGCTCTAGGATAGGGAATGGATTTAATTTACTATCCAACACCTTCCCTACTATCCACGGGGACTGGAGTTGGAATAGTAAATTAAACTATTCACTATCCAGCACCCCTTAACGCTATGCGTTGTAACATCATGAGTTGTAAAACCTGCGATGTAAAGGCATGCGTAGTAAAAGCATGCGTTGTAATGTCATACATCCGGGTATTGCTCTCCCCGTGATTAAAGCGTATTGTTGGGCCTGACAATTGGTGGTTCTCAATCACTGGGCCCACCATCCTTTTACAGATCCAGCATACCGGATGGACAGGCTTAATAGGACTGCGGGCAATTTCTTACGGGCATTGTATGGAGGGCCTCGGCAACTACCCAGCTTTACTGTGACCTCTAACACAGTTTCGGTCTGGCATACGGAAACGCCACACTGGGTTGGAACGGTAAAATATCGCAGGGTACTCCGTTGCTGGAATCGTGCCAATTGGGTATGCTTTTGGGCCAACCAGGGTTTGATAAGTGGGACATGATTGGTCTCTCCACAGTCGGGGACCTGTGGGCGAGGGGTGCCGTGGTTCCATTTGGTGAGTTACAAGCAAAATACCATTTGCATGAGGGGAAAACGTTTCGATATCTTCAGGGACATAGTGCATTATGTAAGGCAGTTCCCAGGGGCTACGATCTGCCCATCTCCTCACCTTTGGAGGATAGGCTTCTAGATGACTATCTGCCTGATAAAGCCATCTCTTTGACCTATCATAAAATACTTAATAATTCACCCGAAACTCTTGACAAACTATGCACAAAATGGTGTGATGATGTCAGGGATTTACCTGATGAAGATTGGAGAGAGGCCTTGGCTTCTCCCCGAGAGGTGACTGTCCATTCCCGCTTCAAGCTCATACAGCTTAAAATACTTCACAGGGCCTAGTATACCTGCACAGCACTTGTTAAAATGGGTCTCTTGGATTCCCCACTCTGTCCCCGAGGCTGTCGTTCCACTGGCACCTTCTTGTACAAGTGGTGAGACTGTCCTGTCCTTAAACGGTATTGGAGTACGGTTGTGTCCACCATGCCCCAAATATGTTATAAATCTATAGAAAACTCTCCTCGATTTTGTCTCTTAAACATTTGGGACACCACTGACCTCTCTCAGACTGAACAAACATGGGTCTCGCTAGGCTGTATAATATCAAAACGCAATATTGCCAGAACATGGAAGGGGGAGCCGTGCCCCAGCACAGAGACTGGGCGGCCGACATGGACTGGTGCATGCAGGCCGAAAGAGTGGTATATGAGAGTAGGGTATGCCCAGGTAAATGGACTAAAATATGGGGACCTTAGAAGGAGAGCAGAGGTTTTCTGTGCACCCCCTTTGGTGACGGTTCCCCATTTAATGTTGACACTGAGACACTTTAAGGTTTAACGCCAGTATGTGCCCAAAATATTACCAGTAACGTTTCTTTTTATTATATTGATTATATGTGCCTTGTGTTTATTTCACATGATTTGATCATCTCGACAACTGCTTTTGTGTTTGTGTTTTTGTTGTTTCTTTTAAATAAAAAGATTTACAAAAAAAAAATGATTGTTAGTTGAGACCAAAATTTCTTTAAAAAAATCCACGGTGGGAGCGCATAAAAAATAAGGTGCATGAGGTCACCTTGAGAGTGTCCACAAGACCAGCAGGCTTGGCTGTGGGTGTGCGAGAATTTAGCTATAGATACTGGAGTGAAATCTAATCTATGATATAGAAAAAACAAAGACTGAGTAGTGGAGGCTTTTATAGAAGTTTTTAATATCCTGCATCAAATTTTGTTCCAGAGTGATATGGGCCAGACACATCCCAAATTAGATTCCCAACTAAGCTCAATCTTAGTTTTAACCTGAGAAAGATCTGGAGTGAAAAATATTTGTAAATAAAGGAGGCTTTAGGAGTAAGTCTAAGCAATTGTAAAAGCGAATTAGCAGGAAAAGTAGCAGGATCATGAGAGGGAAGAGAATAGAAAATATCTACAATTTCTAAAAGAATAGAAAATTCATGTAAAAAGGAACATGGCCACTTGAAGGATGTTTGAAATTTAGGGAAAGAATGTGGATTTACACCATCAAATAAATCTTGGACCTAAATAATACTACATTGCCTCTAGGCTTTCCAATATAGGTCTATTTTTTTAAAGTGATCAAGTGATTGTATCAAAGAATAGCTGCTTACAAAGAATATTGAGTTAGACTCCCTGAGGATTGTAAAAGACGACAGGTATGATCAATAGAGGGGAGGATGTAAAGATGTTTCTCGAGGAAAAAGAGAGGATTTCCTGAATCGAAAGCTGATGGAGTAAGGAGCGTTCAATATCTAACCATATTGGCGTAAAAGGGGAAGATATTGGAAGAAGCCATTTAGAGGCCTGACGTAAACAGAAAGCTTTGTGGTAAGAACGAAAATTAGGAAAATTAACACCTCCAACGAATTTAGATTGCTTAAAACGAGCTAAAGATAATCTAGCCTTTTTATTATTCCAAAGGAATGTAGAAAGAAGAGAATCAATCTGTTTCAACTACTTGAGGGCAGTATGGACCGGAGTCGTAGACAAAGTATATAGAAGAACAGGTGACACCATCATTTTGTTGGAATCAAGCCGACCCCACCAAGAGAGAAATAACGATTTCCAAGAAAAAAGAAGTTTAGTAATTCTGTCAAAGCAAAACCAAAGGGGATGATGGACGGAGTGTTGAACATTGCAAGCACTCACCCCCAGTCAACTGATCTGGGTTTAATCCATCATCATTCTTTAGCTCGCTCCACCACCCCAGTTCAGACATGACCATGTGCAAATCAGTCCGACCCTGTGCCTCGTGGGAACAGTACAGCCCGAACTGCCAAGCCATGTCTTCCCTGTACCGGAAACAAGCATCCTGGAACCGGTTTCTGGCTAATCAGCCATCATCAGCCAGGCTAGCTTGAATCCAGTGGCAAAGTGAGCAAGGGACCCACGTCTGGGCATACCCTGCCAACTCAGGGCGAACAAAGCAAAACCAAAGAGGATGATGGACGGAGTGTTGAACATTGCAAGCACTTACCCCCAGTCAGCTGATTTGGGTTTAATCCATCATTTTTCTTTAGCTCACTCTGCCACCCCAGTTCAGACATGGCCACATGCAAATTAGTCTGACCCTGTACCTCATGGGAACTGTCCAGCCCGAACTGCCAAGCCATGTCTTCCCTGGACCGGAAACAAGCATCCTGGGACCGGTTTCTGGCTAATCAGCCATCATCAGCCAGGCTCGCTTGAATCTAGTGGCAAAGTGAGCAAGGGACCCACTGCTGGGCATACCATGTAGTGGCAAAGTGAGCAAGGGACCCATGTCTGGGCATACCCAGAAATTCTGTCATGACCTTCTTTCATATCAAGATTAACAGACATTTGAATAGAGTTTGTAAACCATATACCTAAATACTTAATCTTAGACTAATTCCAGGGTAAATCAGTGGAGTCATAGGAATGATTTAAACAGATTTTAGTGATGGGCATTACCTCTGTTTTGTCCAAATTAATTTTATCTCCTGGAACAAAGCGGAAAGCGTGATGTTGGATATAGAAACAAAGACTATCATCCACATAAGTAGAAAGTTTCAAATGATTAATCCCATGTTGAAAACCAGGTAGAAGATCATTACCACGAATACGAGTCAGTAAGGTTTCCAAGGCAAGGACAAATGAGAGGGGAGACCAGGGACAGCCTTGACACACACTTCTCATGAGCGGAAAATATTGGGAATGCGGCCCTTAACCAATACAGAGTCTTTTGGAGCTGAATAAAGTAGAGAAATGAGCAACATAATCTTCAGACCATATCAATGCCAAGTCAAAGTCTTAAGAAGAATAGAGCAATCCACTGCTTATTCTGCATAAATAGCAACAGCTGCTAAAGAATAGGAAATGGAGGAGGCCTTATTTAAAACATAAAAAAATAGTTTTGAATTTTCAGTGGCAGCCGCCCTTAATGAATCCGGATTGTTTGTTTACTATTAATTTAGGGAGAAATAATTCAAGGCGTGGGGCAAGTCATTTAGCAAAAAGTTTATAATCAACATTTACTAGGGAAATAGGCTGATAATATTTACTCTGTGTTGAATCATAACCATCTTTAGGAATGAGTCATATGATAGCTTCTTAAAAAGTACCTCCAGCCAAGCCCTATTGTTGGAAAAAATTAAAAAGCTGGAAGATCTTAGGCAGCAGCATATTAGAGAAGTGTAAACAAAATTCTGCTGGAAAACCATCAGGGCCTGGCGTTTTACCTTTCTTAAGGGAAAAGAGAGCTTTAAGCAACTCAGGAATAGAAACATAATTTTCCAAAGATGAAAATTAGGGCTAAGATGGGAAGGATGTGGAGTGAAATTAAGAAAAGTATCAATAGGAGAAGACTCAACATGTGAAGCAGAAGTATATATGGATTTATAAAACTTTACAAATTCCTCAAAAATATCTTGATCTTTAAATAAATGAGATCCATCAGAAGATTGGACAGAATGATATGATGATATGATATGATATGATATGATAATGGGGTTTTATAGAGCGCTCGTTCACCAGCGGTTTCTTGGCGCTAGGCAGGAGGGTGCGTGGACAGGCAGAGCGGGTAACTTATTGGTTGTAGGCCTGGGAGAATAGCCATGTTTTGAGAGCTTTCCTGAACATGGAGTAAGACTCGATTTGACGTAGTTCGGGTGGTAGTGTGTTCCAGAACTGGGGGGCCAGGAACGTAAATTGAGGTCCACCATGTTATGTTACGTTTAAAGGAATGGGGAGTTAGGAGATTGGAGCTGGCAAAGCGATGGGCGCGACGGGGGTATAGCGCTGAATTCTGTTGGCTATGAAGACTGGCCCATGGGATGACAGGGCTCTGTGGATCAAACAGCCTAGTTTGAAGAGGCAGCGTTGGGCAACTGGTAGCCAGTGAAGACTTTTCAGCAGGGGTTTTAGGTGGTGCGACCTAGGTTGGCCGTATACTAGCCTGGCCGCTTGGTTCTGCACCAGTTGAAGCCACTGTAACTGGTAGGTGGGGATTCCAGCGTATAAAGAGTTGGAATAATCGATTTGTGACATGACTAAGGCCAAGATGACCTGGACGAGGGCCTCAAAGGAAAGAAATCTACTAATTTTCCGGATCCTGCATAAGTGGAAAAAGCAGTAGGAGACTACCGAGTTGACCTGAGTCTTTAGGGTGAGATCACTGCTAATTGTGACACCAAGGCTTTTGAGCACACTAACTGGGGAAGGTGGAGGGCCCAGAGTGGGTGGCCAGAAGTTATGGTTCCAGGGGTTGAATGAGGGCCTGTGAGTACCAGTTCCCTCTTGTCTGGATTTAATGTTAGTTGGCTTAGGTTCATCCAATTTCTGATGAAAGTCATGGTAGACTGAAAAGCTTCCATTGCGGGTGGAGAGGGGTCAATGGTAAAGATGAGCTGGATTTCGTCGGCATAGTTGAAAATAGCTATGTCTCTCCTCCGTGGATCTGAGATCAGTGGCAGGATGTACAGATTGAATAGAAGTGGGGAAAGAGAAGAACCCTGGGGGACCCCACAGATGAGTTTATTTTCCTCCGAAGTGAAGTCGGAGAGGCGGACAGCTTGATGGCGATTGCTGAGGAAAGAGGTGATCCATTTTAGGGGGATGCCCTCGATGCCGGCGCCTTGGACTCGTTCAACCAATAGTTTGTGGTCGACGGTGTCGAAGGCCGCCGACAAATCCAGGAGGACAAGAGCCTGCAATATGTTTTGGACCGCCCCCTTTCTCAGTTCATCATGGACTGCCAACATGATGGATTCGGTCGAGTGTTCGGGTCTAAAACCCACTTGGTGTGGATCCAGGTAGTGTGAGTGTTCCACAAATGCACTGAGGCAGCTTGCGACATAAGCTTCCAGGATTTTACCCAAGAAGGGTAAAAGCGAGATGGGTCGGAAATTGCTGGGTACGGCAGGGTCGGCCCCTGCTTTTTTCAGGATGGGTCTGACTTCTGCCATTTCAAAACAGTTAGGGACAATGCCTGTGGACAGGGAGTTGTTAAGGAGGGATAATGGGAGTTCGGGGAGCTGGAGAAAAATCTCACGGGCAATGTGGGGGGGGGCAGCTATCTGTGGGGGAACCAGAGCAAACTTTTTTAAGGAGGGAAAAGAAAGTCTCTTGAGTGATAGGTGGAAAAAAGTCAAATGAGAGCGGGTTGCGATGTGTCAGGGCAGGCTCCGGGGGGGGGAGACGTTCTTGGGGATGCTGGCTTTGATTTTAGAGATTTTGTCGAAAAAATAAGTGTTGAGGGAGTCACAGAGCTGTTGTGAGGGGACTAGCTTGGTGGTAATACGGTCGGGCTTGACAAGTTCATCCCCAATAGAGAAAATGTCTTTAGCTCTGTTGGTGGAGTTAAGAATTTTTAAAGAATCAATATAATAACGTTGATTCCGGTTCTTTAAATATTAAGGAAGAAGTCTTCCAGCCTTATTACGTCCTCCATAATGACGACACCACTACGAAATAATTGAGATGCAGCATTATCCGTAGTTACTTTATTAAAGTTTAGTTTAGCATGAACCAAATCCTTTAAAGTAGATTCAGAAGTGAAAGTTCAGAATTGGTGTTTCGAGTGCTTAATAGTAGCCAATAAAGATTTTTATTGCTTTGCAAACAATTACTTTTTTCAATAACAAACTCATGAGCAGAGGCCTTAAACCTATCCCATAATAATTGTGGGGATATATCAGGATCAATATGAAGTGTAAAACATTCATTAGCAAAAACTGTAAAAAAAAAAAAGAAAAGAAATGAAGGGGTCCAATAAAAGAGAATTTTTTTAACCGTCAATGATTCGATTTGGTGTGTATCAGGAGTAAATCTAAATCTACAATGGTCGGGGTATGGTAAAAAAAACAATAGGTTCAAAAGATGATAAAATTAGATTTTGTGCCAAAGGGTAATTTAGGAAAATATAATCTAAACGTGTGAGCAACCATGAAGAAGAGAATAGAAAGCAAACTCATTCACAGTAGGATTACATAAACGCCATGCATCTAATAGATGATTCTGGGCGATAGTAGAATTAAATTATTTAATGTGTTTTGAGAGGAATAAAATGAATTTGGGATTGATAATCTATAAAGGGATCTATATTCTGGTTACCATACCCCCCTAAAAGGAAAAATGAATCCTTGTTTAAAGACATTTCTTATTAATGGTAGGCCAAACCTGAGAATCTGGCAATACAGGTCCATAAACATTAAACACTGTTAAGGAAACATTATTAATCAGCAATTTAACAATTAGCCAAGGACCTTCATCATCAGATTAATGAGGAATCACAGAACAATGTAACTTTTTATAAACCAATATAATAACCTTATTCTTCTTATTAGAGGTAGGAGATTCAAAAAACGATCCCGGCTTTAATTTTAGAAAGTAGGCAGCGAAGTGAGAGAATATTCTTCTGCCTTTGGATAGGATTAATAAAACAGTTTACATTCCAGGATAAGACTCTGAATGAAACTTTCAACAATTAAATATGAAACTACACGATCATCAATATAAAAAAGGTAAAGAGCAAAACAAAAAGTATGAAGGAGAAGAAATCATCCAAGAAAGCCAACCTAGAGAAAAGAAAAGGAAAAAAAGAACGGAACTAAAGAAAGGAATGAAAAAGGAAAAATAACAGGTAAGACAAGAAAAGAAGGTACTTGTCAAGAAAAGAACTGCCATCTGAAATACGTACCTTGAAAGGGATGAGCAGAACAGGGGGGTGGTGACACAAAAATGAAGACAGCACAACTGACAAGGAGCAATGCACCACAGCGGAGGACAGCAAAGAATGGTCAGAAAACAAACACATGGAAACCTGTGTAAGAAAAAGTCTTGCACCCACCATACAAGTTGTTTTTTTGGTTTCACTGCACTTAGGACTTTTAATAGATACGTTGTTAGAAATGGGGGTTTCTAGTTGGCAATGGTTTGCACCTTTGTCCAAATAGGGACCCTACCTTCCAGTCAGGATAAGGAGGATACACTCCTGAAATAACCTCTGCTCACACTCTTGGTAGCTTGGCATGAGCAGTCAGGCTTATCTCATAGGCAGTGTGTAAAGCATTTGGACAAAACCAACAGTAATACAGTGAAAACACTACAAAAGGATACCACACCAGTTTTAGAAAAATAACCAATATGTATCTGTGCAAACAAGACCAAACAATAAAAGACCAACATACAGTAATAAAAAAAATGCCCTTTGCAAGAATAACTTTCAAAATGTAGTTCCTTACAGCCAATAGCTCCTTCCGGGGCTACCATGGTGCTGAAAACAACAAAATCCAACAGTTCAGGCTGACCGTGTTGGTGTGGACTGGCGTTAGTGTCAGCAGACTCATAAGCTGTACCTTTGGATCTGGCTGACCGCGTTGGTGGGAGCCGGTCGTGGCAGGTCGGCCGTGGCAACCGCTGCGGTTGCGATGTGAAGCGTAGCGTTGCGGCTTGCGGTGCCCTTAAGACGCAGTGCATGCAATGGCTCAGTGGCGGTTGTCCAGCGGTGTCGGTGAGACCAGGGCTGCAGTGCGGAGTGAGGCGGTGCTTTGGTATAGCTTTGTTCACCCTAAGTTGGCAGGGTATGCCCAGACTGGATTCAAGATAGCCTGGCGGATGAGGGTTATGAACCTGAAACCGGTCCCAGGATGCTTGTTTCTGGTCCAGGGAAGACATGGCCTGGCAGTTCGGGCTGGACTGTTCCCATGAGGCACAGGGTCAGACTGATTTGCATATGGCCAATCCTTTCTTTTCCTTTTGTGTGCCATTGTACTGCCTTCCTTTTCATTTTTACTGCTCTCCTCATTGTTTGATTAGTCGCCATAGTGCCCGTGCCCTCCCCTCCTGCCCCCCACCTTCTCCCCTCCCTCGCACTTCCCGCCGCTGCCTCCCTGCCGTCCCGCACCCCTGGTGCCCCATTCGCCGCCCGCTCCCGCTTCCCAGCTGCTCCTCCCTCCCATAGCCCTTCTTATGGAGGCCGCGCGGTGGTGAAGGGAGCGACCTTTGACCCTATCACCAGGTAGTTTGCCCCCTCAGCCGCCACACGGTCCCTGTGCCGCCGCTGCCCGCTGTTTCGCCTGTAATTCGTTGCAGTCCTTCTCCTGCCTCGGACTGTTTTTTTTCCTTTCTTTTCCTTTTGTGTGCCATTGTACTGGGATGTATGACGTTATAACGCATACATTTACAACGCCTACCTTTACAACGCAATTATTACAACGCAGGAACCATTACAACGAACTACCATTACAACGCATTTTTTTACAACGCAATACTTTTACAACGCATACCATTACAACGTCAGTATTGGTAAGTATATAGTATTTTTTAAAATGTAATTAATTAAAATTAATTTAATTTATTTTAATTTAATATTATTTTTAATTTATTTTTACCCTGTACCCCTGTACCCCAAAATGGTAAGTATATAATAATTTTTTTAATGTAATTAATTAAAATTAATTTAATTTATTTTAATTTAATATTATTTTTGATTTATTTTTACCCTGTACCCCTGTACTCCAAAACCCAAACCTAGCCCTGAACCCTAAAAATACCCCTTTACCACAAAACCCAAACCTAGCCCTGAACCCTAAAAATACCCCTTTACCCAAAAACCCAAACCTGGCCCTGAACCCTAAAAATACCCCTTTACCCAAAAACCCAAACCTTGCCCTGAACCCTAAAAATACCCCTTTACCCAAAAACCCAAACCTGGCCCTGAACCCTAAAAATACCCCTTTACCCAAAAACCCAAACCTGGCCCTGAACCCTAAAAATACCCCTTTACCCAAAAACCCAAACCTAGCCCTGAACCCTAAAAATACCCCTTTACCCAAAAACCCAAACCTGGCCCTGAACCCTAAAAATACCCCTTTACCCAAAAACCCAAACCTATAACATTTTTACTATAATAATATACTTACCAATACTTACGTTGTAAAGGTATTGCGTTGTAAAGGTATTGCGTTGTAAAAAAATGCGTTGTAATGGTAGTTCGTTGTAATGGTTCCTGCGTTGTAAAAGTTGCGTTGTAAAAGTAGTCCGTTGTAAAAGTTGCGTTGTAACGGTGGTTTACCATTGTACTGCCTTCCTTTTGATTTTTACTGATCTCCTCATTGTTTGCTTCATCGCCATAGTGCCCGTGACCTCCCCCCCTTCCCCCCACCCGCTCCCCTCCCTTGCGCTTCCCGCTGCTGCCTCCCTGTGGCCCGCCCCCCTGGTGCCCCATTCGCCGCCCGCTCCCGATTACCAGCTGCTCCTCTCTCCCATAGCCCTTCTTATGGAGGTCGCGCCGCTGGCGCGCCAGAGGCAAGCCCGTCTGCGCCTGATCTGCGCCCAGCGACAGAACCCCTGGCCTCCGCTGAAATCAAGAAACCCGACTGAGATACGACACCACCACCCTCCATGCACTCAACACCGGCCGACCAGCCGCCTGCTACCAAGACAGTCCGAAGCGCACCCACGGACCCTTCTCCTACCAAACCTGCAAATTCACCTGCGTCTGAACCTACATCCCACCACCCAGACCAGGCAACAACAACAACCACCTCAAGTGCATCCTACTCAACACCTGCTCCGTCCACAAGCACGCCGTCGAACTCTGGGACCTCCTCGACACAACAGCACCAGACGTCGCCTTCCTCACAGAAACCTGGATTAACGCCTCCTCAGCCTCCGACATCGCCATAGCCATCCCGGACGGCTACAAGATCACCCGAAAGGACCGCGTCAACCAACCGGAGGAGGAACCGCCATCATCTACAGGAACACCATCAACGTCATGACCAACATGCCCTCACCATCGCCGAACACCTACACTTCCAGATCCACACCGACCCCAAGACCACCCTCAGAGGAACCCTCGTCTACAGACCCCCGGGCCCATGCACACAATTCAGTGAAGCCATTGCCGACTTCATCAGCCCACATGCCCTCGCCTCATCAGACTACATCCTCCTAGGGGACCTGAACTTCCACCTGGAGAACAACAAGGACAACAACACCACCACCCTGCTCGCCAACCTCGCCAACCTCAGGCTCAAGCAACTGGTGAACACCCCCACCCTCTACGCCGGCCACACGCTCGACCCCATCTTTTCCGCCAGCAGCCACGTTGCCTTCAGCCACTCCACCGGACTACATTGGACCGACCACAGCTGCATCCACTTCACCTTTAAGAAGACCACATCCCACCACCGCCCGCAACAGATCCCCCGTAGATGCTGGAGCAAAGTCACCGCAGACCAGCTAACCACATCACTGAGCCAGAACCCACCAATCACCACCACTGACACCAACGACGTGGCCCGCAACCTCACACAGTGGATCATCAACTGCGCCGACGCCCTTGCACCACTGAAGAACCCTCCATGCAAGCCCAGAAACAGGAAAACAACATAGTTCACCAACGACCTCAAAGAATCAAAGAAATCCTGCAGAACGCTCGAGAAAACCTGGCGCCGCGAACAGACGACAGAAAACATGACAGCCCTCAAGAACGCCACCCTTAAACACCACCAGCTGATCCGCACCACCAAAAAGACATCGTTCAAAGAACGGCTGGACAACAACACACACAACAGCAAGGAACTCTTCAGCATCGTAAAAGAACTGTCCAATCCCAACGCCAACAGCAGTGACATCACACCATCGCAAGACCTCTGCAACTCCGTCGCCACGTTCTTTCACTGCAATATCGCCAATATCCACAAACGCTTCGGTGCCCGGACTCCGCCCCAGCCACCGAACCAACGCCCCCTACAACCACCCTCATTGAATGGACTCCCATCAGCACAGAAGACACCGCCCATGCTATGAACACCATCCACTCCGGCTCTCCTTCCGAACCATGCCCTCACCACATCTTTAACAAAGCCAACACCATCATCGCTCCCCACCTACGGAACGTCATAAACAACTCCCTTGCGCCGCCACCTTCCCAGAGAGCTGAAAGCACGCAGAGATAAACACCCTGCTGAAGAAACCCACAGCGGACCCTAAAGACCTCGAGAACTTCCACCCCATCTCTCTTCTTCCCTTCCCGGCGAAAGTGGTAGAGAAAATCGTCAATAAACAGCTGACTGCATTTCTTGAGGCCAATGGTTCCCTCAACCCATCCCAGGACGGATTTCGAGCCAACCACAGCACCGAGACCGCCCTCAACTCAGCCACCGACGACATCAGGACCCTACTCGACAACGGGGAAACCACCGCCCTCATCCTCCTAGACCTCTCAGCCGCCTTTGATACAGTATGCCACCGCACCCTAATAACCCGCCTCCACAACGCCAGGATCCAAGGTAAAGCCCTGGACTGGATCACCTCGTTCCTCTCCGACAGAACCCAGAGAGTTCGCCTCCCTCCCTTCCGCTCCACGGCCACCAAGATCATCTGCAGCGTACCTCAAGGCTCATCGCTTAGCCCAACCCTCTTTAACATCTACATGAGCCCCCTCACCACCATCGCATGCAAACACAACCTCCACATCATCTCATTCGCCGACGACACCCAGCTGATACTCTCCCTCACCAAAGATCCAGCCACCACCAAACTCAACCTCCAGGAAGGAATGAAAAACATCGCTGAATGGATGAAACTCAGCCGTCTGAAACTGAACTCAGACAAAACGGAGATCCTCATCCTCGGACCATCCCCATCTGTCTGGGACGACTCTTGGTGCCCACAGAACTGGGCACCGCACCGACACCCACTGACCACGCACGCAACCTGGGAATCATCCTGGACTCCTCTCTCACGATGACCAAGCAAGTCAACGCCATCTCATCTTCATGCTTCAACACCCTGAGCATGCTCCGTAAGATCTTCCGGTGGATCCCTACCGGAACCAGAAAGACAGTCACCCAGGCCCTCGTCACCAGCTGACTAGACTACGGGAATGCCCTATACGCAGGAGCCACAGCCAAACTTCAGAAAAGACTGCAACGCATACAGAACACATCCGCACGACTCATCCTCGACATCCTCCGCCACAGCCACGTATCAGCCCACCTGAGAGACCTGCACTGGCTCCCCGTCAACAAAAGGATCACGCTTAGGCTCCTCACTCACGCACACAAATATCCCGAATAACTCAACAACCGCCTCACGTTCTACACTCCAACACGCAAACTCCGCTCATCCGGCCTCGCCACTGTCCCACGGATCCGCAGAACCACTGCCGGAGGAAGATCATTCTTCTACCTGGCGGTCAAGACGTGGAACTCCCTCCCCACCCACCTACGACTGACCCAGGACCACCTCACTTCCAGGAACCACCTCAAGACCTGGCTCTTTGAGCAGTAGCAGCACTCCCCCCTCCCAGTGCCTTGAGACCCTCACGGGTGAGTAGCGCGCTCTACAAATGTACTGATTGATTGATGTCTGAACTAGGGTGGTAGAGTGAGCTAAAGAATGATGATGGATTAAACCCAGATCACTTGACTGGGGGTGAGTGTTTAATTTGCTCAAGTGCTCCGTCCATCATCCCCCTTTGGTATCGCTTTGTTCGCCCTAAGTTGGCAGGGTATGCCCAGACGTGGGTCCCTTGCTCACTCTGCCACTGGATTCAAGATAGCCTGGCTGATGAGGGTTATGAACCCAAAGCCTATCCCAGGATGCTTGTTTCCGGTCCAGGGAAGACATGGCTTGGCAGATCGGGCTGGACTGTTCCCATGAGGCACAGGGTCAGACTGATTTGCATATGGCCATGTCTGAACTGGGGTGGTAGAGTGAGCTAAAGAATTATGATGGATTAAACCCAGATCACTTGTCTGGGGGTGAGTGTTTGATTTGCTCAAGCGCTCCGTCCATCATCCCCCTTTAGTATCGCTTTGTTTGCCCTAAGTTGGCAGGGTATGCCGAGACGTGGGTCCCTTGTTCACTCTGCCACTGGATTCATGATAGCCTGGCTGATGAGGGTTATGAACCCGAAACAGGTCCCAGGATGCTTGTTTCCGGTCCAGGGAAGACATGGCTTGGCAGTTTGGGCTGGACTGTTCCCATGAGGCACAGGGTCAGACTGATTTGCATATGCCCATGCCTGAACTGGGGTGGTGTAGTGAGCTAAAGAATGATGATGGATTAAACCCAGATCACTTGACTGGGGATGAGTGTTTGATTTGCTCAAGCGCTCCGTCCATCTTCCCCCTTTGGTAAGGCTTAACTTAGAAGCAATGTATACAGCGTTGATACAGTACACACAGTAATAAAGTAAAACTACCACACAAGAAAAATCCCACACCAATTTAGAAAACTAGAGTAAAAGTTAATAAATTATTTGACACCAAAACGACAAAATCCAATCAGTAGAGTGAAGTAAAGTTGAGGTTGACCGGGATGGAGTGTTTTTCGGATACATGGGGTGAGTTGGGCTTGGTCTTGACTTACCTTTGGATGTAAAACAAATTTAAAAAAGTTCTTGAGAAGGTAGATTCTCAGTGGGGCAAGGCAGCAGGCCGTATAAGAGTATGAGTCATCGATAACAGGGAGCCGCTTGACAATGTCTTGGTGAAGCCGTCAATATGGGTGGGAAAAGCTCAGAGTGGGAGAAGCTGGATATTCACGCCGAGGTGGTCGTCATCGTTGATGGGGTGCTGGTGGTCTTTGAGCCCTCTGAAGATTTCAACCTTCTGTCTTAGAAGTTTTTCTGGAGCTCAGATTCACCCAGTAGGATGAGATTGCAAGCTCTAGCCGAAGAGGGCACCACTAGTTGCAGGGAGGCTGAAGTTGATTTGCTTCTTTGGAGAAGAACTAGTTGTGACTTGGTCAGTTGCAGCTTGCAGTCCCTCCTAACTTGACTGACCTCTAGCAGGGGACATATCATTGGATGAAACACAACTCCCTGCCATGGTGTGTGTCCTCACTTTTGTGGACAAGTGGTCCCCCTTCTCAGGTTGCTGCAGCTCAGGGCCTTTGGCCAGACTATTGTCTTCGCCATCCACAACCTCCAAGTCCCCCTCCTCAGCTTCAGAGGTATCCTCTGCCTGCTCCTCTGTTGCAGCCTGGATCCTCCTGACCTCATCAAATGCTCTGAAGGTTATTTGAAAGTCCACTTTGGTGGCTCTCTTTCCTATACAGCTCTCTTTACCCAATCAAAAATTGTGAGTGAGTGATTTTGGGCTAATTTCCTTATGGATGGAAAGTAAAACCAATCTTTAACGAAGCCAATGGGTCTCGTCTTAGGTTTCTATTGACTATGACAATGGTTTTGGCCCTTCTGTACAGTACCGCTGATGCTGTGCAACGTGGTGGATGGGCAGGTAAAGCAACACAGATGGGGAAACCAACACAAATGATAGGAGGGCAGGCGGGAAGGGGCAGCTACACAGATCAAACCAAGATGGCTGGGGAAATCAGCATAGATTCAAGCAACATGGCGTGCAGGTGGGGTAGCTATACTGAAGGTGGGATGAAGGAACACTGAGGGTGGTGGTAATGTAAAAGAGGGCGAACAACATGGGCAATAGAGTGCAACAAGGAACGCATGACAGAGGAAAAGAACCAAAGGGTAGAAGAGCAAAATACAGAGCGGTTTGACTAAGAATTACACAGGGAAGAAAGAGCAATGTGGAGCATGTGGGGCAGAGAAGCAAATGAGAGAGATAGCAATAAGGACCCCGGGTAAGGTGTGGAGAGAAGCACATGAGGAAGACAGCTGAAAAACACATGCATCCTCACAAACTGCTTAAGGTAAAAGAAAATATTAGTTTGCTAATAATATGCAGTGGAAGGTATGAAAGTCAGCCAATCAGAGAGATGGCATAGGGCCTGTGCTCCATGGAGGGACACGCAAGATTGATAGGATGCAACATAAAAAAGCTGTTAAATAAGAAGCAAAGAGAGGGGGCGCTAGAGGGTGCTCTGCCTGGCTGAGCTACCATCAACCCAAAATCCGCCTGTAACAGCTGCATCTACACTGCAAAACTGCATAACCCTAGCCATATGTGACCCCTGCACGCCTTGGTGGAGTTGTGGAGTGGCAGAGTGCGCCATAACGGCTGATTCCCGGAGGAGCTGAGTCCTGTGGTGAACACACAAGATGGCGGTTGCCGGGAAGATGGCGGTTGCCGGGGCGCCCAAATGACGAGACCTGGCTGCTGCGCTCCTTCTTCGCCCGCTGAGGTGAGGCGCCGACTGTAAGCGGGCCGGGCGCTGCTGCGGCTGTATGTGGCCTGAGGGAACGGCTCAGAGCATTGGGACATCGGGCGCTGCTGCTGCGACTGTGGGCCCTGATCAGGCGAGGTGAGCCGCTGTGCCTGGTGGGAGACTGCAGGGCATCATGCAGAGGTGAAGAGGACTGCTAGCGGAGGCGACCCTTGCGTTGCTGGTTTCGGTCAGTTGGGCACGGCCTGGCTGGAGTTCGTGACAGCGGAGGCGGACGTGGGTCGCCTCATCTCTGTAATGCAGGATGGGCGTGGCACATTTGCCATGCTTGGATTTTCATAATCCCTATGATTTAGGTGATGTAACAATAATGGCAGCACCCCCCCCACTCTGAAAATTATTCCAGCACCACTGCTACGGTCCACCTTGGTCTGAGGGACGCATAATGCAGTATACTACTGTCGCAAGGGGTGTAATATATCGTGACAGATAATCCGGGCCACCTCTGCCAGGCCACGATTCACGCAGAGCTTTCGGACAGCAGGTTGCTCACGAAGTGTTAGCACTCAAGGCAAGTCCTCCCGACCACAAACACAAATTATCGAGTAAAGCAGCTCTGTGACACGTCACGCTGCTTCCTGTGAGTGTTAGGCCATGGGGTGCCACCCTGGTGTATTGCCACGAAGGAACTAATGTGGGAGGAGGGAGGGGCGAAATGCTATTGTCCTGGAAGTAAAGCAGAGGATTGACTGAAAATGTGGGGGTAAAAGACAGATGGAAGAGGCAAAGGGGAGTGGGAGGCTGGTGAGAGTAAGGGGTGACATGTTAAGACAAGATGGGGCTAAAGGTGGATTCGGTCAGAAAGAGGATATAGTGCGTGACAGGCTGATAATGAGGTGCTGTAGACGTAGGGTGGGTGTTCATTTGAAGCAGAAATAAATATTGCAGGTAGGGAGAAGAGGGTACTATCTGAAATTATTGGGTGAATCCCTGAAAGCGGGGTGAGATTATTTATATGACGAGAATGAGGGTGCAAGGTGCGATGAGCTGAGAGCGGGGGAAAGATTACATGTTGGGAATGTGGATGGCCCTGAGAAACGGCGATTAGAGCATGCCAGGCTGAGAAAGGGGCAGAGCTTACAACCTCTGAGAGGGGTGAAGATGTGGGGTGACAAACAGAGTGGGGCGTGAATAACGGTATCAAGCTAAGAGGAAGGGGTGAGATGCTAACACATGGGCACAACGGATGATCTACAAATAAAGGACACGGGGTGGTCATGCAGAACCTGAGAGAAGGGGGAAAGCGGTGACAGAACAAGAGGGGTTTAAGAAGAAGTTAAGAAACATCGAGAATGATGAAGGGAGACAGCAAAGAAGAGTAGAGGAAACTGGAATTGAAACAAGCCCTCACCCAAAGGGAAAAAAAACTCGCGGCCGCGAAAGTGAAAAAAATGCTGGGCCGCAAAAGTGAAAGTGATCGCGATCAAGCTTGCGTTGCATGTGCCGGAGGGATGCGCACGCAGCAGTAATCACCGGTGTGTGTGATCACTTTTGTGGCTGCTTTGATGTTCTCAGTGGCCGCGCGGCTCACTGAGAACATCAAAGCGGCCGAGAAAGTGCTCCCAAAGGCTGCAGGCTGACAAATGGTGCCCGCGCCCGGCGCACATACACTGTACCCGATCCGCCTGCAGCCTTTGGGATCACTTTTAAAAGCCCCTTACTTAATATCTCACCAAAGCATCACTTACGCGATAGCTTAGGCGAGACCTAAAAACACAAGAACTCGGCTCCGCACAGTCAGCACAGCTCTGTGAGATATGGCCCATAAGGTTTTGTTTGGCTGCAAACATAGCATATTAAATGGCTCAGGGCAGCTTTGCAAAACGTTATTGTTGCCATCTTATGTAATGTGTTGTAAAATTATACAGTAGAGCAGGACACATGCAATCTAGCAATATTGTGTGCCAATATCCTTCTGGCAAAATCAGGGTGTATTTAATTTTTTTTTAAACTTAAAATAGTTTCACGTTCATATGTCTAGCTCCAGGCTTATCTGGTGCCCAACAACATATTTTTCTGATAAAAAAGTCTTGACAGCAATTGCTGCATTAATGAAAACATTTACAGCTACTCTAGTGGCCTGTGCGCACCACACAATCTGTTAAACAGAATGATTTGGTCTGTTTTTCCACAGAGTCACCTTAAAGACTGGGACTAAAGTATGCCTGGATTATAATTCGAAAGCAGTGCGCCCAGCAATTGACGGTGTTCTAAGACGAAGGTATGTTTCCCATAGATTTGAAATGCTGAGTAGCATTATAGATTGTCTATTTCTTATTTCATCTCATTCATTACCATGCTTAGATTGATTTTAATCAATCAATCAATTAGGGTTTTTGCAAAGCGGGATTAAAAACATGTATGGGTCGCAAGGTGTTGGGCGAGGGGGAGTACGGGAACGGGGGTTCAGCAGTTCAGTCGAAGAGCCAGGTCTTGAGGTCCTACCTGAATTGAGACAGTGATGGTGATTGCCTGAAATTCAAAGGTGGGGAGTTCCAGGACTTCGCAGAGAGATAGGGAAGGATCTTCGAGTTCCATGTTTTAGCAGCAAGTAGGAGAAGGATCTTCCTCTAGCCGAGGTCTTGCGGATCCGTGGGATAGGGGCCTCGGTCGGATGGGCAGAGTGGAGATGTCTGGTCGGTTGAGGTATTCAGGTCTAGTGTTGTGGAGGACTTTATAGGCGTGTGTGAGGAGCTTGGAGGTGATTCTTTTGTTGCTCGGAAGCCATTGAAGGTCTCTCAGGTGACTGGCGATGTGGCTTCAGTGGGGGATGTCGAGGATAAGGCTGGCAGAGGAGTTCTGAATGTTGCAATTTTTCTTTTGGATTTTTTGAGTTGTGCAGGCATAGAGTGTGTTGGCGTAGTCGAACTTGCTGCTGATGAGCGAATGGGTGACCCTTCTCCTGGACTCAGTGAGGATCCATTTAAAGATCTTTCAGAGCGGGCGGAGCGTGAGGAAGAAGGAGGACAATACAGCATTGATTTCAAAGTGTCCAATCAAAGATTTGTGGCAATCATTGGCATGTTTTGGTAATCAAAGGTGCTATTGTGGTCATCATTGGCATTTTAGCAGCCCTGACATTAGGTACCCTCTTTGGCACGTAGTGGCCATTAGTAGAATTATTCTAGCTGCTCCTGGCATAATGGTGTGCCTGACATAAAGGTGGACATTCATGGGCTATATATGGGCTATGTAGGCATTCTTGACATTGTGGAGCCCATGCAGAGGGGGAACAGCGTTTACAATGCAACTTTTACCACGCACTACCTTTACCACGCAACTTTTACAGCGCAAGTCATTACAACGACTTGCGCTGGGGGGCGCTGTAGGATAGGGAATAGTTTAATTTACTATCCAAAACCTTCCCTGCTATCCACGGGGACTGGAGTTGGAATAGTAAATTAAACTATTCACTATCCAGCGCCCCAACGCAAGTCATTGTAATGACTTGCGTTGTAAAAGGTCCGTGGTAGAGGCATGCGTTGTAAAAGCATGCGTAGTAACGACATACATCCCATGCATAGCATACACTTCTATCAATATTTTCATTGGATTTCCTCATAGACAACAAATGTAGCTATTCCAGCTTCATGTCAAATAGAATAAGATTTCCATTTGGGGTACCTTCTGGGATGGTTTTTCAAAGCAAGTAAAAACTAAAACCCAAGAACAGTGGAAGACAAATACCATGGCGATAATGGTCAGTGGTCTAACATTAGTGCATATGATTTAAAATGTATTTAGGCTTAATAGCACATGGTTTAGGCATGTCAAAAAACAGAATCAAAATCATAATTAATTCAGCCCATAGTCTTATTCAAAGTGATGCAATCCCAGATCACCTTCAGTCAATGGAAGTAAAAGTGTGCTTAAGGCCGCCCTTTGTCTTACCCCATCCCAGAGTAGAACTAAGAACATCTGCAACAACTGAAACATGCTCACAGAAAGCGCCAGCACCAGATGTATGAAGAAGTACTCCAATCGGGACACCTGGCTGATTATGGATTATGGGACACATCTCCAGAGCCAAAACAGACCTTTAGTGCTGATATCATATTCAGCACATTGCCCTCATCCATGTCCAGGTCAAGTTGATATATATTTATACCAAGATACCTGAGGCTGTATTACACAAGATGCCCCCGGGAAAGGGCACCCTATTACATGGAATGCCCTGCCCCAGGGCAGCCTTGAACTTACGCTGCCTCGGGGGCAGCAATACTGAGTGGCTGCTTTAAAGCCGCTCTGTGTTTTCACAGTGCAGCCTGCCTGCACTTTGAAGGGGGATTGGAGATCCCCTTACAGGAAGATGCAGCCAATGACTGCTCCCTTCTGCAAGGGGATGTCTGGGGGTCCGTAAGACCCCCTTTTCAGCTCCAGAGGGCTGGTCTCAGGGGGCGCACTGACAGTCCACCATCTTTTAGGTGGCCACTGTCCAAGCGCCTCCTGAGAGCTTCTTTGCTTCTGCACCCGCATCTGTAATACGGCGTGGGCGCAGAGGCAAAGGGATTCCCTCATTATGTCCCTAAATGTTGGTTCTTGTAGGCTTTCTGTCTGAAACATTCGTGACATTATGCAAGTGAGGAGCCTACCCCAGTTCGCAGTAAGCAACAAGGAACAGTGGTCAGCCAATGCCCTAACTAGTTATTCTACATTAGAGGATTTGCGAGTCCTGTCTGTCATAGTGAAGATATAATCAATCCTGCTGCACTGGGGAATAATAGGAGTACTACCTGTTAGTACCTGTAAGCAGGGTGTGTATTCTGTTAGGCATCATGCAAATTCTATCTTTCGGTCCACTCCTTAAACTCTGAGGCTCATTTAGCTACAGAGGACTCCAGGAAGTGAGGTGAAAGGACCTATCCAGTTCTGTGTGGAACACAGAATTGAAATCACCTCAACATATTATTTGGACCACTATTCATTTTAAGGTATGCGCGTGCACCTCTGTGCCCCTGAGCGTCAGTGCGGTGTGTCTGGCGTGCACACAAATCCCCGAGAGTGTTTGCGCCGCGCTTTTAAAAAGGTGAGCGGTGCAAAAAAAGGACATTTCCTGGTTGCAGAGGAAGAGGCAGCCTGTGGGCTCAAGGAGGGAGCACTTTGTTTGTTTTATTTTCTAGAGTGCAGCTGCGGGGCACATTGTGTGCTTTTGTTTAAGTATTCATGTTAATTGCGGTACACATCACGAGCTGCTATTAACATGAATACTTTAAACAAAAGCACACAATCTGCCCTGAAGCCAAGCTTTACTAACAAAAGAAATGCAGCACCAACCACTGCGTGTGCTTTCAGAATTACTTGAAAGCGCACGCTGTGTTTGCAGACTTGCTACATTTCTTTTCTTAGTAGAGCTGGGCTTGCATGGTGAATTTGTGCCTTTTTAAAAAAGTTTTCATGTTTTTTTTTCCAACCATATTTTTATTGACATTTTTGGGTTTACAGTGACATTTTGCATCAAATCGCGATTCTTCAGAACACACTTTCTTGTGTTAATATCATAATGCTTTGTGTTTCGTGAGGTGAATAGTGAAATGATTTGCCACTATTAAAATCATTCTACGGAGAATTGCTAAATTTAACTTGGGGGGGAAGAGAAAACTGGGGGGGTGCTCATGGGATTCTGGGTAAGAGTGTCGATGAGGACTTAGGGAGGCATATGTCTCCGTGAACGGTGGTTCCATAAGTTGCAAAGAGGGGGAATCTGTGCCAGTCTATTCCTGGGGTTCCGGCTTACTCTTACGGCGTTGAGCCTGGCACCAATACCTGGGGACTTTAACTGTGCTCTACGGGAGGTCTAGCATCTGTGTACGTGGCCTGCATCTGCAACTGCATGTCTTGTGGTGTGTGAAGGACTCCCTCTGGATTGTCGTGGGTTGGTAATTGTTTGAATTGATTCAGCAGGATAGCCCATTCCAGTGATATAGGGTGGTTGCGTGTCCCCATCGCCTCTTTTTCTCGTAATGTTTCTTCCTCCGCCAATGTCCATTTATGTACCGCCCCTCCCAGTGCATGGCTATGTGTCGCCAGTATGGTTGCAAGATGGGACAGCTCCAGAATATGTGTTGCAAATCCATTGCTTGCGATTGGCATCTAGGGCATAAGAACTGGGTGTCAGGGTAAAAACGTTGGAGACGCGCAGGTGTCAAGTACGCCCTGTGTAGTTGTGCAGCTAGGAAATAGGATTCGAAGGACGGGGAGGCCAGTCCACCTTGTGTCGTGGGTAGTTGTAAGTTCGCTGGCACTATCCTGTGTCTGCCTTTCCCCATATCAGTGAGCCGTGGAGTGTGTCTAAGTCTCGAAAGAAGGTTCTGGGCGGGATTATTGGTAAGTTTGTGAAGTAGTATAGTAGTCGTGGGACCATTATCACTTTGGCAATGGCCACTCGGCCAATCGGCGCTAACGGGAGGTTTATCCAGAATCCTGCAGAGGATCTGATGCAAGCCAGAGCCCTACGGATGGTTATCTTCGTAGAAGTCGGCCGGGGTGTGGTAGAGTCGGACTCCGAGGTAACGAGGAGCCTCCGCGCTCCAAGCGATGGTCTGATCTCCTAGTCTGACGACCCGGGGGGAAAGGTTCAGCTGCAGCAGGTATACCGTAGACTTCTCCCACTTTACGTGTAACCCGAAAACTGCTGCGAAGTCTACCAGTGTGACCCAGATAGGTGTTAGGTCCTCAGTGATGTCCCTAATATATATTAAAAGGTTATCGGCATACATAGAGACACTATGTATGGTATTTGCTATGGGAATTCCCCATTGATCCCCCT
This sequence comes from Lissotriton helveticus, assembly GCF_964261635.1. Lineage (NCBI taxonomy): Eukaryota > Metazoa > Chordata > Amphibia > Caudata > Salamandridae > Lissotriton > Lissotriton helveticus. The sequence continues at coordinate 1,506,167,924 of NC_136059.1, read as the reverse complement.
CCTGCCATAGCAGTATGGCCAGCAGTTTCACCACAAGGGCGAAAAGCAGAGGCGAGAGTGGGCAGCCCTGCCTCGTGCCACGTTGCACCTCAAATTCTGGTGAGATATAGCGCCCTATACGAACGCGCAAAGTGAGTCTGGCATATAAGAGACGAGTGTATGCCAAGAGAGTGGGGCCACGTCTTATTTGTTGCAGAACCGAGAAAAGGTACTGCCATGTCAGGGTGTCAAAAGCCTTTTCGAGGTCTAGTATAAGGCATGCTGCTTGGGGGTAAGTGACGCTCACTTGATCTTGGACAAGAAATAGTCGGTGTATATTCTGGGATGTGGTCCTGCCACGCATGAAACCGCGTTGATCGGGGTGTACTAGGGGCGGTGTGATTTGTGTGTATCTATCCGCTAAAATCTTTCCTAGGATCTTGCAATTAGTGGAGAGGAGCGTGATGGGGCGCTAGGATGTCAACAACGGTGTGTCGCGGTTGGGTTTCATAAAGGTCACGATAACCGATTCCCGAAGGGATTTCGGTAGCTCGCCAGGGCCTAATGCGGAGGTATACATCGCTGCCAATTGGGGGACAGGTAATGAGGAAAAGGTCTTATAGTATTCTAAACTGAAGCCATCTAGCCCTGGTGCTTTGTTGCGAGCTAAGGCGCATAGGGCATGGGTAATGTCTGCTGGCTGTATCTTCGCCTCTAAGGATGCACTATCCTCTCTTGTGATTACCGGGATTGTTAGGGGATCAAGAAAGTGGTCTATTACAACCTGCTTGATCCGAGCCCGCTACCGATAAACTTCAGAGTAGTGTTGGTGGAATGCTGAGAGGAACTGGTCTTGGGATCGTACTAGGTCGCCATGGGGTTCTATTACCTCAGTGATGGGGTTCATGCCGCTGTCTTGTCTGGCTAACCATGCTAGCAAGGTACCCGTGTTATCGCATTCCTTGCACATTCGGGTTGCATATGACCTGAAGTTGTAGCGTACGAGATCGACGCAGGCCGTTCTATATTCTGTCCTAGCTTTGGCAACCCGCGCCGCTGCCTCTTCCGACATGTCATCCTGTTTAGTGACATTGGCGGGCGTTTTTCAGCTTTGGTGAGTGCTTGCTCAAGGGTCCGTTTAACTCCCACTATTTGTTTGATGCATTCTCCCCTGGCTACCACTTTAAAAGTGGCCCACTCTATCAATGTGGATGATGCCGTCCCTGCGTTGTGCATGAAGTAGTCCTGTATACTTTGTCCCTGTTCGTGTTTGAAGACTGAATCTGTGAGGCAGTCTCGCAGGAGGCGCCATGTAGGGACTGGGGGTTGTGGGTGTCTCCAGTTCAAGTGTAGGATGTGAGCATCGTGGTCAGAAATGCCCCTCCCATATAGTCTGTGTGGTGCACTTTGGGTAAAACCGCCGCGGAGCATAAGAATCTGTCGAGATGGACTCTCAGGTTATGTGGGACGGAATGGAATGAATATAGCTTAGTCTGCGGGTGTTGCATTCTCCATACGTCAATGAGTGCCCATTGTGTGACCCAGGCTTTGAAGCGTTCTGTTTGTTTCTGGGCGGGTGAGTGTGTAGATGGGGGGAGCAACCTGGTTTGGCTATAGGGGAGATGGGTCGTGGATTCCCTCCTTGGTCGTCAGCTACTCGGTTGCTCTTTAGACAGACTTCCTTTCATCTCTCCTTGTTTGTCTCGTCCCTTATCCTCCCTTTTTCACCTCCCCTGCCCCCTCCACTACTTTACTCTCTCCTTTCACTCCTCTCCTAATTGTACTGCCTATTTTTTGATGTATTGTGTAATTGTTGAACTTTTTCTGTTACATTGTTGATTCTCATGTAAAGAGCTCTGATACCTTCGGGTCTAGCCAGCGCTATATAAAATTCTTTAAATAAATAAATGAGGTCTAGTGTGCAATTTTAATCACCACCTAAAATCCATGGTTTGGAGGCAAATTGAGCAAGTACCCCGGTAAGATGTTCCCAATACTCGTCCTGCTCTATGTTCGGGGCGTATATACTTTCCAACAGTACCTCTTGGCCATTGAGAATGCCCTCTAATAAGGCGTATCTGCCCTCCTTGTCTATCACCCGCCTAAGTTCCTGGAAGGGAGTCCCTGGTCGGATCCAGATCAGTGCTCCCCGTGTGTAAGCGGAGTATGATGTGGCACATATGGTACCTCGCCACTTAGATTGTAGCTTTTTTAGTTCGGTGGTAGTGAGGGGCGTCTCTTGAAAAAACATTTTGGCGCTTCGTGTAGGAATAGAAAGCATATTGCTTGCGGGGCGTGTGGAGACCACGAGCGTTGAGAATTAGGATGTTGAGGTCAGTATTCTGTGTCTTCGCAGCCATGTGTGGTGTGAGGAACGTGTACGCTCCCATCTGCCTCCCATAATCATGTCCCGGGTACCCTATTATGTGTATTTCCATGAGGGGGTGGAGTGACGTCGAACAAGGGTAGGAAACTGTAAAAACAGGGGTCGAGAAACGTTCCCAATGCTGGGGACCCATTACAAGTCAGTAATACGTCCAAACCTACTCTCTTTAACGGGAGAATACAAAAGTAAATGATGGGGGTGGCAGTATGCACTAGGCGAGGTGTATCGCCGATCGGACCTTCGTAGGATCCTGGAGCGCCATCTGGAACCAATCAAATCATGTCCATGTCACGTGTTTATAAGAGGGGAGTATAGATTATGTAAATCTTTTGGGGATGGCAGTGAGATCTGTTCATGCTAGGGAGGAGTTAATTTGTCCATCCATTATGGTATCAGCTGTCTGGGGGTGACTGAGGGGGGTGTAACAGAGTCCACTCCGGAAGCTGTGCCATCGCTGTCATCCTCCCCGCCTGAAGAGAAGAGGTGTGGAGCTTGATCAATGTCCGCCATCTGGGAGGAGGCCTGTAGGTCGATCATTGCTTGTAGGACCCCACGTCTTTCTTTCATGATTTGGTCTAGGTCTGGGGAGTCCTGGGTGCCTGTTCGGGGAGTTGCCTGTGCCCCATTATGGTGCTGCTTTGGAGTGCGTCTCCTGTATCTCGGCAGCTTAGAGGTCGGATCGCGTGTGTAGTCTGTTCTGGATTGTTGTGCGCAGTGCTGGTCCGCCTCCTCTGCGCTCATGAAGAAGATGGCCGAGCCATTATGGAGAATTTTGAGCCGGGCAGGGAAGAAAAGAGAGTCCTGGATTTTTTTCACACGTAGCCACCGCTTTACTTCCAGGAACAAAGATCTTTGCTGTTGTACCGCTCGTGCATAGTCCGGGAACACCATTATCTGCCTGTTTTCCACGTGGAGGGGGCCTGTATGCCTGGCTGCTCGGAGCACAGCATCCCGATCCCGAAAATTTAAGAATTTCACCAACATCAGTCTGGGGGGTGTTCCTGGTGGAGAATTGCGTGCTGCTACTCTGTGGGCACGTTCAATAGACAAGAATGTTGTCCTTTCCGCTGCAGGGGTGAATGATTTCACCCAGGTTTCCATGTATCCTAGCGGGTCCGTGCCTCCGATTCCTTCCGTAAGGCCCAGCATGCGAATGTTGCAGCAGCGTGAGCGCCCCTCTAAATTGTTTGTGCGTTCCTCGATGGTGGATAGGTAGTTTAGGACATCTAGCCATGTTGTTTGGTGTGCCTTGATAGCGGGTTACAGCGCAGCTAGTTCCTTCTCTCCTTCCTTCACTTTGTCTGCAAGTTTGCGGTGGTCGTCCCCGTATAAAGCTGATGTCCGTTGCAAGGGTGCCCAGATGTTTTTCCATCGAGATCCTAGACTGTTCGATGGCCGTCAGTACTTGATCCAGTTTGTCTGAGATTGATGGGTCAGTCTGAGGTGTGGAGGATGCGGCCACCGTCCTGGTGGTAGGCATGTTTTCAGTGGCGGTCTAGGGCACCATGGTGTGCTGCGATGCTCTTGGTTTCCCCATTGTGACGGTTATGCAGGTATTTTGTGCCGTAGATGTCATGGAGAACGACCGGCACAGGTCCTGTGAACGGTTGGTGCCTGACTAGTGAGACGCTGGATAATGCAGGGTTAGGGGACTGTCGTGACGGGGGGGCGCTCCTGTCCCGGGTGTCGCTGTGCTCAAATTCGACTCCCTACAGATCTTGGGAGGTCGAATGATACTGCGTGTGTGCATGCCGGTGAATGGGGTATTGCAGAAGCCCCCAATAGGGTGTCAGGCTGTTTGTATTTCACGCCCTCAGCGGCATGTGCAGGCTTAGGGAGGGGGAGCAGCAGAGGTTATGGTATCGCCATGTTAGGGCCAGGAAGCGTTCATTTTGGGCTCGGCTGAGGGTCTCACCCCCGAAGAAGGAAGGGGGGGCCCTTTGTCACAGCGGGCCCGCCTGCGAGGAGGGGCCAATGGCTCACCTGAGAACCGTGTGCTTGAGCTGACCTGCAAGGCTCCCACGTCGTGACTTCAGCACTCCTGCTTGTTGTGGGTCTCAGGTGCCATCTTGGGTCCAGGCAATCCCGGGGAGAGGGCTGCCCCGCAGCGTGTATGGTTGGTGAAGAAGGGGGTGGAGGAGGTTTGCAGTCTGTACTCCACCTGTTGCGGGTATCGTGGTATCCCCTGTCAACTCAGTGGTGTGATACTTCTGTGGAGGGCTGCAGTATCGCGGCTTTAAGTGCGGAGGATCGCCCGGCAACCAGACGCCATTTTGAGCCCAGGCGCCGTCAGAAATGGAGGGCTCCCGCAATTGCCGCCAAGTCTCCCTCACAGTAACTCAGAGCCCACGCCGCAGGTCTTCGGCGCTGCTATTTAGCGGCTGGGGCGGTTGCGACGGCTTGCCGGGTCCCGTCTCAGTTGGTGGAGTCAGCTTTGGTTCAAGCTACTCGGGATCTTCCGGGCGAGACGGACGGGTGCCATCTTGTCCTCACCAGCCCGGGTCCCGTTTTCTGCCGTTTTCCCCCAGTAATAGCCACTATCACTGGGCCGGTGGTGAACCAACGGCTACCGCTCTTCTTCCGATGTCTTTCGGTGCTTCGGCAGACCAGAACGGAACTAAGAAACTGTGGAATTGCTGGCCCGACCGTGGAGCCTCAGCGGAGCGCGTCTGACCACATAGCCGGCTTGGCCACGCCCCCCAAAAAGTTTTGGCACACAATCACACCGCAGCTGCGCTCTATTAAGAAAAGAAATACACCAAGCCTACAAACACGGCATGTGCTTTAAGGTGATTCTGAAAGCACACACTGTATTTGTAGACTTGCTGTATTTTCTTTTCTTAATAAAGCGTAGCTGCAGGCTGATTCAATGCTGCCAAGGTTTCAAATTGCTATGTGTGACATTTTCATAATTTCAGTGTAATTATGAGTGACATTTCATCTACTGTGAGTTACACTTTCTCCTGAGCAAAATCAAGCAATAAAGATGCATATAAATATTAGAAATTACACACCATTTTTGCAAATACTGTTAGCATGTATAAAATGTCAAAATAATAAAGTATCAGACAATATCTAGAATTACGCTTCAGCCTTTTTTTTGCTGCATAATTTAGTCAACAATGCGGCATAATTTTTTCCTCCATTGCTGCACAATTCCAGTGGCCCCAAAGCAGGCAGCATATGTTAAAAGTGCTTGGGCATGAAGCAGAGAGACCGTGAAGTTTGTGAACTTAGTTACAGCTACTACTTCTGAAGCAAGGCTAACAGAGCCGGGTCTTCTAAGGTCAAGCAAGGGAATATGCTCCCTTAGGAGAGTGGTCTGGTGGACTGGTCATGGAGGTTGAACCTGGTTCCCCAGTTCCAAATTCAGCAGCTCTGACCATAGTGCCACATCATCTCCTCCACTGAACACCATACTCCCCCACTGAGAGAAACTTGCACTGCCTTCAGCTACAACCCAATTGTGCCCAGCTATAAACACCTGGATGCGACTCAACTCAAATTACGCATTAGACGAGAATAATATGCTACCTAAAAAAAAAAGTGACAACATCCTGGAAAAAGCAAAAACTCGTAGGGAATGCAAGTTTAAGTAAAGCATGTGAAAATGTCAGCAGGAACAACATGTTTGCCTTAATGCTTTTACATTCATTATTCAAAAATCAGTGAGTGCTTTTGCCAGCGGCCGAGCGGAAGTGGACACTGTCCTTGTCTTCTCTGGGCAAGAAGGAAGCAACAGAGTCCTTTAACTTCTCTACCCGTCCCACTTTGAACTGCCACAAACGCTGAGCCTTATCTATGGGCCTTGGCCTGGGACGCATGTTTAAAATACAAAAGCAGGGGAACGGACTTTATTAAATTAAAGAAGTAGGGGCACTTCGTGCCTTACCGATCCCGCCCACTTTGGCCTCTGCATGTGTGGTGCTTTTAGGAAGCAAGCAGATTACTTTGAGGGTTAATGATCGTCTTGCTACTAGAAAGGCTAAGCTAGAGAGCACAAAGTGAATCAACATGATTAGACAGTCACTACAAAAAAAAATGTGCATGGAGTCAGAAAAGGAAGGGAATCAGACGGACATAGTAGGTAGGGGCTGAGAGGTTGACTGCTTTGTCAACAATTTCTGTCCAGGGGGGAGGAGCTATGCGCGCATCCGAGATGGCCACGTGAGCACAGGGCTCCCGAGGACCCTCGCTGCCTCCAGCATTTATCCTGGATGATATCCTGATTTGACGGAAGGTCATTGAAGACACAGCCCGGCTGATGTCCTAGCAGGTTTTTGGGTCGGAATCGGACACAGGGTCCCCGAGCTTTGCCGTCTTGAAATTTGGGGCCTTCTCCATGGCACAGCCTGGACCTTGAGTTGTAGCAGTGCCCAGGTTGTAATTTAACAACAACGGCTTGAGGGGATCAGACCACAGCCTCACTTCACTTTCGGTTTCGTTTCTCCAGCGCACTGTCTCCCATCTGTGGTGTGTCTGTTGATCGGACGAGCTCTGCTGCCAGCTCATCGAGCTTAGATCTAGAGACTGTTTGGCTGTGGACTCAACTTGGCCCAACTTTGCCTCCTGTATTCTTGTGTGTGAATTTTAAGGAGCCATTTGGACCAGATCCCAAGCCTCCCTCCGGGGCACCCGGCTCGCCATGACGGGCAAGCCCGAGGTTGAAAAACGGAAAGTCAAGACCACTCTCCGTGGAGGTTCAACCCAGACGAATGTCATGGATCGCTACACACTTTCTAAAGGATCCCCTGGAGGCGCACCTAAGGCCCGGGAAGAGGCTGTCGACGATCCTGCTGCATTGGCGGAATTAACGCTACAAGACGTGATGGGCGCCATTGCTGGTATTCAGTCTTCCATTGGCCAACAGTATGAAGCCCTGGCTCTGAAGTTGGACATGGTGGCTATTGATGTCAACCTCATTCGAGCTGATTTGGCCAAGACGAACGAGAAGGTGAAGTCATTGGACCTAAAGACGTCCAGCCTAACCACGGATGTGTCCGACTTACAAACAGAAGTGCGCAACCTTAGATCTGCTAATGACTTTTTTGCTCGTTGCTTGGAGGATTTTGAAGGCCGTGCACGGCGCAACAACGTGCGTATTATTGGGGTCCCGGAAGATTCTAGTTCACTCGCCACAGATCTTCGAGTGGAGGACCTCATTCTTAATCATCTTGCACCCAAGGGCCTGAGTAAGTTCTTTGCCATCGAACGTGCGCACAGAGTGCCAGGGGGACAGGCGAAGCCCGGTTTTCCCCCCCCGTCCAATTATTGCTCGGATTTTCAACTTCAGAGATCGCGACGCCATTCTGCAGGCGGCACGGACAAGCGGCCCTACGCAGTTCGAGAACGCTGCTGTGAACTTCTATCCGGACTTTTCCCAATCGGTCCAGAAACAACGAATGGGATTTCAAGGGGTGAAACGGCGACTAAGAGACATGGAACTAAAATACGCTATGTTATTCCCGGCCCGACTGCGTGTTGAATATGATAATCGAGCTAAATACAAATAATAGTGGTGGGTCAAGAAGAAATTCTATGTACTCGACTATGTGTAAAGAAGAATATTCAGCGGCAGTAGTCCACTAGCCAGGATACATCATTCATGATTGATGAAAATACCCATCAGTAGCTATTCCTGGGCGCCCTTTTCATCATGTGGGTTCCTTCAAACAATGAAGGATGGTTGTTCTGCTCCAGTGTGATTGATTTATACTGGACAAGGCCCAATGATAGTCTGGCTGGGTCTCAGGGAGCTACTGTGAAGCAGTGCGTGGGGGTGTGGTTAAGTGCTAACAGTGCAGGATTGTGATTTACGTGGGTATAAAATTAGATAAGCATGAGGAAAAATTATTTATTGCAGACCTCAATGTTTCTAAGGATTAAAAGAGTATTGCGAAATTGGTAGTTTTAACTAATAGCTACCAACAGGTTTCGGTCGACATGTTTCAGCACATTTAGGGATCACAAGGGTATCCACTGCATTCCTCAGGACCTGTGTCGCTACTGCTTGTGATACGTGAAAAATAAAAAGGAATTTTATCACCTGGGTTCTATTGAAGAATCATTCTCCCGGCATTTAATGCAGGAGAGTACCGCCTCACCTCACCTGGCTCACAGCACAGGTAAATGAAGCACCGCTCTGTCCGTCGGTACTTCCAGCGTCCCTCTGGCTGTATGGGGAGGTCACCTCCGCTGTGAGCCAGGTGAGGTGAGGCGGTACTCTCCTGCATTAAATGCCGGGAGAATGATTCTTCAATAGAACCCAGGTGATAAAATTCCTTTTTATTTTTCACGTATCACAAGCAGTAGCGACACAGGTCCTGAGGAATGCAGTGGATACCCTTGTGATCCCTAAATCTGCTGAAACATGTCGACCGAAACCTGTTGGTAGCTATTAGTTAAAACTACCAATTTCGCAATACTCTTTTAATCCTTAGAAACATTGAGGTCTGCAATAAATAATTTTTCCTCATGCTTATCTAATTTTATACCCACGTAAATCACAATCCTGCACTGTTAGCACTTAACCACACCCCCACGCACTGCTTCACAGTAGCTCCCTGAGACCCAGCCAGACTATCATTGGGCCTTGTCCAGTATAAATCAATCACACTGGAGCAGAACAACCATCCTTCATGGTTTGAAGGAACCCACATGATGAAAAGGGCGCCCAGGAATAGCTACTGATGGGTATTTTCATCAATCATGAATGATGTATCCTGGCTAGTGGACTACTGCCGCTGAATATTCTTCTTTACACATAGTCGAGTACATAGAATTTCTTCTTGACCCACCACTATTATTTGTATTTAGCTTGGTTATCCCCGGGGAGTATAGTGGTGAGCGGTCGTTAAATAAATTCCCTGAGACCCCAATAACCCCCCTGCTTTTATTAATGAATATGATAATCGCACATTCTTCTTTGTCAGACCTGAGGAAGCGAGTGACTGGTTGGACACTTTGCCGGCTCGCCGTGCTGGCCAGGAACGTGCTGGTGGTGCTGAGGGGGGACTGATGGACCAAGAATGATTATGGTGCCTGTGTCCGGAACACTGTTCAACGTATCCAGCTGAGGCTCATTGACTTCCTTGATCATTCCATTTGTACTTGGGAGATAGCGGGGATGGCGGGACCCCTTTCCTCCTCTGGGGTCTTCTTTGTGTAGATTAGTTCTTTGTTTGTAATTGTCAGGGCGACAGGCACGCTGCAAATTGGGGTGGCTTTCGAGTCGGTGCAGGGGGGCAGGGTGGGGGGTAGTTGTGTTGGGGAACTTTGGGGGAGGAGGGGTTATGTTCTGGGATTGTTTGTTTTTTCTTTTTCAAGGCAAGGCGCTTTCATTAACTTTGACATTGGTGTGATGCTCGTTTTGCAATGGGAGTTCATTGTGGATCTGGATGGGGGGTAGGGGGTTGAGAGTATTATGCTGGAATGTGAATAGTTTGGGGGATCGTATAAAGAGAGGGGTGGTTATGCAACTGCTGTGGCGCCTTTCGCCTGATGTCGTTTTGCTACAGGAGACACACTTGATAGGAAATACTTGTCACGCTCTTAATAGACGGGGTTATCGTCTTGCTGCCCATTCTGGATTTACAACTAGTTCTAGAGGAGTGGGTATTTTGCTCAGAGTTTCCCTCCCCCTAGAGGTTGACGATGTGATCCTTGATGCCAGGGGTCGATATGTTGCACTTGTTGGGCGGTGGGAGGGAAAATCAATCTCGTTGGTGTCGGTGTATGTCCCTCCGGGCTTACAATCCACGACATTTACGGATCTGGGGCGGATGGTTCTGGGTCTCCCGGAGGGTGTTTTGATACTGGGTGGTGATTTTAACTCCATCATTTCTGGCAGAATAGACCGCTATCCGCCCCGAGACCTTCCTGCTGCGCAATCCTGGTTGGGTGACTTCCTGGAAACATTGGGACTTATAGACTGTTGGAGACTAATGCATCCAGAGCAAAAACAGTTTACTTTCCATTCGGGAGCTCATGATAGTCTTTCTAGATTGGATTATATCCTGATACCGGCTGCCCTGTCCCCTTCGATTGGAGAGATTAAACACTTGACCCGGGGTATATCAGATCATTCCCCTATTTGGTTTCATTTTAATCTTAACATCGGCGCCGAAGGGAGGGTGGCCCCGATTAACCCCTGGTATCTTCTTAACCCTAAGACTCGCACTGAATTGGTTAAATCATTTGATCTGTATTTTACTGAGAATGCTGGTTCTGTATCCTCGCCTGTTTCGTTATGGGAAGCTTTTAAGACTGTGATCAGGGGACAGGCATTGTCTTTGGTGGGGTGTGCAAAGAAATGTAAGAATGAGGCCATTGTTCAGCTCGAGACGGAAATCACAGACCTGGAGACTGCATTGGAACGAGAGGTCACTCGAGAGGCATTACATGTCCTCCGCCTTAAACAATTAGAATATAAAACTCTGGTTACTGATGCGGCAAAGATGATGAGTAGGGACCAGCAGGGACGGCTATATGATGTGGGTGATAAAGCAGGAAAATTGATTGCCTGGCTGGACAGAAGGGAGAGAGAGCGAGTCGAGTGGTTCCGGTGGTTGAGACATGTGGTGGTGTGCGTGTAACGGACCCTGTTGAAATTGTTGAATGCTTTGCTGATTATTTTCGAAAGGTCTATACCTCAGTGTCTGACAGGCCCGAGGAGGATTCGCAGTTGTTGCTTCGAGATATAGCACTTCCATGTTTGTCGGAATCGGATCGGGACTGTTTGGATGCCACGCCCTCTGTGGATGAGGTGGCTCTCGCGCTACGCTCCATTCGTTCCGGCAAAGCTCTGGGTCCCAACGGCCTTCCTATTGAACTGTATAAATTGCGCCCTGATACTCTAGCTCCCTATCTCCGTGATATGTTTTTGGCTGCGCGAGATAGCGGCTCCCTCCCTAGAGATCAGCGTCTTGCTACCATTGTGGTGATCCATAAGGAGGGCAAGCCAAGGGATCTTTGCTCGTCTTATAGACCCATTTCGCTCTTAAATGCGGAGCCTAAGATCCTCGCCAAACTACTTGCTAATCGTCTGATTACGGTTATTAGCGACCTGATTCATCCGGATCAATCGGGTTTTATCCCGCACTGTAACACAGCATTAAATTTGCGACGTTTGCATGGTGTTCTCGCAAGGGCCCCGACGCTGCGTGAACCGGCCATCTTGGCGTCCTTAGACGCCACGATGGCCTTTGATACAATCGAATGGTCTTATCTCTGGGCGGTACTCGCCAATTTTGGATTCGGCGCTGGTTTTATGGGTTGGGTCAAACTCCTGTATGAAACGCCACTGGCACAGGTGGTGGTCAATGGCCGTGTCTCCGTGCCTTTTGCTCTTGGGAGGGGCACGCGGCAGGGTTGTCCGCTGTCCCCGCTCCTCTTTGCTTTGGCGTTGGAGCCACTCGCCGCTTGGCTACGGTGGGAGCCTTCGCTGAAGGGTAGACGTTGGACGCCGGAATTTGAAGATCGCATTTCCTTATACGCGGATGATATTTTACTGTACCTCACCTCTCCCCAAAAATCGCTCAACGTATTGTTTGACGTACTTAACTCCTTCGGGAAGAACTCGGGCCTTATCATTAATTGCTCGAAATCCTACATTTATGTACTTGCGGGTGATGTCCCTCGTTTGCCGCGGGGCTGTCCCATCCAGTTGTCGCAGTCTGGCTTTAAGTATTTGGGTGTGTTCATCTCGTTGGATCCGGCGGTTCGCTATGAACGCAATTTACTCCCCCCACTTCAAAGGTTGCGCTCTGATGTAGCGCGTTGGCGTAAATTACCGTTATCTCCCCTAGGGCGTGCGGCTCTTTTTAAAATGATGTCCTTACCGGGGTTCCTATACGCACTTCAGAATAGTTTCGATGTCATCCCGTCGAAATATTTTCGGGAAGTAGAATCGTTGCAGAGACAATTAATATGGGACGGACGTTCCCGCATCGCTCTTCCAAAGTTGACACTTCCCTGGTATGATGGCGGTCTAGCGCTTCCGGATATTCGTCGGTATTATTGGGCCTCCCACCTTGCTGCCATCAACCACGGGATGTATGGCCCGACGTTGAACCCAGCATTTGAAATGGATAAGTGGCTGCTCCCGGGTGGTGATTACTACAGGGCGCTTTATTCGGGACCCTCGCGTTCACGACTCTCGGGACCCACCGCTATAGCCGTGCGGGTATGGCATAGCGCAACAGCGGCTATGGGCTGGAGTGATAAAATAACTGGTGCGACTCCGCTCTATGCCTCTGCGAGGTTGGGTGGCCTGTGGCGGACGAAGGGATTTGATAAATGGGACACTATAAGCATTAGTAAGGTGCGTGATCTCTGGGTTAAAGGAGAGGTGAAGACCTTCTCGGATCTGCAAGTAGAGTACAAGCTGAGTGACAGGGAAAAATTTCGTTATATCCAGGTGCGCCATGCTCTGAACTCTGTGTTGCCAGTGGGTAGTGACATTCCGGAATCCTCCCCCCTCGAAGATCGTATACTAGACGGTCATGTGCCAGACAGTGCTATCTCATTGTTCTATAAGAAAATTATTAATGACCGATCGAGTCTGCTTGATCGCCTTCGTGCAGCTTGGATTGCTGATGGTATTGAACGTGCCGCTCGCAAGTCTTCACACGGGGATACTTTGCTGCTGTTGGTTTTTAAGGATTTTAAGACTTTGGGTGTTCCTGCTCCTGATCCACGAGGACCGCCGGGACCCACCGCTGTCACTGCCGGGCCGGGACTGCGAGACCCAGGGTGCCTAGCGCGTTAACAACTTAGCGCACCTGGTGTCTCTTCCCGCCCCAGCTTCCCAGGCTCACGGCTACTTAAGACTCGCGGCCCCCGCTCCGCGGGAGCCGCTCGCAAGTCTTCACACGGGGATACTTTGCTGCTGTTGGTTTTTAAGGATTTTAAGACTTTGGGTGTTCCTGCTCCTGATCCACGAGGACCGCCGGGACCCACCGCTGTCACTGCCGGGCCGGGACTGCGAGACCCAGGGTGCCTAGCGCGTTAACAACTTAGCGCACCTGGTGTCTCTTCCCGCCCCAGCTTCCCAGGCTCACGGCTACTTAAGACTCGCGGCCCCCGCTCTGCGGGTGCCGCTCGCAAGTCTTCACACAGGGATACTTTGCTGCTGTTGGTTTTTAAGGATTTTAAGACTTTGGGTGTTCCTGCTCCTGATCCACGAGGACCGCCGGACCCACCGCTGTCACTGCCGGGCCGGGACTGCGAGACCCAGGGTGCCTAGCGCGTTAACAACTTAGCGCACCTGGTGTCTCTTCCCGCCCCAGCTTCCCAGGCTCACGGCTACTTAAGACTCGCGGCCCCCGCTCCGCGGGAGCCGCTCGCAAGTCTTCACACGGGGATACTTTGCTGCTGTTGGTTTTTAAGGATTTTAAGACTTTGGGTGTTCCTGCTCCTGATCCACGAGGACCGCCGGGACCCACTGCTGTCACTGCCAGGCCGGGACTGCGAGACCCAGGGTGCCTAGCGCGTTAACAACTTAGCGCACCTGGTGTCTCTTCCCGCCCCAGCTTCCCAGGCTCACGGCTACTTAAGACTCGCGGCCCCCGCTCCGCGGGAGCCGCTCGCAAGTCTTCACACGGGGATACTTTGCTGCTGTTGGTTTTTAAGGATTTTAAGACTTTGGGTGTTCCTGCTCCTGATCCACGAGGACCGCCGGGACCCACCGCTGTCACTGCCGGGCCGGGACTGCGAGACCCAGGGTGCCTAGCGCGTTAACAACTTAGCGCACCTGGTGTCTCTTCCCGCCCCAGCTTCCCAGGCTCACGGCTACTTAAGACTCGCGGCCCCCGCTCCGCGGGTGCCGCTCGCAAGTCTTCACACGGGGATACTTTGCTGCTGTTGGTTTTTAAGGATTTTAAGACTTTGGGTGTTCCTGCTCCTGATCCACGAGGACCGCCGGGACCCACCGCTGTCACTGCCGGGCCGGGACTGCGAGACCCAGGGTGCCTAGCGCGTTAACAACTTAGCGCACCTGGTGTCTCTTCCCGCTCCAGCTTCCCAGGCTCACGGCTACTTAAGACTCGCGGCCCCCGCTCAGCGGGTGCCGCTCGCAAGTCTTCACACGGGGATACTTTGCTGCTGTTGGTTTTTAAGGATTTTAAGACTTTGGGTGTTCCTGCTCCTGATCCACGAGGACCGCCGGGACCCACCGCTGTCACTGCCGGGCCGGGACTGCGAGACCCAGGGTGCCTAGCGCGTTAACAACTTAGCGCACCTGGTGTCTCTTCCCGCCCCAGCTTCCCAGGCTCACGGCTACTTAAGACTCGCGGCCCCCGCTCCGCGGGGGCCGCTCGCAAGTCTTCACACGGGGATACTTTGCTGCTGTTGGTTTTTAAGGATTTTAAGACTTTGGGTGTTCCTGCTCCTGATCCACGAGGACCGCCGGGACCCACCGCTGTCACTGCCGGGCCGGGACTGCGAGACCCAGGGTGCCTAGCGCGTTAACAACTTAGCGCACCTGGTGTCTCTTCCTGCTCCAGCTTCCCAGGCTCACGGCTACTTAAGACTCGCGGCCCCCGCTCAGCGGGTGCCGCTCGCAAGTCTTCACACGGGGATACTTTGCTGCTGTTGGTTTTTAAGGATTTTAAGACTTTGGGTGTTCCTGCTCCTGATCCACGAGGACCGCTGGGACCCACCGCTGTCACTGCCGGGCCGGGACTGCGAGACCCAGGGTGCCTAGCGCGTTAACAACTTAGCGCACCTGGTGTCTCTTCCCGCCCCAGCTTCCCAGGCTCACGGCTACTTAAGACTCGCGGCCCCCGCTCCGCGGGAGCCGCTCGCAAGTCTTCACACGGGGATACTTTGCTGCTGTTGGTTTTTAAGGATTTTAAGACTTTGGGTGTTCCTGCTCCTGATCCACGAGGACCGCCGGGACCCACCGCTGTCACTGCCGGGCCGGGACTGCGAGACCCAGGGCGTCTAGCGCGTTAACAACTTAGCGCACCTGGTGTCTCTTCCCGCCCCAGCTTCCCAGGCTCACGGCTACTTAAGACTCGCGGCCCCCGCTCCGCGGGAGCCGCTCGCAAGTCTTCACACGGGGATACTTTGCTGCTGTTGGTTTTTAAGGATTTTAAGACTTTGGGTGTTCCTGCTCCTGATCCACGAGGACCGCAGGGACCCACCGCTGTCACTGCCGGGCCGGGACTGCGAGACCCAGGGTGCCTAGCGCGTTAACAACTTAGCGCACCTGGTGTCTCTTCCCGCCCCAGCTTCCCAGGCTCACGGCTACTTAAGACTCGCGGCCCCCGCTCCGCGGGAGCCGCTCGCAAGTCTTCACACGGGGATACTTTGCTGCTGTTGGTTTTTAAGGATTTTAAGACTTTGGGTGTTCCTGCTCCTGATCCATGAGGACCGCCGGGACCCACCGCTGTCACTGCCGGGCCGGGACTGCGAGACCCAGGGTGCCTAGCGCGTTAACAACTTAGCGCACCTGGTGTCTCTTCCCGCCCCAGCTTCCCAGGCTCACGGCTACTTAAGACTCGCGGCCCCCGCTCCGCGGGAGCCGCTCGCAAGTCTTCACACGGGGATACTTTGTTGCTGTTGGTTTTTAAGGATTTTAAGACTTTGGGTGTTCCTGCTCCTGATCCACGAGGACCGCTGGGACCCACCGCTGTCACTGCCGGGCCGGGACTGCGAGACCCAGGGTGCCTAGCGCGTTAACAACTTAGCGCACCTGGTGTCTCTTCCCGCCCCCAGCTTCCCTATTTAAACCTTTGGGTGACCGCGCACGCGGGACGCGCGCGGGACCGAGCCCGGGGCTAAGCCCGGGCAAAGGGCGGGCCCTCTGAGGCCCTCCGAGGACCGTAGGGACTGGACTGGCCGCAACCCCTTGCAGGTCATATTAATTGAATACTGTTGTTGTAATTGGCGTGTTGTACTTAAGTATGGGATGTTAATGTTTATTTTTTAGCAGCACCAAGTGTACTAGTTTTAATTTTGTAATATTTAACATTGCAGGGGTTGTTACCTAAGCATCTGCTCTTCTATTCTTGATTAGAGTACCCCTGGTTAGTTACTTGCTGGCCTTATATTATGTCATCTCGAAAAACCCGAAGTCAGGCGGTGGCGGAGGCAAAGAATATAACAACAAAAAAACTTACAAATACTCTGGATAGCTTTATCCTTCGCACCAACACCCTAATTGACGAGGGTATTGTCTTGATGGAACGGAGGGTTTCTCAAGATTTGCTTCATGCCAAAAGATCGTCATTGGGTAATATAGCCTTGGCTCGTACTCCGAACAAACATTTGAGTATATCAGATACGCCCCAATTGTTAACCACTCATGTGACCCCTATATCGGTTGTGGCCCAGTCCCAATGTATAAATATACCCCCTGCACCCACACTGCCAGTACCCTCAATTGAGCCCGCCCCTATAACTACTCCAGTGGTTATCTCTGCTATTATACACACAGCCCATTCACAGTCGGAAGGGTTCCCTGTAGAATGTATAACTTCCCCCCCAAAATCAACTGTTCCAGAGGTGTTTAGTGATACGGTAGTTAACCAGAATACATTGCCTTGTACGGGGAATTCAGTTTGTGTGGGCAATGGTTTACAGGAGGGAGGGATAAGTATGGATGGCCCAGTTGACACTGTCAGGCCACACCGTGTATCCCACCCCCTGCCCCTAGGGTTACCAGATGTAACTGCATCTGATACAAGCTTGGCTAGCATTCTTGACAATGGTAGTCCAGATGAATCTGTAGAGAGTGCTGAGGATGAGAATGCGCCATTTTTTGATTCTCTAGCGGCACTTATTAGGTCCTTGCTTTTGCCCTTGGAAACTAGACTCCAGGGTATAGAATACCAACTTGAAATCATATCCAAGGACCTGAATTGTAAGGGGGAAAAAGCAACTCAAGTAATCCAGAAGAATATCCCCGGTACACTGGGAACCCCACTGCCATTGGTCAAGAACCCTTTACTAGTACCCAATCAATTAATTAAGACCTGCCCTACCGTTCCAACTGTGCAGAAGGATGGTAAAGTGGCCGCTAAACAAGTTTCTGCAGACGTTAATAAACCTCTGGAAAAAGCTGGTTCTTCTGCTTTAAGTGCTGTCCCCCCTCCTCCCCAGGTGAAGACACCAAGGGCACGGCGGAATATTAGCTTACCATCGGACGCCTGCCCATTTGTGATAGTGTTAACAGGTGTCCCAGAGCTTACACCAGCCAGCCCGAAACATTTTGGGGTCTCAAAAATAAAGTTTGTCACTGGCTGGATAGGAATTCCCCCCCCCTCCCAATGTTAATAAAAATATTCTTATGGTAGAGAGGGCACCATGGGTAGGAGAGATAAAGAAACATCTCAAAGGAGATTGTGTGGTGATTACATTTGAAGATCCTTGTTTAGTAGAGTTTATTTGCTCTGGGCATTGCAGTAACAATGACTCAGAGATCTCTGTTAAACCCCTGTCATTTTTCTATATGCCCTCGGGGAACCATGATAATAGATGGAGCTGGTTAAGGGCTACCACGCAAGAAAATGGTAGGAGGAGACCTGAAACCCAAGGGAAACAACGTTTCAATAATTGGGGAGGGGCCATAAATGGAGATTGGCAAGAAGTCCGAAGAGGGAGAGGTAGACCCTACAATGGTGGAAATTGGTTTAAGGAGGGATGGTTGGGCCCACAGCTGGATTATCCTATCCAATGCTACAATCGTTTCAATGGTCTGGAGGAAGTCGATTGACTCCCTACCCAGCCCATTGAGCGATTGGGTAGTCGGGTGGTGCAGGTTTCACCTGGTGATCAAGTAAAACCGCCTGTAGACAGAGTGGCTATTGCAGGTTTTACCTGCAAAGGTATAGATAGTATTGAACCCATGGTTCCAGTCGGTAACTGTACGCTAGATACAGCTTCTATAGGACGAATGGAATCCAAGGCACCGGGTTCCTTTATCAACATTTTATCGTGGAATATTGCAGGTTTAAAGAAAAATTTGGCAAACCCTGAATGGAACATTTTTATTAACAATTTTGATATATGTATGTTTCAAGAGACGTGGTGCCTATCCCCCGAATACATGAATGGTTATTCTACCTTTTATGTTCCAGCAGTTTCATTGGGGAGAGGGCGCCCCTCCGGTGGGTTACATATCTGGGTGAAAATATCCTTGAACTGTAGCGTTATCTCTAATAAGTATGTTTCTAATGACATCTTACACATTACTTTAAAGAATTGTGCAGGGGGCTATAGTTATGAAATCTTTTGTATTTATGCTAGAGGCCTCCAGGGAGGGCTCGCTTCCCCAATATTGGAATTGTTGGATGTGAAGCTATCAAACCTCCCAACCAGATCCAAAATACTGGTTGGTGGGGATTTTAACTGCACATTCGAACCCTTAGATGTTGAAGAAGCATTGGGGTCCAATGTAGTGGATGGTAGACAGATCATACCACCATTAAAACTTAGCCCCATTAAGAAATGGTCATCGAGAGTTATTCAGTTGAATGCCCTGGTGTTAGATCATAATTTATGGGCTCTTAATGGCCGCACAAAGTCAGATCGCGAAGGAGCAATGACCTTTAATAGGTTAGGGTGCCCCTCTCGTATCGACTACATCCTCTTAGATGAACATTCCTGGCCCGACGTAATTGACATGGAGGTCAGGGAGTCTTCCTATAGTGACCATAACCCCTTATGTATGCAAATTCAGTGGGTAAGTGGCCGCGCTATTAGGCGGAAAATGGAGTTGATAACTAAAGAAGTTTTCCCCACAAATAATAACCGGAAGCTAAAATGGAATGTGGTCAAATGTGATGAGGGGAAGCTCCAAAATATTAAAGAATTGGTATCTGAAGAAACCAGTAGATTGACAGCTCTAGTTTCCTCGCTAGTTAATCTAGTCGATCCCAGTTTGTCGGTCTCCTATAACAACTTAATAAGCAAATTGGGAGCCCACTTTTGTAAGAAGCCAATGGTAAAATCTCGTTCTAACGGTATGAAACCTAAAAGTAATCCGTGGTACACGATTAATTGTGGAATTAAAAGGAAAGCAATTACTAAAGCAATACGAAGTAAGGATTCTGTGGCCGTCCGGTTGGCTAGGAAAGATTATTTAAGTAGTATAAAATCAGCAAAAAGAGATTGGGAGGAAGAGCATTGGCAGCAGCTGAAGGAAGCAGCATGTGGAAAAAATACTGTTATATTCTGGAAATTAATCAATGCTCTAGATAGAAAGGGAGCAGGACCCATTTTAAATCACATTACCGAACAAGAATGGTATTCCCATTTTTTTAAATTGTACTGTGAGGACAGCTTGGATAGCTTGATATCACCATTAGTTACTATCCCCGAAAGCATGTCTTGTGAATATTTGATCCCCAACACAGATTTCTTTTCTCAGAGTGAAGTATTAGATGCCATCTCTAAATTACTGCCCGGGAAGGCCCCAGGCCAAGATGGTCTTCCAGGGGATATGTTAAAGTACGAACCAAATGTGTGGGCTAAGTATATATCTTGTCTGATGAATCTGATTCAGTCTGGTCACTCTGTTCCTGACTCCTGGAAAGGTGCTGAGGTGATAACCATTTATAAAAAGGGTGAAAGGGATGACCCCGCCAATTACAGACCGATAAGTCTGATAGATATTATTCAGAAGGTGGTTGGAAGGGTGATCATAAATCGTACAGAGTCTTGGCTTGTGGATAAAGGCATTTTGTCCCATTTTCAGGCCGGGTTTAGATGCAATGTAGGTGCAATAGACCAGGTCTTTAGATTTTGTGCAGTCTGTTGGAAGTCAGTGTTTATTACCAAGGGCAGTCTATACCTGGCTTTCATAGACTTGAAGACAGCATTTGACGTCATTCCACGGGCTAAGCTCTGGTCGGTTTTATCCGATATGGGTTTTCCTAGTTACCTCCTACAACTTAATATTACACTCCATGAGGGGAATTATGCTAGGATTCGCTGGGGAACCCCGGGCCAACTGACAGAGAAGATTCCGGTAAATAGGGGAGTGAGACAAGGGTGTGTGATGGCTCCAACTCTGTTCTCCCTCTTTATCAATGGGGTGGTAGACCATTTGAGGGAGGACCCTGCTGATGCCCCCGTCCTTGCAGGAGAGAAAACACCCACTCTCCTCTTTGCCGATGACACCCTTCTCATGTCGAAATCCCCCATGGGCTTGCAAAAACTGCTTGATTGTTTTTGCAATTTCTGTAACGATAGGTGGTTGTCAATAAATACCTCGAAAACAAAGTTGATGGTGTTGACTGCCAAAAAGAAACACAGGAGGGTAAACCTCTTGTTGAATAGCACTCCGCTGGAGGTGGTAGAAGAATTTGATTACCTCGGAGTGAGACTTTGTAATAATTTGAGTTGGTCTGCCCATATCGCTAAAATGGTTTTAAATCTCAAAAGGGTTTCAGGAGTAATTTCTAAGAATCAGCGACGATCCATTAGTAGACCCATAGCTCCTACCCTGGCAGTTTATGAAGGGAAAGCATTGGCAGCGGCAGTATATGGTTCAGAACTCTGGGGGGCGGAAAATACAAAAGCCTTAGTAGTGGCGGAAAATAAATTTATTAGAGATATGGTTTCGCTACCCTTATCGTCCCCCTTGAAACCTTTATTTCTAGACCTGGGTAAAAAATCGATTTCTGATCTGGTGCAAATTCGCCCCTTGTTATTTTGGGTTCGTCTTAGAAGGACCCCTGAACTTTCTAACTATGCCCAGGTTTTGGATGAGCTGATTAGTTTGAATGTAGCCAATAAAATTAAATGGCTCAACAATTTAAAGAGGCTGGTGATATCTATAGTTCTGGAGGATAGTTGGATCTCGCAAATGCCACCTTCAAAACCAATTGTTAAAAAACTTTATTGGGATTGGGTTGTTGCAAAAGAACTCAGGAACCCAAATTGGGGTCGTTTAACTAATACCTTCCTTGACCACAAGCCTCTTAGAAAGTTAGAGTCTTTTATGGATTTCATCCAGGTCCCTCGCGATAGAACACTGTTTCTGAAATTCAGATATGGTATTTTACCCCTTAACTCATTCAAAGAAGGTTGGAAGGGATTTAGAGGAACAGAGCTAAAATGTCCAGGTTGTTCCTGCCCGAAAGAATCATTGGGTCACTTCCTATTTGCATGTGCTGCTTACAAACAACCAAGAGTAAGATGGTTGAAACCTGTTTGTAGGAATTTAGGGGTGAGGGACCATAGAATAGCTGTGCGTATCATTCTAACTAATGCCAATTCAATGCATATGGTTTGCGGTGTGGCCAAATATGTGGCGAATGCTTGGTATATCAGGTCAAAACTGTTACCCGATGTCTGAAATGTTTTCATGTATAGTTTATCCTTGTTCAATGTATACGGGTTGGAATATGTTAATGTATTTCGGATACTGTATAATTGTACTTTTATGAAATTTGTTTCGAATAAAGTATATTTCATCTCTCGTAAAAAAAAAAAACTTGATGATGAGGACTGGCAGTCCGCAATCTCCTCTCCCAGAGAGGTGGCGATTCCAGCTCGCCTCCGTCTGGTCCAACTCAAGATCCTCCACAGAATCTATGTCACCGGTCCCCGTCTGATCCATATGGGCTACTCCACAGATGGCATGTGTAGGCGTGGGTGTGGTCTCCTTGGCACCTATCTCCATATCATATGGGAATGCCCTGAGGTGGTGCGATATTGGAAGCGTATACATGAGGTGATGGATGAAGTAACGTGTGTTGTGATGATGCCGGAAGCCCGGCAATGTTTATTGAATGTGTGGGGTCTGAATGATTATGACGCGTCGCAGCTTCGGTGGGTGACTCTTGCCAATATGGTTGCGAAGAGGGATGCACAGTTGTGGGGGTCTCCGAGGCCGCCTACAGTGACTGCTTGGAAAGAGAGTCTGGACTGGTGCATGTTCAGAGAGAAGACAGTGTATATGGCAAGAGGCAGACCAAAAAAATGGAGGAAGATTTGGGACCAGTGGAACTCATACCGTGGAGATATCTGTACACCCCCACTCACTGCAATTCCTAGTCCTTCCCAGTCGCCCTGACCACATTCCTTCTAGCTGTGGTGTGTTGTGCTGTTCATATGCAATTCTACCTTTGGCACCCTCCCCTCATCTGTATTCGAAAATTCTTTCTCCTGTTGTCATGTATCTCCCGTCCTCCTTGAGCGCAGACCTAATGGCTGTAATATTGCTGTATTGCCTTGCTTGTATGTTTGATGTGTTGTTTCCTTTTGTTTTATATAATAAAAAGTTACAAAAAAAACCCAAAACAATTTCTGTCCAGGCTGAAGCGGGGGCGTAGGAGGGAATCTGTCCAGCAGGCTGTAAAACTATAACATCCTGCGCAATAGGCTCAGGTAATGTGACTTCTCTGCTGGCGGGTGCGACAAGGAAAAACAAAGCTACTGACTGCCAGTGTGTCCAATCTTCGAAGCATTTGTGTGCTTCTGGTCACCAAAAGGGTGGTGTGATTGTGTGAAAACTGCAGGCAAGACCCACCCCAGGGATCACCCGCGTGATGGCTGGTACCCCCAGAGTAGACTCACATGAAGGCTGGTTGGGGCAAGGCTAATTGATCTGTTAAACTCTGGCATACCTGCTCAGTGCTGTTCATGAGTATTCTATCTCTGACACATAGCATTTTGAAGGCGCTGTTGCATGATCATATATGTTAGACAATTTCAGCATGCTGGTGCTGCCTCATTGGCAGTGCGCCTAACTTGCAGTATTGTCAGAGGGACGCTAGAATGCCTAACTAACGCATTTTAATGCAGTGATGTCCAAACCAGCATTAACATGCGCTAGTCTAATGCCTGATGCGGCCCTACCTTAAACCCAATCCTGAAACTGTGAAAAATAAAATTATAATAACTAAGATATTATGGGGCATATTAACAAGGCCAGACGATAATTATCGCTAAGCGCACTTAGCGCTAGGATAATTATCGCCGGTCAACTCTGAATTTTATCGCGGAGATAGCGTGCTATCAACAACGCTTATCTCCAAAGCGATAAAATTCAGAGCGCAAGATGCCAATTGTGAGATTATCGCTAGAAATAAAGAGATAATTCCTCAAGGTTTTGCGATAGCTTGCTGATAGGGATAGACATATTTAGCAATGATATCCACCTTACATAGGATATCATAGCTACATCAGAAAAATACGAGACGTAAAAAAGCAGCGTTAACCACGGATAGCTCTGCTTTTTCTATCGCTAAATCCTTGATAATAGGAGAAATGTCGCTTAGCGACATTTCTCCTATTTTTTTACTCTGGAACGCCCCCTTTGCATCCCACTAGAGATGGGAGGGGAAGCGTAGAGTAAAAGGGTGCTAACATGCAAATTTGTGTGTTAGCACCCTGTTGCTGATAGGGTGCTAGATTTATCTATGCTTCTTTGGCTTTTAAAGCCAAAAAAGCTGAGATAAAGCCCGTGTTAATATGCCCCAATAATTTTATTTTCGCCTGCTCAAAGAGAGCATGTCTTAAAGTTTTCATGTTAATAGCAGCGCCCGTCATGAGGTGCAGTTAACATGAAAAAAGTAACAAATGCACAATCACCCCGCAGCCCAGCTCTATTAAGAAAAGAAATGCAGCAACATAGCTGCCAAGGTTTCAAATTGCTATGTGGGACAGTTTCAAACCTGCCTTAACACCGTTCACGTGGATCTGTATGTGTGGAAATGCACAGTCTTTTCACTTTTTAAGCAAATGTTTGGAGTGATAGTTGGCGCTGCACCCACACGCGCGTTATGGTTCCTGGCGCACATAGCCTTAGTTGCAGCGCACATAGACCTTACACTGCCGTGCACAGAGGAAAAAAAATAAGAGGGAACATTGATTGGAACTGATAGATCTAAGCCTAATCTTCCATCAAATTAGTCAGATAATTATAGGTGCTGCATTTGGTGGGTAAGACAGAGCAACAGGAGTGAATCACCATTCAATCTACCTCGAAGTAGGACATACCTGCCTTTTTCATTAAACAACTGAAGAGGTGCGTGAAAAAGGAACTCTTGACCTGCCCCACACGAGAGCCCACTGGCCTACAATGAGTACTGAGTGCCATATACCTGCCTCTCCCTTCTTTTCTCTAGCTAATGGTTTTCTCTCTCCCCATATGTTTGTCCTGCAGCGGACGAAATGTATACCTCTATACAGTAGAGCATATATCCAATGCTGCCTGGACAGTCCTGCCATACCACTTGTTCCAACTAAGCAATTTACGGTGCTTTCATTTCACAATAGTCATTTTATGTGTAATGGGGTATATGTATATCAGGCATGCTCCAACTCCACCAGGTGTAACTAAAGAATATCAGGGCCTTCTGGGGCACCACAGTGGAGTCTCTAATGTTCTGCCTCAAACTCAGCATGCACCCGCCTCTCAATACATCACAGGTATCAACTGAACAGCCAACCAACCAACACTGTGTGGACAACACTATATCCCCCCCCCCCCGGGCCCGGCACTGCTTCACAGAGCATCGCTCAACATACCCTGCACATTACTAATAAAGAAAAGTCATACAAAAAAGGGTAATAATAAGGAAAGAAGAAAAACAGCTAAGAAACAGCTACCAGTGAGTAGTCAACCTCAGCAATATCAGAAGATAAGACAGGTAAACAATACATGGAGTGGTACATGAGCCCATCATCCCACCTGGTCAACACTTCAAAAACAGTGGCTATTCTACCATTCAGAGCCCAGATCCACAAGCCACTCCTTGTATATGGATGGCCTCGCCATACTGATTCTCAAACTAGGCCGATTGTGAGCACCCTTGTCTTAACAGCAGTCATCTCAAACATAATGGTGGCCATCATTGAGTAAGAATCTCAGTCATGTGATAGGGATACATTGGCATGTTCACCTGTAGGACATAATCTGTCCATGTTGGAGCAGTACAACTGAGTACTAGATGGAAATATATATCTGATATTTAGAGACCAAGTTAGTATTTACAACAAATTAAAATCTGACATTGCAGTATGACATGGTATTTAATCATGGCAATGGCATGCTTTGGTCTGGTGAAACTGATATAATTTACCCAAAATTAAATGTTTGTATTTAATAGCAAAATGTACCTTTTTGAAAATGTAAATCTACTTCCCAGGATCAAAATGATTCCATTAAAAATATAATCGAAGCTGATATCTGAGCAGTAAATCATACTGAACTTGCGAGACTCAAGCCTGATGTGGGTTGCCTGGTGCCAGATGGCACTTGCTGCGAAGTATGCTACTTCCTGAGTCACATACAGGTAGTTCATCATCTATTCTGGTTAAACCTTTGATAAGGTTTCAAACCTCAGTGTTAGCTCAGTGTTCTCAGTCTGCAGATTCTTCCTAGGTCTGCTGTGCATGGCCTTGCATTGTTAAATCCGTGTGATTTTGAAGGTTCCCGCGTTGGTTCTTCCAAATAGATTCTCAACCATAAGGCTAAGTGCGGATACATGTTGCCCAGATTCATCTCTCCTTCTGGAAAAAGAGCATCACCTAAGCATCTTTATTATTATTCCAAAGGCTGAGTATCAACAATTGTGAGAAACTTAAATGCTTCATTTACGTCTTCTGCAATACAGTAGGGGCCAAGACATCTTGAAGTGTAAATGAAACGTGCTATGTAATGAAATATCTTTTCATTCTTTTACAAGTAATCTGTTCATTTAATGATATCCCATTTTTTCTATTATTTTTCTTGTTTTGCAGGCTCTTTCGGAATGACTGACTTGGAAAAGTGCAAAAGGAAATTACAGAGCAAGGCGTACCTGAATATTTTCTGCATTCTGTTATATTGTCCTGTAAACAATGTACAGTTGTACTCTTTTTAAGGCGTTGTAAATCGGCATATTTTTTTACGTGATTTTGCAATTCATTAAAATATGAACTGTAATGTCTGTTTCTAAATTAGAGGTGGGCAAGGCACTGAAAATCCGAGCCAGATGATTGGCTCTGGTTCAGCGCGAAGTCCTCTTCGAACCTTGTGCCCAGAATCATGTGGCCTAGTGGCTACAGCATCCAAAACGGGAGACAGCCATGACAACGCTGGCTTTACACCGCGCTGCCATTACAACGCTGCCATCACAACACAAGTCGTTACAACGACTTGCGCTGGATGGCGCTAGATACTAAGGAATAGTAGATTTACTATTCCAACACCTTCCCTACTGTTGCGTAGGCTGGAGTTGGAATAGTAAATCGTACTATTCCAAAATCCAGCGCGTACAGCGCAAGTCGTTGTAATGACTTGCATTGTAATGGATGCGTCGTAATGGCAGCGCGGTGTAAAAGCCCGCGTTGTCATGACGTACATCCGCCAAAGCATGGGCCACCAGGTTTGAATCCCAGCCTTGGCTCTGTATCCGGTAAATACTGGCAAATCTCCCTGCGCTGAAAAAGCTATGTTATATAGGCTGTGTCTATTTTGAACTCCTCTTAAATCATTGGCCAAGATTTGAATTGTGTGAAATTGGCAACAATGAATAGTGAATTATGTCTGACACTCACACTCTAATCTCATTCTCCAAGAATTAAGGAAAAAGTATTAGTTTTGATATCAGAAAGAAATACCCGTCTAGAAGCTGAAATGCACAATGTAAAATCCATGGCTCCCCGCTTGACCTAATTTTAAAATTATTTGCAATTATTTTATTTCACCAAGCCTGCTTTCTGTTCCTTGTCACTTATGAGAGCACCTTCAAATATGTGAGTGCAGGATGTGGGCGTTTTAAAAACGTCTCTGTCTCTTGTGCATTTGATTTAATAGTCTATAACGTTGCTCCATCTGAACATAGGCCACATCTAGGATACGCATGAACCCTGCCTGGACTCTTAGTTCACTTGGGGCATTGTCATCAGGGCGGAGGCAGGAATATTTCTCAGTTACAGTTTAAAACCTCTCATTTTTAATAAATACTTCTCAAACAATCTAATGCACTAAAGATTATTTGGTGTAAAAGCAATACACTATTTTGAAGACAACTAATCATATTCTAACATGGTCTGTGCCGCATGATTGATATGCAAAATATTTTCAAGACTTACTTTGAACACTGGCTTTCGGGCCAGAGCTGACCCTTACCTCAGCTCTGACTCGGCTCTCCTTGTTAATTTGTCATATCACCCTCCTCCATTCTAAATATACAAATCTGTTATGAATAAATTAAAACAGCAGTTCATCGGATGTGTAAAAACTCTCCCTTTCTCTATACACCTGCATGCTCTAAAACATCTACAGAGGTGCATATAAAAACATGTATACACAATACAAATATAAATCACACACAAGCAAACGCACAGTTAAACGCATATGGACAGAGCCTGGAAACGTAAACATGTATATGCATGTTCAAGCATCAACATCAACTTACAGTCTTTAAGGAGCATATTTCTAATAAAATGTTGGAGCATGGAGCTGTGCCAGATTTGGGAGCGCCGCGCTCCGACATTTTAAAAATGCCGGGATGCGCCGTATTCTCAAGAATATGGCGCATCCCATTGCCCTGGTGCAAAAAAAGCTGCCTAGCACCAGCGCAGACATCCTGCTGCCATGTTGAAAGGGTGCCTGCTGTAGGGACGATTGTTTATATGCAGGAAGGGACATCTTCCTGCACATAAACAATTAATAATGGTGATTTGCACCTTCTATGTGTGCTGCAGAATGCAACACACATGGACAGAGCAAAAAAACAGGAGACATTAATAATGTATGCACTTATCGCCATTCTAACGCACGTAATTCCTTGGCGTTAGTTTTTGGCACTGCCTCAGCATTGTAAATCTGGGGCAGCTTCACAAAGTAATGGGTGTTTTGGTAGAAGACCCCCAGCAACACCCATTGCATGGCCCTTTGCCGCAGCGGACTGAGGAGGAAAGGGGCATATTGACAAGTTGGCGTTATGCTACGCAAAGGGGCTTAGAGCCACCTTGAAAATATGGAAAATGACGTTGCACCACTGCAGAATAAAAAAAATGGTGCTCCGGTTGGGCTGAGTGCTTGTAAATATGCCCCTTAGTACCTAGGGGAAATATCTGCTGACCTTGGCATATGGGGACCTGGTTCAAAACTTGGCCTCTGCTCAACTTACTGTGATACTGGCAGATCACTTAATCTCCATGTGCCTAAAAAGACAAAACATGTAAAGCTACTCTAGCTCTTTTCTAAATCTTTCTATTGCCCCTGGACCATGTTTACTCTATTAAAACAATTGTTTACTCTATTAAAACAATAAATCCTGCTGCTGAAGCCAACAAGATCCATGACCACACATATGCCAAGCATTTGTTACCCAAGATGATCCTGTTGTCTGTAATCAATATTTCCGAATTGAATTCTCTCCCTTGATAATCTGGGTGAATGAAATCCCACTATGCAGGGAACACCCAGAGTGTTCTCCCCGTGTCATATACCCCTGGGTGTAGGTTGCTCCTGCAGAGATCCCTATCTCAGATTACAAACACTTTCAAGCATAACTTTGGGCTATGGAGAAGCGTGCTCACCTCCAAAAAGTGGTTCTGAACGCCATACACCAATCCAAAACTATTCTCTCATAACAAAGCAATGAAAAAAGTCATAGCCAGGGTCGGACTGGACAAGAAATAGGTCCAAGCACCAAAATAAAAGTGGCACACATTAGCGAAGGATATAACTAAAAAAAAAGTGGTCATATATGGGAAATAAACAGTAAAAAACTGGCCCATCTGGACATAAAACCATCCTAAAATGCTGTAAAACTGCACCACACACTGATCTGTCAGGCCAGCCCGACCCTGGTTATAGTTTCTGTTTGTCACTTTGTCAACCTTTAAGGTTGCTTGATTGAACTTTACAGTGCTCCTATATGTGATTATGCTTGCCAACTACTTTGCTTCACAACGCTGTTTTATTATGTCTGAATTATGATTTGCTGCTTTCACATGATTTTGTGTACTCCTTTTATGATAATTAAACACTGTTCAAGTATATTTTGATGTCAGTTTGAATATTACATTTGGATTTAACAGTCTATGGTATGCTCCAGGTTTTTATTTTCAAACGTTTAAGTACAGTGACATAATGTATAAAAACATTAAGAATCTTAAAGTAGTGAATGTGCAAAGCTCTTCCAACGGCTCCAGGTGATGCCAGAGACCTGAATGCATCTGACCACCAAAGAGCTTGTCACCAATCACAAAGTCCAAGATACACTTTCCAGACATTATACAAAGTTTCTTCTCTGGCCCTGGGTTGACATGTCACTCTGTCCATTGTTAGGAATTTAGCAAAGCACCCCACCACACACATACAGGAGTGTGGGATCCTTAAAAGTACAGGATTGGTGTATAATGCTCCCTTACACAAAAGAACTAAACAATCTAACTGATCAAATCAATTGGCGGAATATCTTGCTGTACTTTGGAAGATACTAGTCAAGTCATCTAGGAGTCTGTAACCTGTGATATGTAAGCACGTGAGTCCACACAGTAATTTAGCTCAGAAAAGGGTATTTATTGAGGTTACAATGGGTCTTGCAAGAGAAAGAAAGTGCGTCCAAGCAATGAAGTCGGCCCGATGCTTTGCTCTCCCGACGTCTTCTTCAGGGGCATGTCCTTTTCCCTCCTTGGCGTCTTGTGGGACAAGGCTGTCCGGATCTCCGCCGACAGGGGGAAACAAAAACAAGCGGAGAGAGCCCTCCATTAGTGTTGAGCTTTGGGGATAATAATGGGGAAGGAAGTGGTGGGAGGCTTCACCGTGAGGCTGGGAATGTGCAGGGATAGGGAACCGTCACCGGAGGTATGAACGGGGAGGATGGACTAGTTATGCTAAGTGCGTCCTGAGCCCCTGGCTCTCCCTGATCAGGTTCCCGGCTCCCTCCCGCCTCCTGACAGAGCAGGCAAAGACCTCCCAGGACCCAGGAGATGAGCACGTACCTGCTCTAGCCACGTTCCTCCGGGACCGTGGCGGGGCGCAGCACAGGGACGTTGGTCTCCAGACAGTTCCTCAGGGCTCCGGGCAGGTCGACACACGGCGTCTTCTCCTCCGTTCGCGGCTCGCTGCTCACTGGAAACGTCACGGTCTCTTCCTCCTCCGTCTTCCGGGTGGGGACACACCCTTCATTGGTGAACGGCGTCTTTTCACTGGACAACGTCGCGGGGTTCCACCCCCAGGGGGCGTGGCTGATGTTGGTCTCTAGCGGACCCTTAAAGGGCCAGTAATGAGTTCCTTCAGTCGGGTCTTTTTCAGGCAGGTATATCTCCGAATCCGGGAGATGAGAGAGGGAGAAAGGACTCAAAGCATCAGATAAGTCGAGACCTCCGGAGGGATCCTGACAGAGTCATAGTGTCTATACATATGCTTGAAACAATACTTGAGATAAAAGATCTAAAAAACATAAATGTTTACTGATTGCAATTTTGTTATCAAAAATATATATATTTCATTATAGTCATATAAATAACTTTATGTCCATGCATATTGCATTGCAAGGCATGACACAGGCCCATCAATATAAAGAGAAAAATTAATTGAACCCACAGAGATAATGATAACCAATCGCCACTGGTACTCTAACTCATCAATCATACCATTCATAGCACATTCATTCTACGCATAAGCCTTTTCACATGTAAAGACAATCCTTAAGTGGAGTTTTTTTAGCACCCTAAAGAAGGTGTGACTAGGATTGTGGACCTATACCGAAACACGTGTTGGCGCATTATTAGACCACAAGACATGACTACTAGTAAACCCAATGGACAATATGCTGAATAATATGGTTGTTGAAAGAAATTGTTCACACATATGTTCAAAATAGGTGAGGATTGAAATATCTTTTGCCTGTACAGCATTTATGTATTGCGGTTATTTATAGGTGATCAATGTCTTGTGTTCTTATGATTGTCTTTCAGTTAAATAAATAACGTGAAGCATATGTGGCCTCACAAAAAAGATCAAGAATGATAAATTTGGAAACTATGAAGATTTATTAGCAAATTATTAACTCAAACCATTCAAATTAGTCATAAATAAGTAATCTATACAGGAATGCACTGTTAAATTTGCTTCAAAGCAATTCCAAATTGCAAATACTAAGACAAACGGTTAAAGTTGTCATAAAGTAAATCAAAGCAGGCTCAGTTTCCCATGAAGGGAAGTTCCTTTTCTATATAAGTTCGGAAGGTCGGGTAGGTTGGGGGAAATTAAGGCAGAAGGTGTCAGCAGGTAAAGCTTCTTAGGGCAGAATCAAAGGAAGATTCAGTCAGGTAAGTGAGAAGGGATTGGCCCACGAGTCTAACCCTTTTGGCTGAGAGCAAGGAACGCGTCAGCTCTAAGGAGGGCAGAAAGGGCAGTTTTTTAAATTTTTTTATTTATAAAGTTTTATATAGCGAAAACTTGATCCCGAAGGATATCAGAGCGCTTTACAATTTGAGGCAGTTGATCTAACTAACTTAATGCTTACCTTAAATTATTTCTTCTACAAAATGTTACTACTCCCTCCATTCCTGTGAAGAGATCCACTTTGGATTGAATAAGTTGCAATAACAAACTCAATTTATTTTGACCGACTGGCATTCGATGGAGTCCTCGCTGCGTGAGCTTCAGCTGTATATCTTGAAGTGGGATGAAACAAGTAGGTCAGCAGTCAGGACATTCCCACGCGCAAGTGGGGATTCATTATTCCACTCTCCAAGGAACATACACACATACATATTCAAAGGGAAACTAAACATGAAATACATTTTGATTAAGGTTGACTGGTATAGTTTGGCTACTGAAATTAGAAAGATTAAAAGTACACAACAGGCAGAGAAATATGGCATGACAACTAAAAGTGAACCACTTTAAATTGAGGCCCACGTTAATTATGGTCAACTTAAGGTGAATATGACTCAATAAGTATAGATACCTGCTGCAGATTATTGTTAATAAATGTATGCTAAAGCATTTAGAAAAGAAATCACACCCATCCCCCATCTGATGACTCTAGGAGTCATCATACATTACATTCATAAATCCCCTTGAGACTATATTTCATATACTAGTTGTTGACCTTTGCAGCTTATATTTAGACGCTTCTAAATCCCTCAGTTCATCATAAATGTGACTCTACAACTCCTCAAGGTACATCTCTTCTTTCATTTATTTTCTCCCATTCCCTTTTGTCAGGTGCTTTCCTCCCTTACATTTCGGTCCATTCTTCACAGTTATTAGTTTAATTCCTCTTTAGAGGAGTTAATATATTTCCTAAAATGTAACTAAGCCATCTACCAACTGCAGAAAGCCCTTTCCCTATTGCTTACCGGACACCTGTCTCCTCCAGCTCCTTCAGGTCCTTAGAACCCTCCAAAATGTTAGTGACAAATGTATTCATTCCACTATTGTTGTTAGGCATATAGGTGCAGGGCAGCAGGACACCTAACATACAACAGACTCAGCTCTCTTTCCTCTGTATGATATCTAAAGCAAGCCTGTTTTGGAAAACCAGTGCCCTAATTGCAACAAGCTCCATCTGAATAGCAATTAAAGCTCCTGTGGTATTGGTTGCAAGATGGTCAACCAACTTTAGACAATTGTCTACTCTTCAGATCATTCAAAACTAGTCCTTTAGAAGAAATCATAGCACCAAGGATGTCACCAGCCACTTTTTAAAAAAACAAACTTTATTGGCGTTTTCCATGGAGAACGTGAAGTTAGAGCAAGGAACATTGAGGCATGACAGCAACATGAGTGCTTGTGGGGATAATCAAGCACCACATAGTAACATGGTACAGAGAGCAAACAATGCAACTTAGAGTCAAATATTCATCAAGTGGGGAGTTTAGTGGTTATATTCTCCCCAGTCATCCATCTAGAGGGGTGTGAATGAGCCCGCTAGTCAATGGTACAGTGCAGGAAAATAGGAGCAAAAGCAAGGGACAATAATGAAACAAGGAACTAACAAAGAGAAAAGAAAAGATGCTGAGTGATTGGGGTGTAGTTGTTATTTATAGTAGAAGGGAAGTGGTGTGCGCGTGTGATACTATAATGTGGTGAGGCGTAGGAGGGGGAGTCCCGTGGATTCCCAAGGTGATCATCACAGGGCAGTGTGCAACATACAGGTGTCGACGGGATCCCAGAATGGGTGGTTGTTGCTCAGTCCTCCTCAGAAGAGTCGGCATTCAAAGGGAGAGGCAAGTAGCCATCTGGAGTCAACAGGGGGCACTCGTGTAGTATCAGGTTCCATACCTGTGTGTGTTCGGAGCTGCAGAGGCCCCATCTGTACTTCCTTTTTCATTATGGCACTCTTGCGTTCTGCCCACTTGGATAATTCTCGTCTCCATCTCAGTAGGGGATGTAACGACGGGCCAGAATATGGTCCAGGTCTGCAAACTTACAGGGGATGACTCTTGTGCGTGGTTTGGGAAGCAGTCTTAACAGACATAGTCAGGGTTCTATCAAGATTACATCCCATGGCAGTGTTAATAAATGTTGTCACTGAATTCCTGGATGGTTTTACGGGTGGGTCAAACGCATACCATATTGTAATAGCCAGGGTCCTCTAGGTGACATCTGGGACAGGCAGCTCGTATGTAAACATCATATTAACTTGTTTAGGAGTTGGATATGCCCTGTGAAGATAATAATATTGAATCAGTTTAAAGCGGGATTGTGGGAGATATGGGGGTGTAGTGGAGCACGTTGGCCTAGTCTTTGTCTGACAGTTCACAGCCCAGTGGAGAGGTGTGGTGCAGCGGCTAGAGCTGACCATCTCAATTCTAGAGCAAGGTAATAAAGCCCAGTATCAGGCACCACGAGTCCACCCTCGTCTGCAGGAAGGCGCCTTTAACCCAGTGCCACATGATAGCATTCTGCATCTCAGATAAGTCAAGTTAGTAGGCCATCTATTTCAATGAAAAGAGTCCTGGGAAGGTGAACAGCTAAAATGGCAAAGATTTAGAGTAGTCAGGGAAGTAGTATCATCTTTGATATGACGATTCTTCCCATGATGGACAGAAGGAGGGTAAGTCAAAACTGTATAGAGCTACATATGGAGGCAAGAGTCAACCAGATATTGACCTCAATCAGCTCCATTTCAGCATGGTAAACCCGTATTCCAAGGTATCAAAATGTAATCCGTTCCCAGTGAAGGAGGAATGGTACTTCGCAGGGGATCCCGTTTAAGGGGAATATATAGTGGGAAGGCGGTCGACTTGTCTCAGTCAATTTTTGGGCACTAGTGGAATCCAAAGTCTGTCAGTGCAGTGATTGTTCCCTCAACGTCGGTGAGCTCTCCTGAAGTGTAAAGAAGGAGGTCATCTGCCTAGAGGGGGACAAAGAGTGAGTAACCGTCCACATGTAACCCATGAAAATGGCGACCAGAGTGGAGCGTAGGTGCGAGTGGTCCATTACCAAGGCAAATAGGAGTGGGGAAAAGGGACAGTCTTGGCAAGTGCCGCTCTCAAGTGCATGTGGTGAAGAGATAACAAAACCAGTCCTCACCAAGGCAACTGGAGTTGTGTAAGGAAGGATTGTCAGCTCAGGAAATCACTACTGAGTGCCAGGGTGGCCCCGGTACCATACAGGTAATCCAAGTCCTGGGAACCAAATGCCTTCTTAATGTCAACAGCTATAACAAAAGCTTTCAGATGCAAGCGTGGAGCAATGTGCATGACTTTTATTAGTTGGCAGATGTCATTCACAGTGCTTCAGGCAGGGATGAATCCCGACTGATCTTCATGAATGAGGTCTTGTATCTGGAGAAATAGTCTATTTACTAATATTTTACTCAGTATTTTATAGTCTACGTTTAATATAGATAGGGTCTGTAGAAAGTGACCAGCTCTTTCGTTCTCCCTTTCTTAAGGACGGGTATTGCAGGGCTTCGTGGAGCATCAGAGGAAGAGAAATCATATATTTTACTGTATTAAACAGTTTGGTCAGCACCTGAGCAAGGGTGTTGATGTAGGTTGCATAACATTCTATGGGGATGCCATCTGTGCCCTGGATCTTACCTCGGGCTAGAGCCTTATTGGCTTACCTGACATCTTGAACCAGTATCTCCCCTCAAAGTAGTGTTGCCACAGCATCAGGGAGTCTGCTCCTGTCCATGTCTAGAATGTAATCAGGCATGAGCTGGAGGGAGTTCCGTCTTGCCAGGCCTAGAGCTGGGCGTTGTACTCAACCCTATTGACTGTAACCTTGGTATTTACTGCTCTACCATCAGATGTGTGTATATGAAGGATCTGAGAGGCTCGCCCTTCTGGGTTAGCTGTCCAAGCCAGTAGTCTCACTGCTTTGTCTCTTTCGTAATAGGTTATGGTGGTGTAAGCCCTACAGTCATAGCTTCAGAGGCATTCAATGAGTGCCAGGAGGGTTTGACGTTCTGTGTGCAACTGGGGGGCAGGTCGACCGAAAAGCTGTCACTTGATCTCTTTGTGCAAGTGAGTGTGAATTCCAGCGGCATTGGTTATACAGTGTCCCCGAAGGACCAATTTGAATGCTTCCCACCTCACAAGCGGATATGAGGCTGTGCCCTTTTTTCTATGATGTAGTCACAAATCGCATTCCCAAAGCCTGTCCGTAAAGCAGGATCATCCAAGGCTAGAGTGTTTAGTCTCCAGGTCGGGATTGGGGGCATGGTGGATCCCTAGGAGTGGGTCAGTAGCAATTGGCTGATGTCTGAGTGAGTTTTAGCAAGGTATTCAGCCAATGTAACCCAGTTATGTTAAGAGGCAGAGCATAGAAATGCATTCAAGTGTACACATAGGTTATGTCATGTCACCAACTACGCCTGGCTCTTCCATGAGTCACTATTTCCTACACCTTAGGGAACAGTAAAGCTAAATAGCAGCTACCTTTCAAATGTACAGGAAGTTGAAATCAAGCATTTTTCCGCACACATAATAAACTGCCCCTTACTATTGGTTTGCAAGATGGCTGCGACACACACACCCAAAACACAGCACATTAATGTTGTATCCTGGAACGTAAATGGCCTGCAGGATAAGATTAAGCGCACTATGGTGCTTCAATATCTTCGTAGACACGCTCTCGATATCGGTCTCCTCCAGGAGACGCACCTATTAGGAAATCACTGTAAGGCTCTTGATAGATTTGGGTACACCCTACGCGCACACGCTGGCTTCACCACGGGCTCCAGGGGCATGGGGATACTTATTAAGTACTCCCTGCCATTGATCATGGGGAAAAAGTGGTTAGACCCTTGGGGCGGTATGCGGCGCTATCAACACAATGGGAGGAGAGAACACTCAACTTATGCTCCCTCTATGTCCCCCCTAAGTTGCACGCGGCCACTCTCCCTGATGTTGGGAAATTGTTCTTGGACATGCCTAATGGGATGCTGATCCTGGGAGGAGATATGAACGAGGTCATGGCAAGGGACATTGACAGGTCACAGACCCCTTTGGCCAGAGGGGGGGTGGCCCGCCTTAAGGAATTTGTGCAAGCTATGGACCCGGTAGATCTATGGAGGGCACATAACCCACAGGTTCGACAATTCACACATGTCTCTGCGGCCCATGGTTCTGGGTCCCGGATTGACTACATCTTAAACACAGACGGGCTGTATAGGCTTTTTCAGGCATGGGCATCACAAAGCACGGGGGATATCTGACCATTCCCCGGTGGGGGTGCAGCTGGTGGGCCCAAGGTGGGATTGGAGTGTCCCCCCCCCGATTAAACACTTTTATCTTTAAGGATCAGGTATTCCAAGAGAAGTTTAGAGAGAGGGTAGACCAATATTTTGCAGAAAGGGATTTAGTCCAGGCGGAGGTAGGGCACCGACGTAAGGACAAATATGCCCAAATTGACCAGCTAGAATTGCAGCTCAAGGATGTAGAAGATGAAAGAGGTCACACTCAGGAACAGGAACAAGATAGGCAGCATAGGCCTTATGGCCAAAGAACTGAAAGACCTGTTTACGGAACAGGCGTAATCGCGTGCCCTTGCCACCCAGCGATGAGTGTACGATTTAGGGGACAAGGCCAACAAGATGATAGCCTGGCTGGAAAAGGGGGATAGGGAACGGAACTGGGTGCCGGAGATAAGGCGGCCAGATGGGATAGTCCGAACCGCGAGCGTGGAGATTGCGGAAGAATTCGCGCTCTACTACGAGACGGTCTATCGGTCGCAAACAGTTAGAGGGGAGCAGGAGTGCAGGGATTTCCTGGCCCCTTTGCAGCTACCCACCCTAGACCAAACTGACAAAGACATCCTAGAGTCAGACATCACGGTCAAGGAAGTGGAGGAGGCAATGGGGGACTTACAGACGAGGAAAGCACCGGGACCCAACGGATTCCCGGCAGAGGCGTTTAGATGTGTAGCAAGTAGAATCGCACGTCACATTCTCCACATGTTCACCGAGGCAAAGCAGACGGGACACCTCCCGGGAGATCTACGCTCGGCTACGATAGTAGTCATTCACAAGGCCGGCAAACCTCAGGGGATGTGCAGCTCTTACCGACCCATATCTCTCCTTATCAATGAAACGAACATTTTGGGGAAGATCCTGGCTACTAGATTGGGGCGGTTGTCCAGTCCTTGATCCACCCGGATCAATCGGGCTTTATGCCACACAGAAGCACGCGGCTCAATCTGCGACGCCTGTTTGGGGTAATCCAGACGCTATCTGCGCGTCCTGGGGTGCCGGCGGCCCTGCTCTCCCTTGATGCCCATATGGCTTTTGACAGCATAGAATGGCAGTACATCTACGCAGTCTTGGAGAAGCTGGGGTTTGGGGACAATTTCAGGTCATGGGTGAAGCTCTTATATACGGAACCGCTTGTAAGGGTCCGAGTCAATGGTGCGTTGTCGAAAGAATTCCAGCTGGGGCGAGGCACAAGGCAGGGCTGCCCCCTTTCCCCGACCCTGTATGCCTTGGCACTAGAGCCACTGGCCCACTGGATACGGACGGATCCAGAGGTACGGGGTATAGATTTGGGAGGAGGCTGGGAGGAACCCATATCGCTTTACGTGGATGACATTTTACTATATGTACAACAACTGGCCACATCCATACAGAGGCTGATGGCTATTTTGCGTGCGTTTGGGGAGTACTCTGCGTACCGTATCAACTGGGACAAGTCCCTGGGGCATGTTCTGGTGGGGCAGCAACTAGCGGATAACTGCAGAGGGCTGGTATGGAGAGAGACATTTCTGTATCTAGGAATATGGATCACAGCATCGGACGCAGAGTTTTTCCGCATGAACGTTTTGGCGCAACTAGATAGACTTCACGGAGACGTGGAGCATTGAAAGACCCTCCCCCTCTCCATGATGGGTCGGGCGGTTTTATTTAAAATGATGGCCCTTCCCCGATTATTGTACGTCATGCAGAGTTTGCCCTTTTTGATTTCGGAACAGATCATCAGAACAATAGAGTCCGAACAGCGTTCCTTGCTATGGAGTGGTGGTTGCCCTAGAATAGCTGTTACGAAATTGCAACGGGGGCCTTATGATGGGGGCATCGCTGTGCCAGATATCCGCCTCTATTACTGGGCAACGCAATTGATTAATGTAAACGGCTGGGTCTTTGTCCCGCAGGAGGAGCCCGCGTATAGGGTGGACCGTATGGACCTAGGTAGAGGTTCCTACTTAGCAGCTCTCTACACCAAGAGTAGACGCGGTCGGCCCTTGCCGCCCCAGATGGCAGTGGTTGTGAGGGTGTGGAAACAGGCGACAAAACTCCTGGGATGGGAGGCAAAAATCACGGAGCACACGCCGTTGTGGGCAGGTAACTTCCTCCCAGAGGTAGCGAAACTGCGGGGTCTGCGCCAATGGAGCCTCATCGGTATTGAAGTGTTGGGGTACCTATGGAAAAGGGGGAAGATGATGGAGTTCGTGGACCTGCAGGCGGAATTTCAGATGGGGGGGGCGGAGAATTTCTGCATTATCAACAACTTAGACATGCCATACATACACACTTGAGTCAGGGGGACCAGCTGCCTGAATACGCCGCGCTCGAAGATAGGCTACTGCTCGATCCTATGACTGATGAAGCCATCTCCCTCACTTATAAAAAGCTCATTAACAACCTTCCGGACCCGCTGGGGCCCTTACGGGGAAAGTGGGAGTCGGAGATAGGAATGCTAGATGATGACGATTGGAGGGAGGCCCTACAGTGTCCCCGAGAGGTGGCAGTCCGTGCTAGATTCAGGTTGGTTCAGTTACGTATCCTCCACATGTCCTACACCCCGTGCACGGTACAATACAGGATCGGGTATGTGGCGTCACGCTTTTGTGTGCTGGGATGCGGGGAGAAGGGCACTTTCTTCCACATTCTATGGGAATGTCCCAGAATCCGAGCATACTGGACTAGGCTGACCGCCATAAAGGAGGAGGTGGTGGGGGCAGGGGTTCCGCTGGAAGCCCGGTGGCACATCCTGGGGGTGACAGGCGACATTGCCTGGCCACAATGGGACAAGACGTGGCTAGCCCTAGCGAGCATGGTGGCCAAGAGGAACATAGCACGGCTTTGGGGGAGTGATTTATTGCCAACAGGGGAAGGATGGGAGTATGATCTAGATTGGTGCCAGAGGGAGAAAAGGTCATCTATGAAAGCAGAGGGTGCCCCAAGAAATTGGAGAAAATATGGGGGGCATGGTGGCGATATAGAGGGGATTGGATGGACACCCGAGTATAAGGCAATGTCAGCATTCCACCTGTGTAAACTGTGTATATCGAAGTTGTGAGGTGCTTTGCTCCCAGGGGGCTCTGTGTATCACTTATCTGATATGACTTGGACGCATTATGGTGTGGGCGGGTTAGTGAGGGTGCGGGTTGGGGAGGGTGGCCAGATGGGGGAGGTTTAGTTTGGGGTACTGTAGGGTGGTGTTACTGCATTTGGGATGCTTAAAAGGGAGGCTGTTCTGGGTAGGCTACATGGATACTGATGAGGGGGTTTGTTTCTTCTGATTGATTTTACCTGTTTCTGCCAATGAATTGCTAATACTGACTGATGTGCAAAAAAGTGTGTATTTGTGCTTATGTTAAAAGTCCTTTCGTGGCAAAGAGAATGCAGATGGTGAGTAAAATGACGGTTACTTGTACGTTTTTGCTAGGTAACATTTAAAGGGGAAAATTAGAATAGTGGGAGGTAAACAGAAGGGCTAAAATTCCAAATCTAATTTCTGTTATGTTTATTTTCGCATTAGTTCCCATTGAGGCCTGCGCTGCCTAGTCTGAAAGATGACTGTTTACTGAATTAATGGCAAAACTCCAGAAAAGATGGCCCCCACACATGCGTGGTGCGCATGAAATGTAAGCGGACGGCCTGTGCTCGGAGTGAGAGATGTCAAGGTCAGCTTGACCAGTGAGCAGGAAATGTACCAAAGGATGCCTGCATCTAAAAGCCAGAGAAAGGAAGCTTAACAAATACAATGATGAAAAACTGATACAAGGAATGAATGAAAAACACACATTTCCGATGATGTTGTGAGAAAGTATTGGAGAATGACTTGGTAAAATATAAATTGGTTTGAACAAGGAGTACATGAGGTGATCATCACCCCCCCCCTCTAATGGACCAATCAGAAATGACTGTGGACCCTAAAAGTTTCAATTTAAGTTAGAGAGTTAGAGAAAAAGTGTATTAAAGAGCTTGCGAAAAAGAGAGAAGAGGTTTGCTCCATGGATTTTATTTTGCACCACGACATGCTGTCGGTTTGAACAATTTTTATGGTGCTAGAGACTTTGCAATATTTTTGGACTTTAACTTTGATGGAGCAGAAAAGATGACCGATTGCCGAGATTTCATATCAGAAGGGAAGCATTGAGGAGAATAGAGAGACAGACAGCTTAGGAACCTGTTAAATACGATTCAGTCATTCGCCTATGATTGATTGGTAATATGTTTTCGTAATTTCATTTATCATTAACAGGTACTAAATAAATGTTTAAAATTTTCTTGTCTAAAGAATATGCTAAATTAATTTCCTAAACGGAATAGACAAACTATTGAAAATTTAAACACAAGTTAATTTTTATTAATTTAATAAAGTCATGACAGAATTAAATGTTAACACTTATGAGGAATTCTGTGATTGAGCTGGTCTTAATCGCCATCAACTGACTTCTACTAGTTGGTCCATCGACCGAATAGTGGAGTACTTTGATGTATTATTTTCCTCTTATTCAGGTTAGATGATAACTTTGAAATGTATATAATGTATAAAGTATCGATCTTAGGTACCCCGCTAACCAGCAGCTCGCCTTCTTTTCACTTATTCAGGAGCGGTGTAGTGTGTGAATGTGTGACTCGCGATGTTATGGGCCCCACCGATGAGTAAAGGTAAAATCTGCTCCTGGGTTGAGTGGTATGAGTATTGAGGGTTGTTGGAGAGCTTAGCTGGATCACAAGCGGTGATATGTTACTCCCCTGCTGTAGATTTAGGTAGGTAGGTGCATATGTAACAGTCATGTGCATGCATGATTCGTGAGTATTAATGCAAAAGATTAAAGAAGACATTATTAGTAGGCGTAATGTTTTTTTTTCATCTGCAGAGTTGGCGGAAATTTGGTCACTCTGAGTTACTCTTTAATGTGGAGTTCTGACCAAATTCCGCCAATCACCATGTTGCAGAATGTTTCTCCTTTGAAGCTCCAGAAAATGTGAGCTGTTGATTGAGAGTGATATTTAGCATCCATTGTGTGATGCTCTGACGCAGGAGTGGAGTGGAGTGAAATTCCACAAGTTCTGCCCACCCCATATTATTAGAAAAGTTTCCCTCAGTGGCATCTCTATGTAAAATATTTATGGTAAATCTCT
This sequence comes from Lissotriton helveticus, assembly GCF_964261635.1. Classification (NCBI taxonomy): domain Eukaryota; kingdom Metazoa; phylum Chordata; class Amphibia; order Caudata; family Salamandridae; genus Lissotriton; species Lissotriton helveticus. The sequence goes on along the minus strand of NC_136059.1, from coordinate 1,506,125,825 downwards.
GCTGTTCTTCTATATAAATGGAATCAGGTTTAGTTTCAATGGACACATGCTCAACAAAAGAATTGAAGCTCACTTATAGATTTATCATGAGTATAAGGCAATAGCCACTAAGGTTAATATCGCTCTACACTTGTTTGGCGAATTAGACACCATGGTTTCTCTTGAGTCAGATCAAAAAGAGCGCAAAAATCAAAAAACAAATTCTATTCTTTGTCTGCTACTGGTGCAAATTAGAAAAAAGTTGATTAGTTCAGAATGGATATGTCAGTTCAGCTAATTTCGGAAGTTATCTCTAGACCGACATGACTTTGTTTCTAAAGTGTGTCCCGTGATCTGACTCCAGAAATACTGGTAGGCCAAACCAAGGAATCAACCCCTTCAATAACAATTTGGCCACAGTAATACTTTTGTTCCTTCTACCCGGTAATGCTTTCAGCAAAGTATAAAGATAACCACTAGGATTTAGTGGAGCCCATTACACACGGGCATCTCGACAAAATCACGTTTCATGCAATTGAAGGGATCATCTGATCTCCCTACGCGACTCATGGATGCAAATGTCCTCCTGTCATCATTTAACTGCTGACAAATAACAGATCTGTGGCACAAATTCTCTGCAATGATACAAATATGGGAATTAAACCAGTAAGTATCTTTATATGGGGAAGACAATGACAATGCCTAGCCATGGGGAACAACATAGCACCCAGTGGCCCAGATCTCTCATCCATGGAAACCCAGATCTCATCCTGATTCTTAGAACACCCGGCTCTGACCCATCTCTTCTGTCCACTATCTAGGGCTTCTTGCTGCAATCTCTTAATCTCCTCCCAAGTATCAGCAATAGTCAACAACGGGTTCATGGTAGCATCACCTTCTGATTCTCAGGAATCATCTCTGTTCAATGTGCAAGGCTCAAGAGTGCAGTACGTTGTCATCTCATCCACATAGTGATTTCCAGCTGTCAAATAATCACGTCCTCTCTTGTGTGCTGCACATTTGACTATCTCTGTTTCTGCAATGCATCAAGTAGGTCCATTATGTAATATCTGTTTTGTGTTGGGGCTCCAGAAGGAGCCATGAAACCTCTCTAGGACCACACTGCCAGAATTTGTGAACCAAATGGAACCCGTAGTAGCTATCGGTATAGATGGTGACTCTCAATTTGGCAGAGACACAGCAAGCGCTAGTATGGGTGATCAATTTATAGATCAAGAGTGCCAGAAAAATAGGCATCAAGATGCTCAGATTAACTGTGGGTATCTGTTTAAATAGGCAGAGCCAACCCTTCACATACATAGCAGTATAGGACAACATCCTTTTCATAATCACTCATTCCTAGTGCTGTGGTGTGACAGAGACTTTCTCTCAGCTCGAGGAAGGTACTCATGCATTTGCTGTCTCAAGGTAGGGGATCAGACAAATCTTTGTGTGTAAGCCTCTGTGGAGGCTTTGTCACTAGGGGAAAGTTGAGAATCCACTGGAAACAGTAGCGTACCATTCCCAGGAACATCCTGACTTCTCTTTGCGTCATGGGATGGTTCATTTTGAGACTGGTAGAGATTCTTTTTTCAAATTTCCATCTCAATGTGATGTCCTTGATATAGAAACTCCCTCTGATAGTACTGCACTTTGGTAGAGGACACTCAGCTAAATGGTTCAACAGTGACTTGTCAACATTCATCTCGGGTTGTCAATGCCACAAGTAGGTCATCGATCTGCTGGAATAGGACTGAGTTGTTCAGTAACTGCAAGGTCTCCAGATCCTTTTTCAGTACCTGATTGAAAATTGAGGGGATCTCTGTATACATCCGTGGAACCCTGAACCATTCCAGAACTTTGTTTTGGAACCAGAATGCAAATAGGAACTACTATTCTCAAGTAGAAAATAGAAAAGAATGCTTGACACAAGTCCATAACTGTGAACCACTCAGCGTCACAGGGTATTTGGAAAAGTATCACAACAGGATTCAGTACCACTGGACAACATGTGACAACAATATTATTGACCTTTTGGAGGTCCTGCATGATTCTCCACTTCTTGTTTGGGTTCTACAAACCCATTGTAGGTTAATTGCAAGGACTCCCTAATATCTCTTTTCAGTTGCCTTGATCTTTCATAGATTCAGCTCCAGGAGTAATTCCAGCCATCGCTTCTGGCAAGAGGTTGAACTGGGGCATCCAGAGATACTCTGCATTTTCCTTGATAGCTATTCTCATAGGTTTAAGATCAGACCAATATATTTTGCAGAAAAATTCCAGACTTCCTCCTTTATGGAGTGTCTCAAGACAGTAGGTAAGTCCTCTCTTGTCAAAGCTGGATACAATCCAGCAGCTGACTCTTGGGTACTCAGTTTAAAGTCTGAGTCTTCATCATGCATCTGAAGCTGGACAGCATCTGGTGTGCAATAGATCACATGATGATTACGTTTGCAGAGTAAATCGCTGCCCAACAGATTGATTGGACTTGAATCACATATTACAAATTGATGATCCTTTTCAAGAAAGCCTATTTTCACAGAACGTTAGCTTAACAGAATTCACAACCTGTTTATTTGTGATACCTACAACTTGGACCTCCACAGTTCTAACAGTACAGCAGATAGTGTCGGTGTCCATCAGAAATGACACGAGGTGGCCGTTCAACTCTCCATCCACATAGGCCTACTCTGGTCTACCTCAGAGACTGTACCAAGCAAGCAATCATACTCCCCTCTCAGGCACCCTCATTGTGAACGATCAGAACCCAGATATCCAAATCTGTTGAAAACTGGGAACTGTTGGAAACTGTTGCAACTTGTAGAAGGGTTCCATTGAGCCTTTGGGTTCGGATTTCAACTAAACATGGGTTAGCTAATTTTGCTGCATCATTGGAGCTTGGGGCATATTAGCATTTTGGGATCTTTGCATTCCATATTTTGCACTGCCATTGCATTTATGTTTGACATCTAGCCATCATTTTGCATTCTGTTGAGATTCAGCCTACATTCTCGCTTCTAGTAGCTCACTTTGTTACAGTAATTACACGCAGTAGTCTTTTTCAATCTGGCTATGTCCATCAATAAATTCCGGTCAACTGACATTCCTAACACTCTATCCTGTAGAACACTATTGCCATCATCCATCATCTGACTACCACTTTGATAGCCTTTTCACTAGATTCCTGCACCAACACCAGGACCATAACCCGAATTTGTCAAATACAGCCATTCTAAAATCATTTCTGTGCAAATTTTATTTGGGCTAACATTAATTTCTCTTTGATTTACCTCTGTCTCACGTCCAAATTATTACTACAATATGCAGGATTTCATCAAGGTGCTTCGACTTCTAACAAATTACATTTTGCTGAATATGACAGCTAAACTCCCAGGGCGCAAACCAAGAACAAACTGAGACACAAAATGACTGACATTTCCTCTCTCTGAATTTTCTATACCCCTATACTGCCTGAAAATCTATATTAGCCTCTTTTAATACCCATGCACGAACTTTATAGACTGTTGGGTAGTCTTTAACCCCTTCGATGCTCATGACGGAACGGTTCCGTCATGAGCATCGGTCGAGCTGTGCTTATGACGGAACCGTTCCGTCATGACCACGCCCGTTTTCATTAGGGCTCAGCACCGGGGGGGAATCGGGGCCGCACGGAAGAGGTTAATATGTTTAACCAATCAATCTCTTTCTGTGAAGCCTTATTTTTGAAAAAGGCAATCACATGGTTATACTTTTCCCTGAGGATAAGGTGCATTAGTGTGAGCAACCCTTGTACAGTCGGCCACTGTACTGATAGTCTGCCCATAGGCTGCTAGGAACTACAATATCAAAGAAGATATGTGTTGAAAATGGCCCTTTCTACAAGGTCATCCACAACCCTTTTGCCTTTCTCCTCTCCTTTTTGCTGAATTTGTTTTTGTTGGCTTTAGGACTCTGGGCGCTTTACCATTGCTAATCAATGCTAAAGTGCATGTGCTCTCTCCCTAAAACGTGGTTCCCTTGCCTTATCCACAATTGCCATATTTAATTTACTTATAAGTCCTTAGAAATGTGCAGTATATGTGCCCAGGGCCTGTAAATTAAATGGTACTAATAGGCCTGCAGCACTGATTGTGCCACCCCCTTGAGAAGCCCTTAACACATGTCTCAGGCCTGCCATTGTCGAGCCTGTGTGTCAAGTTTCAAGTGTGGGTTTGTTTTGGGGTACAAGAAAATAATTAATCTCACGAGACATTTAAAGACGTACATTTCACCTGGTTTGCTTTATGGAGCAGTCACTGGAGGGGCCGCACATTAGCGGCTAGATCATGGACTCTTTGCTTATTCTGTAAAACATGGTTGGAAACCGTGGCCTGGTCTTTCATTTTATATGTGTGTGGCACTGATGGGTTGGCCGAAAACATGCCAGCTACTTTTTAGATCAACATAATGTAAGTTTACTGAGTTATACTTTCACTTTTCATCGTGTTTTCTCTTTGGTTTTTCACTTTGAAGCACCCGTTGCAGAATTCAGCACATAATATTGTTGCATATCTGGTATGGGCTAACATAGCATGCACATAGGGTTGTCAATACCAAGTGGTGGTTTATTTTTATTCGGGTTGTTTTGTAATTATTAATATGAGATGGGTTTATTTGGGGTTCACACATCTACCTTCGTTTCTGCTTCAAGGAGATCACATACACAGACTATGGGAGGGCTAAGTAGCAGTCGTTACATTTTAGGATTTATTTGTAAATTCACACCTCACGTACGTGGGATTGGATACACTAATACCATTATGCAGTCATTTTATGTTAGAGAAATATTAATAATCTTTTATGCTGACAGGGCTTTTTTTCAACTGTTTGCATTGTAGTTTCCCCAACGAAGGAAATCTTCCCGAAATGCATTGGGTGTATGCTATTATGGATGACATTTATATCATCATATGCTATAGAAACAAGCTTTAAATGTTTGTTGTACTATCTATGAACACTGGCATTGTAAATAAAACATGAAAGATCTAGCCATCCTTCGTCTCAAAGGGATTAACATTGAAGATTGTTATAACAATGTCAAAAATGTTTAAAGAATTATTAAAAGAATGGGGTGATGTTGTTATGGCCGTGCATCTCTGGTCTGTAGTACCATTTGGGCACCAGCTTGTGATAAGTTAGCACTCTTGCAAGTCCCAAACCTTCCTTTTTATTATATATAAGTCACCTCTAAGGTAGGCCCTGGACTGCCCAAGGGCATGGTGTAGTGTGCCTAAAAAGTAGGACATGTACTTTTAAAGTTTTACATGTCCTAGTAGTGAAATGCTCACTACTGCAAAGCCTATATCTCCCATACTATAACCTTGGAATTACCTAATTACATTTTATAAATGTAATTTCCAATTTGGAAGAGACTAGACCTTCAAGTTTGGTGTCTCTGGAATCACAATTTAAAATCAGAACCTATGGTGAAGTTGGATTTTAAAGTGTAATTCCAAAAATGCCACGTTTAGAAAGATGCTAAACCAATTTAACAGACTAAAGGCCATCAATTCAATTGATATGGGCTTGAAGCATTTATTTGCTATTTCGTTCTGTACACTTTACTCCACATTTAATCATGGGTCAGGCAAGTGCACATCCGTTTCAGTCAAGAACATATTATACATTTTAAGGCAACAAATCAAACAAAGTCATACAGACTTTGTGATGAAGTAATGTGATGTAACAAACAATACATGAAGCGTGATACATAACAACAATTATCTAAATATTATATCACCAGTCTTAGTTCACAAACGGAGCAGCTACTAGGACAACCTTTAGCATCTACTTTGTGTAAGAAATTCAAGAAACTGCTACCCATAGGGAAAAGAGAAATTAGGCTCAGTAGTGAGACAATTCAAATAAAATTTCTACTGGGGGAAACCTAATTAAAAGCAAAAGTCCCCGGGTTGTGTAATGCCAATGCATTTCGATTCCCAAGGTGGTTTCTGGGATTCTCTTCACGGCGTGGACTGGGTTATCTAAGAAACAAAAAGGGGTTATGAATTATACACGAGGAGGGACTCTAAACTTCCCAATTACTCAAGTTATGTAGTGATTTCTCAAAAGTACCTGATTGAATAGAGAAAAAAGTTTGCACGTTGCAGGCGAGAAGAGGCAAGTTAGATTTTGGGTGGCACGATCTCAAATGAGAACAAATCCACCATCAGTCATGTACATGGTTTGGTAAATGTAAATATTTTGTAACTGGAGGAACAAGAAAAGGCACTTACTTGCGTCAGACAGGCGGTGCTTTTACAAAAGGTATAAGAATGCTTGCTGTCGGTTAAATGGAAACCTAGTTGTACTTTGGTTTGACGACCTATAAACAGAAATGAGTGCTACGTCAATAGAGTACCTAAATAGATGCATTGTAGCTTTGTGGGCTTAAGGCAACACTTACTTTCGCCATGCCGGCGATGTTTTCTTTTATGCTTCCTTTCAGCTCTCAGTCGGTTCAATAGCTGAGCATATAGCTTGAACAGCACCCCACCGCTTTCAAATTTCACAAAGCGGTAAAATGTGTTTCTTCCTTTAAAGTTTGCTCAGAAACGGACCGCATTGCGTCTCTCTGTGTAAACAGAAAAAGACGTGTCAGCATGTGTCTTATTCTATAAAAAGAATTTAGTGTGCCCGTGTAGTAAAAGTGTGCATGGTCATACTTGCCATCGGCTGTGAAGGTCATCTAGTGGTGTCTCGTTCCCAGTTTCTCTCTCGAGAATGCTTCCAAGTCACAGGAAGTGAAAGAGGGACCTGATCCCATTGCATTATGGTTAAGTGAGTTTGAGAAGCTATTGAAAATGAACTGTGCTCTAAGTAAATCATAATCCAGCGGCCTAGGGCCAAACCCTTTGTTGATATTACGTTGATAAAGTTGGCATGTTTTTACTTTAGCAATTTGGGGCTTGCTGTCTGTCTCTGAATACACATCTGAGGTGGGTGACAGCTGACCTTTGTGCATTCGCTCCAGACAGCCACGACAAAGGGAGCGTAAGTGTGACTTGTTGGGCCATCCACACCCTGATGGGCCATCCTGGGCAGGATGGGAGGGAAGAGCTGGTCAAAGTGTCACACTTAAACCTGAATAGGCTGTGACCTGTCCCCACATAAAGAACTGCTTAACCCCCTGTAGGTACTCTGTTCACTTCAAAGGCATCTGTTTGAAATCTCCCCCACTACAAAGGCCCAACAGGGTAGACGTACTGGACCACAGACACCACCACTTCAGTACCTGTCAATACTCTGCCAGAAAAAAGGACTGCTGTGCTGCTGAAAGGGCTGACCTCTGCTGGACTGCTTCTCTGATAGACTCCTGCTCTGCTGCGCTGACTTGCTGTCTGCTTCCCTCCTTGCCTGGGAGTAAGCTGGACTGGACCTGCATCTCTCCAATCGAGAACCAAAGTGGCTTCAAGAACTTGCAGGCTTGCTTCTTGTTCTGAAAACTCAGGGACATTAAAGACTTCCAACTCACCCTGCTACAGCCACTGAACTCTGTCATCTGTGAGTCTTGCCCTGTCAAGTAGTGCCAACCAGGTCCTTGCCCCTTGTAAGTGGGTATAAAGTGCTGCGCCAGCAGAAATCCATGCATCAATGTTGTTGTACCACTCAGAACGGGCGCCTATGCATCAACAACGATGTATTGCAGCCGCCACAAGAATCTAGGACATCTCATCGCCTCCATTTCCAATCCATCTTCGACTTTGTGCGTCTCCGAGCTGACGCATCGCCTTCCCCCTGTGGTCTGACAATGCTGCATAACCTTTATGATTCCTGCATCTCGGCTCTGTTCCAGCATTTTACTTGGGCCCAATGACTATATCTTTATACTTTACTCTGGATTTCGATATCTAACACACCGATCGAGGCTTTGGTCCTCTGATGGACCTTGCTCTCTGCATTGAGGGGTGAGGAATCAAGGTGTTGACTGATAGCTATCCAATGAGGACCAATAATTGGTGACCAACTTATAAATTGGAAATCAAATTCTCATATACCACCCTCAAAACCATGCTGTAGATATGTAGGATAGCAACAGGAAGTCCAAACCTTCTGAAAAAGTTCAATCGAGGTAAGATCATACAAATCAATAGTTCTGTCATGGCTATGCAGAACAATTACAGAAGAATCTGATGTTCTGAAAATAATCCATGACTATCTCCACTATGCATTAGAATCTCAATTATTGCATGCATAGTCTCTGTGGAAAGAACATTAGGAATGCTATTTAAAAGATTAAAAGAGTGAGCAATTTTAGCATTCAAGGCAATACTAAGCATTTAGGTAATTTTGTGATGAGTCTCAATTAGCAATTACAGAATGTAGAATAAAACCACACATTTAGAAGAGTACAGACAATAGACAATCTTACAGGGATATTGGGAATCTATAGTTAAGCCATAGAGTCTATGGAAAGATAGCTAGGCAGAGGGGCTCCTGCCACCAGTAAGGACACGGGGACAGTTCAGGAAGAGTTCTCTCCGCATAGGCATAGGATGTGGTCAAAGTCCACCAGCAAGCAGTCCATGGGCATAAGCCTAGGGAAGTAGCCACACAAATGGAGAAAGAAGGGGCTATGATCAAGAGAGTACTGAGCTGGGGTGGGCGCCGACTCTGACTCGACTTTGCAAGAGAAATCATTAATATATTCTATCAAGTCCAGAGATTACAATTGTCACCCCATCATAGTCCAAGCCACGTGTGACTGTTTATCTGACACAAGGTGCAAAAGTAGATACTGTGGCATATTTCCTCAAGCGCTGTCATGGGTATAGATAGTCTGTTCCGGGCACAGAGGTAATCCACAAAGAGTGGTTCAGAATTATTGCCTTCCTTGAGCTGAGGTTAAGAGTATACAGCCAGATTCATCAACACAAATTGCGATCGCAATAGCTGCGAAATAGCTATTGCGATCGCAATTCCATGAATCGCAATTCATGAAATAAAACATGACCAAATTGCGAATTTGCAAAACATATTTTGTGCCTTCGCAAAGAAAATCGCAGAATCAAGGTGGAACCCCCTTTGCGAAACGGAAATTGCGAATTCCCAATGATTCTGCATTTTCATTTGCGAAATCGCAAAATAATTGCAAACCAAATGCTTGAAATATCGCAATTAGCGAAAAACCTCAAAATCGCAATTTGCGAGGCGCAATTTAAGGAGAACCCAAACCAGGTGGTAACCATGAAGTTAAAATTTTTTTTTTTTTTAAATCCTAACTAGCCACAGGTGCGGGGCTGACCAAACACACTTAAGGAGACACAGTAGGAGCATGAGGACATTCACAATGCCAGGACTCTACATGGTGGTTAGGCGGCGAAGGCTCCAGGCTGCAGCAAGGAACAGACGCAGGATCCAGGAGCGAATTTTCCGCCAGCGGATCACACTACTGGGCCAAACTGAGGAGGAAATCTACTCAAAGTACCGGCTGAATGGGGTAATGATTACAAAGCTCATCCGGGACCTTGACCCCCTGATGCAGCACCCAACGAGGAGGACCAATGCCGTGCCCACCCATGTCCAGGTCTGGTCAGCCTGCACCTCCTGGCCTCCGGAAGCTTCCAGGGGATAGTTGCCGTTGCAGGGGGATTCTCCCAGAGCACCATGTCCCGCTGCCTAAGGAGTTTCCTGGAGGCAATGCTGACCCGGCTACACCATTACATTAAATTCCCAACCACCCAACAGACCTTGAATCAAACCAAGCTACAATTTTACAACATTGCGCAATTCCCCCATGTAATTGGATGCATTGACTGTACCCACATCCACATCTGCCCACCCGCAGAGACAGAATACATGTACCGGAACCGCAAGTCCTACCACTCACTGAACATCCAGATGGTGTGCAACGCTAAGACAATCATTACCGACATAGTGGCACAATACCCGGGGAGCACGCATGACTCCTTCATATTCCGGCACAGCGGCATGCACACACGACTGGCCAGGGGAGACTATGGGGAAGGACACCTTCTAGGTAAGTACACATGCCAACAAACAGTACATCGAGACCATGTAGCTGCGTATGACAGGCACTCACCCTCTGGTCCTTTCATTCAGGTGACAGCGCATACGGCCTCCGTGAGTACCTCCTAACCCCATACCTCAACCCTGCCACACCACAGCAACGGCGTTACAATGCTGCATACATTCGCACTAGAAATTGCATTGAGCGGACATTTGGGCTTTTAAAGAGCCGATTCCGCATTCTACACAGGACTGGTGGGGCCATCAAATACCAGCCTGAGGTCTGCTGCCGCATCATGGCCGTGTGTGCAATACTCCACAACATTTCTACCAAGCAGAGGATACCTGTGGATATCTCTGGCAGTGAGTCGGAAGGGGACAACCGCTCACCTGCACATGTGCATCATGCACGCGGGGAGAATCCTGCTGAAGGACACAGGCGCCGCAACCAAATCACAATGAACTGTTTCTAGTGCACCCATTCCCCTCACACAACACTGCACTCATGCATGACAAATGTAATAATGACATGAGTCGGATTTACTTGTGACCATAAATTCTTATTGTTTTTTCACAATAATGGGTACTACAATTTTTGTAAATATTACATGCGAACTGTATTCCCTCATACAGCCCCATGATAGGGTAGGGGGCGTGCTTGTGTAATCAGCATGGCCCTGCTGGTAGAGTTCAAAGTGTCACTGGCGCCTCTGGCCGGACGCACCCAGTCGCCTCTCCACGTCCTCCACGACACTATTGGCCCGTAATGCTGCAGTGGGCCTGGTGCTGCGGCGGCGTTCCGTTACCAGCGGCAAGGACAGGCTGCTGTGACTGGAAGTGCCCTCGCTGGCATCATCCCCCCCACTTGCTTGGCCATGGCCAGACGCCTGCAGACTCTGCACAGCTGTTGTCACCTGTTCAAGGGCCCTGGCGACGTCCTGGCAGCATTGGACCATCTGCATCTGCATCGCAAGGGAGCGGCGTGAAAGTTGGGAGGTGGCATTTCCTATGATGTGGTAAGATCTGGTGTAGGCTGACAGGCGGGTCAGCAGCTGGCGGTGGCAGCGTCGGGTGATATCCTGCTGGGACACCAGGATCCTGCTGTTCTCTCGGACAGCTGCGGTCATGACCTGCATGGTTTCTGTGAGCTGGCACACATTTTGCGCGGTCTTATTCAACTGCAGGTGGATGGCTGCCAAGGGCCGTGCCTGCTTCTGGTGTACTGCAAGCATCCGGCGTTCTATGGCCAGCCCAGGATCCCGGACATGTACCCCCCTGCCAGCGCATGTTGAGACGTCGCGCTGCTGCCTCATCAGTCTGCTGGACTGGGATCGCACAGTGGCTGTGCGCCGTGTCTGCCTCTTGGGTGCTGGTGGTGTGGCCTGTACCACTGCCATGGGTGTGACTTGGGGTGGTTGCTGGCACCTGTGGCTGCAGGGGTGGCCCTGTCCACATGGGGAGGTGGTGGTACTGCTGCTGCTGGCTGAGATGGTCCGGGTAGTGTGGCAGGATGGCCCTCACCTTCGGTGTCCTCAGGGTTCTCCTCTATGTGTAGGGCCTCACTGTCGGTGCTGGGTTGTTCAGACGCACCTGTGATGTAAATGGGTGCATGATTAATGATATGCATCTTGCACACGGGATGTTTCTACATGCATGCAGGCTTGCATTCCTTGACTGGCTTTAGGAATAACTTTCACTTGACAGGTCTGGCTGTGTGGGGCTATCCGGTAATTGTGGTCACACTACAAGTACCACAATGCAATATGGCATTTCAGGTGTGCATGGCCTGCATTACTGGGGTTATGAAATAGCTAGCTCTGGAGTCATGGGCATTGTTAGGAGACGGGGTCGCAGTCGCATGGCACTTACCTTGCGATTGTTGGGTGGTCGGGAGGAGTCCAGCCAGGTAACCCCCACGCAGGCTGCAGGATTTAGGGTGTCCTCCACAAGGTCTTCCAGTGGAGTGTTGGGTGCAACAGTGGGGTCTCCTCCTCCGGTGGCAAGTTGCTCCCCCAGCCTCTCAGCGATGCATTCTTTGGCACACCCTCTGAGGTCGTACCACCTCTTTTTTAGTTCATCGATGGAGCGCTGGGTCATTCCGACTGAGTTCACCTTTGCGCGGATGCGCAGCCAGATGTGCCTCTTGTCCGCCTCAGGCACCCTCCGGGACTCCTTTCCAAAAAGGCGATCTTGGTCCTTAGAGACTCCCTCAATGAGGTACTCCAGTTCCTGCTCTGAGAATTTGATTTTCCTCTTTCTTCCTGGTGCACTGCTCCCTGCTGCTTCCTGGGACATTTTCAGTTGTTCTTTGTGTCCTGGTGTGGTGCTGCAGGTAGTCTGTTGTGGAGCTCTGGCCAGTGCTGCTTCCACTTTCAGGCTCAGTGATCAGAATGAGGGAGGGAACTGCCTACTTCCTGGTTGTGATGTCATCATTGTGCTCGAAATGCGACTTCCCGTTTTTGTGATCTCGCAATTAGCGAGATCGCAATTTGCGATTTCGGTAATTGCGAGTTCGCAATTTCTACATGGAAAACAGCCGATTCTGCGATTTTTATGCGATTTTGCGAAAATCGCAATCGGCAATTGCGGCCGATTGCGATTCGCTTTTTTTAATTGCTTTTCTTGATGCATCCCATTCTGCAAATTCTAAATTACGATTAGGTATTTTTCGCTATTTAGAATTCGCAGAATATGGGCTTGCTGCATCTGGGGGTTAGCTTCTTATATTAGTGTCCATCTAGAGTATCAGAAAATTATCCTTTAGTTATCAAGGATGTCATGTGAAAGTGCAATAAAGTTAAGTGAGTGAGAATCAAAGCAAAATTCCTTTCTCACCAGTCCATAAAGTAAATTACAAGCCTAAGGGAAGAAGTCACTTAATGCATTTAAAGACAATACTTCTTGATTAATAAATGAATTTGTAAATAGACTCAAGCAAAGTGAAATTGAATTATGCATCTGTCTCAATAGTTGAATATTGCAAAGTGTCAAAGGTTATTGCATAGAAATGTCTTCTGCCACCTTTTTAAAGTGCATGCATGTAAAACATTCTTGTAACCATTTAAAAATGTTTGTTTTAGGAAAAGTAAGCCTCTATTATGGTGAAGCAAGTTCATTCATGTAGATCAAACTATATACAAATTGCACCATCTTTTCAACGCCTATAGTGCATTACAATAGCAGCAATAAAAGATGGCTTACACTCATCATAAATGTTTGCACAATTGTGATTGGGACTCATGAATACATGTATATATAACTTGTCATATTATTTTCCAATAAAGCAGAGAGTACATTTGATAACATTTTCATTTCAACATTGTTTAAGGCATCAGAAACATCGATTATTAGGCATGTTAGACACACAGTATATGAAAATCTTCTATTTCTACAAATCTAAGCACTCTTTTACAATGCTTGTACTATGTTCTTTCTCAGAATCATTGTCCCTTTCTAAAATGTGTGCAAGGTGCACATTTATTTTCGTGTGTGTTTTTGTTGTCATTCAAGGGGATTGGATGTTTTGAGATGGAAGCATAATTCAGTGAACTTATCATAGGAAATTTTGAGTTTGGATTTCTAGATCGATACAACTAGGAGGAATTCTTGTTCACAAACAAGAAAACTACTTGGTATGACTGTGAAATCCATGAGAAACTTGATGGGTTAGCAACAGAGTTAGGAGTTGATTTGTCTAAAAGTCAAAATATAAAGAAGAGTTTCAGGATGTTCATAGGTGAGGATACCACAAAGAAAATGCAGATACCGGGTACATTCAATGTCTGATATCGAACAGGTCTTGTTGGGGGTTTAATTTGATACAATACTCGATGTAGGCTCTCAATTATTTTGAAATTAAAGGTTCCATGCGGTGGAAACTCCAAGGACCCTTCATTTGGAGTCATCTTATTCCATTGTTTTACCCAAATACATGTGTGTAAACCAACCTTGGTTGTCATATACTGTGCAGGCGTGCCCTCCGGCAGGGGCACCTCGCCCTCATGGCTAGGTATTCTTACATCATCGATAAACAAAGCTCCCCTTCGGATTCTGGCGACTAGGTTGCGCCCTTCCATTCAGTGGCGTCACTAGAGGGGTGCGGGGGGTGCGGACCGCACCGGGTGACACCATCACCTGGGGTGACACCTATCACGCACTAGGTGATTGGTGTCACCACAGGTGATCGTGGTTAGTGGGGCAACGCTGCGAGCCCGTACAACGCTAAGGGGATGGGTGGGTGTCGCTGCGGCAGCAGTCTAGAGTTGACTAACAGCCTGCAGGCAGGCCCAGGGGCGCGCGCATGTTCCGTTTTTTGGGCTGAGACCGAGGGTTGCTTTATGTCATGCAGCAACCCCCGGTCTCCTATGGGCAGGTAGTAGTATCCCTGCTCTAGCCAATCACAATGCTGCCATTGCAGCGTTGTGATTGGTGCAGGGGATGGAGCCTGCTTGAAGCCTACTTCCCTTCCTGTTGGAAAAAACGCGGCAGCCCGGTCATGAGCGTTGAAGCGGCGCGGAGCGGGACCAGGCGGTAAGGAACATTATTTAAATTATAACAGGGGGTAACACCTTTACCCGTACTGGGTGACACCAACCCTAGTGACGCCACTGCTTCCATGCCCCACTTAATCCACCCAGACCAGGCAGGTTTTATATCTAGGAGAAACACCACACATAACTTAAGAAGACTTGCGCTTGTCTGGCATGCTCTGATAGTACAAGATGAAGATTGCGACTGTAGGAGTGTAGGATCTGCTTCTTATAGTTACCCTCACATTTTGCTGATGTTTTACTGTTTTTCAACTTTAGTCTGACTGGGACCCTGCTATCAAGGACCCCAGCCTAGCTGCTTCCTCTCTAAAATGATTGCATGTACTTTAGGTACACCACAGATTGGATTCTGGGGTACCCTTATAAGTCCCTAGTATATGGTATCCTATATACCCAGGGCATAGGTACCCCAGAGGCCTCCCAGGGGCTGCAGCATATATTATGCCACCCCTGAGAGAACACTCAGTCACCCCTATGGCAGGCCTTATCAATCCTGAAGTCAGGGTGCTGGGTTTTGAGTGAGAGGGTGCCAATGCATGAGCAGGGCCCATCTGCGGTCTTCGGAATCTATCCTTCGGGGTTGTTCTGTGATGCAGCCAAACCATATACTCTTAAGTGCATTATAACCTCGGGGTAAATGCTAACTTTAGAATAGCTGCAAGGAAACATGTTGTATTTGGTGTCAAACACCTTGGAATCATACCTCGCCGCCAGTCCTCGTGGCGGAGGTATGATTCCACCCTCCTAGAGGGAGGAATGTGACTACACCGGTACACCTGGTACCAGCTTAACAGAACCATGGTATCCCAAAATAGATGCCGCAGCCACAGACACGAGTCTGGCCTCCTGCTGCTGGATGAAACTCTGGCAGGGGAGGCTGGACAATAGGTTTCCTGTCAAAGGGAGGTGTAACCACCTCTCAGACAGGCTTTAGTGTATTGGGGCTGGGTGGGTGCACTCCAAGAGTGCTTTGATGTCTGCACTGGGGGCACATTTGGTGTCCCTGTGCATAGTCCAGCTCAAACCGGTTGCAGGGGCTACAAGCCCCTGCTCTGGTGCAAAATTGGACAAAAGATATGGGTGTAACAACCCCTCTATCCTGACCCTCCCATAAGTGGGTCCCCAGAGTTTATCCAACCCCTTCCTTGGGTATAAAGTAGGAACCCCTGACTACAGGACTTTAGATTTACCTGGCTGAAACTCTGCTACAGAATCCCAGAGCTTCAACTATCTACACTTCGTTGGATGACTGAAGAATCTCCCTTGGAGTGAAGGAGTTACTCCCTGCAAGGCAGACACCAAGGACACATCTGTCCGGTTTGCAACTAGGCAGCTCTTGAAGGACTCTGAAGACTTCGCAACACAGGAGGTGGGTTTCCAAGCTTCCCCAAGGCAGATCCGTGCTCTCAGCAAACCTGAGATACAAAGCCCTTGTGGGGACCATGCAAACCGAACCCCTGGACACCGCGACCATTTGCAGCTGTATATGCTTCTTGGCAATCCCTGAGGCTGTGCATTAAGCTACTTGTAGTTCAGACCCGAGCAGTGATTCCACTGAAGATTACTGGCCTAGACTCCACGAGTGACCCGTGGGCTGGTATTTAGTGATTCCTCTCTAGGTCCCTTCGTGATCCCTTGTCCATCAACTTGTGGGTCCCTAAGAAGGGTACTGTAACTCTGAAGGGGCTTACCTGGTTGCTCCAGATATGCCATGACTCTCCATTGCTTGGGGAGTCACCTGGACCTTGCTGGTCCATCCCAAACCCTTTTTACTCTCACCGCATGGGTTGCTGTTGCCAAGGCTTGTTGGTCTCCGATCCGGACACCAACCTCCAGTACTCGACATCCTTCGTGGGACAGCTTGCCTGCAGACTCTGGTTGTCATCGACATCTCCTGGTCCCCATGGCAGCGGTGTCAAGCTTCACCTCATCGCACCTGAAACCCCCGACATTGGTGGGCATTGGTCTACCGTTCCCCTGGTCACCATGAAGTGACCCAGACTCTGTCCCCTCTGCTTTCAGGTTCTTCACATCTCCGATCCAGGCTTGGATTGCACCGGACACTTTTCCTTTCCACGGCAGCAGCACTTTGCAGCAACTCGCCATTGAAAACAGTGACGATTCCCGACACCAACTGGCACCTATGCACCCGGCTTCCCTGGGTGAGGGAACACGAGTACTCCGGGGCTGCTCTAAGTTCTCTCCGAAGTGCCCTTAATCTTTAGTCTTCCAACAGCGACTTTCCCATAGGATTGTACGGAGCTCACAGCTGTGTTCCCACACTACACGGGTCCCCCGTGGGTCCCCTGTGTCACTACCTTGGGTGGTTCCTTGGAGTCCCAGTGATTCTATGTGCTCTAGGCACTGTGTCTAGTCAAGTCATGGTTCTTATTCCACTTTCTTAATATATGGTTTGGTCTCCGCCTGGGTCCCATTGTATATTGTGCTATTTACTGAAGTTCTACCGTGTTGATATTGTGTACCTTGTTCTCTAATCTCATAAAGAGGTTAGTAGAGAGCGTTTAGTAATAAATACATATATTTTATACATACCTTGTGTGGTTCTCCTTTCATTTGGTCATTCAAGAGGCTATAATCTGGTATACCAAGCTGCTTTACACTCCTTCAATACTTACCCTTAAGGCTGTTCTCCATAGCTACAACTAGGACAGCTTTCAATAAAGGTTGTCTTAAACCTATCATCCATAAGGGTTGTTTGGCCTGGTTCAAGGTGCCCACTAGAAATAGTGGACAGCATCTGCCAGGCCAACTTCTCATAGCGACCTAGCTATGTTGGATATTGAGTAAGCCTTTGACTCAGTAGAGTGGAAATATATTTGGGCATCCCTTCAACAGATATGGATGCGACAGGAGTTTCTCTGCTGTGTTTAACTACTATATATGAATCCGTCAGCTCGGGTGTGGCTTAGAGGAGCGGTATCTGACTAACTTTGGCCAAAAATGGAGATGCAGCGTGCGCAATGTAATTCGTTTTATGTATTTATTTATGTACTTACCTCCATTCGGCCGTATGCCCGAGTTTACTACCTCCCACGCTGCCCCTCCCCCTCCCCCGCTTCACCGCCCGCAGCACTCCCTCCATGAGCCACTACTGTTTGTAAACCAAGAAGGTTTACTAGCAACTTAACAAATTACAAAATCAATTATTTCAAATTAGTCCTAAATCAGTAATCATGAATGCATTAGTTAATTTGGTTCAAAGCAATTCAAAATCACAAAGACAAAGTATTAAAGTTGCCATAAAGAGAAGTTAAAGTATGAGGGAAATGTTCCCTAACTAGCTAGGTTAGGAAGGCTGGAAATGTTATGGGGAAGTCAGGCAAAAGGTACCAGCAGGTAAAGTGTCTAAATGCAGAATCAAATGAAGATTGAGTCAGGGTAAGTGAGAAGGGAATTGCCCAGGTGTCTAACTCTTTTGAGTGGGAGCAAGGAAAGCCTCAGCTCTAAGGACAGCAGAGAGGGCATCTGATCTAATGAATTCAATAATGCACAACTTAAATCATTTCTTCTATGGAAAGTAACTACTCTCTTCCCATGAAAAGAGTCAATCATGATTGCACATGTGCGATAACAAACTCTTATTTCTTTTTCATGACTGGCATACTATGTTGTCTCTGTTGCTTGCCCTTCAGCTGGATATCTTGTAGTGGTCAGAACCTTTCCACTGGCAGACTCAATATTTCACTCTCCAAGGGAAATACACAAATAAACATTTGCACTGGAACTAAACAAATAATATTTTAATTAATGTTGACTGGTACACCGTGGCTTCTGCAATGAGTCAAAAAGAAAAGTACGTATCAGGCAGAGAATAATGGCATAACAACAAAACTTGAGCCACTCTTAATTGAGGCATACTTTATCTATGGTTAACTTAAGGTGAGTATCACGCAATATTTATGCATACACGTTGCAGATCATTGTAAATAAATGTGTGCAAAAGCATTTAGAGAAAAATCGCCCTCACCTCTAATCTAACTCCTTCCCAAAATGATTTTATGCTATAGGCCCCTGGGTTGAGTGAATCCAAAAACAACGTAAGGGCCATCAACCCTATAACTAACCTGCTTAGGGCAGTTACAGATGTTGGAGAAAACAGTTTGCATAATGAAATCAATAGCTGCAGGGTAGAGGTTCTAACGGTCTCCATCGCCTTCACTGTTTAAGGCACTCACAGAGCACAAGTTAAGGTGCGAGGGGAAGAGAAGAAACTCTATAGAGGTAGAGGCATTCTTGGTATGCCTTGTAATGTCCTATTACTCACCGGTAATCTTCATTACTCCGGGTCCCGTAGTCCTCGACACCTTCATAAACAAGTGGAGATGATCATCTCCCGACAGAAAAAAACAAGAGGAATGCTGGGACACTAATACTGCCCCTCCCCCCGGGAGTACATAAGCAGTACTTACTGAGCAGCCCTCCTGTACTAACAAGCCCAGACAGGAAGGCCAGCCGCCTGGGAGGGAGGGAGGGGCGTATGAAGGTGTCGAGGACTACGGGACCCAGAGTAATGAAGATTACCGGTAAGTAATAGGACATTACCCCCAGGTCCCTCCATCCTCGACACCTTCATAAACAAGTGGAGAATACCAAAGCAGAAAACCCGGCCTTCCGCACGCACAAGCACACCCAGGAAACCACAACAAAAGCAGCCACCCAAGGGAGGAAAGGAAGACCGCAGGAAACAGCCGGCCCGCAACCCAGAACAGGACAGCAGGGACAAGGACCGGAGACAAAGCAAAAAGGCCAGGGCTCCAAAGAAAGGAGGCCGCCAAACCGAGAAACCGGCAACCGGGACCTGGACCAGGACACCAAGACCAGCCAAAACAACCCACCGGAGAAGACCACCAATGTCAGAACTAGCAGAAAGGCACACAGGGCCAGGCAGATCCACCAGGAAGACGAGACAACCCGGAAGAAAGCCAAAGAAAGAAACGGCCAACAGAGCGCAGGCACAAGCACCCAGCCCAAAAAGGAAGGAGAAGCACAGGCCAGAAACTCAGCCAAACTCCCAAAAAGAAAGGACTCGAGCCCAAGAGACCCGAGGAGAAAACCCTGCCGAGGAGGCCCGGGGAGCAACAAGCACCCAGGAGCCGAACAGGATCGAGAACCCGACCCAAAAGACAGGGATGGGGAAGAACCCCAGAACCCAGCCAAAAGCCCACCAAACAAGGAGAGGCCAACAAGACCGGAAACCAGCAACAAAGAAAACTCAACCAGGTCGGGAACAGAGAAATCGACCACAAGCCCAGAAAACCCCAACCCCAAAGGGATGGAACACAAGGCAGGAGGGGAGCACAGAGTACCTGGGAAACCCCAGCAGCCACCCAACGAGGCACAGAGGGCAGCACAAAGAAGGCGCCCCTACGACACAGGACCGCCCAGGAACCCCACACCCAGGCCAGGCAAGCAGCAAGGGCAGGAGCAGCGGGAAAAAGAAAGCCCTAGGGAGCACAGCACCCAGACAATAACCACAAGGCCCCAACCCAGCAATGCCGGAGAGGAGCCAAGCAAACCGCAAAAAAGAGGCCAACAAACGCCAACAGAACCGGGAAGCCAGGACCAGAGCCAAGCAACCCGACCATGCAGGAGGAACAGCAGGCCCAAGCAAACCCCAGAAGGAGAGCAGAGGACCAAGCAACAGGAAACCACAGACAACCCGCAGCCAGGAGGGAGGGACCCGCAGAGGCACGAGCACCACAGAACAGCACCCCAACCAGAGAGGGAGGGGCACCCAAACAGACCCACACCGGGAACAAAGCCCGGGAAAGCAAGGAAGGAAGGAGCGAGCCAGGACCACAGAACCAGGAAAGAACCCGGAAACGGCCGGCAACAAACCCCCAGAGCAGGCCAAAAAGGGACAGCACAGTCCGAAAACCCAGGAGGCACAGACCGAGGCCACACACAACCAGCAAGAAGCCGGCAGAACCGGAGCCACAGAACCCCACACAGGCCCACAACACCGGGAAAACAAGCCCGGGAAGAGAACCAACAGCAGGAGAAGGCCCAGAAGGAACCACCAGGAAGCGGCCCCAACGCAGAACACCCCGCCAGGACCCAAAGGGAGACCAGCAAGGAAGCAGAGCCCAAAAAGGAGCCCAACAAGCAGGAGCGGCACGCCCCAGCCAAAACCTCAGCCAGGCACACACCAGGGGAACCAGACGAGACCAGAACAACCCAGGGAGCAAACACCCCAGTGAGCAGAAGGACCAAGTAGCCAACAGCACCCAGCAGCCCCATGAGGCCAGGCAGGCACCAACCCGGCCCGACCAGGCACACCCACCGAGCAGACAGCGGAGCACGGGGACAGCACACCACACCGGAGAACAGGTGTCACGACAGGACACGGCAGCAGCCAGGAGGCCCCAACCAGGAACAAACCAGGCAGGCACCAATGTCAGAAACAGGAGGGGCGGCCAGGAAACACCAGAAGCAAACCAAAGGTAAGCACGGGAAGAGCCAGAGCAGAAGCATCCAGGCCAGGCACACAGAAGGTCCCAGGACAAACACCAGAAGCCCCAGGCCGGAGCAAAGGGAAGCCCACAGCACCAGGAAGACCCAGACGGGCGCCCAAGAAGGCACCAACCAGGCCAGACCCAGCAAAACCGCAGGGAACAGATGAGAACAGGCGCAGGCAGGGCGGAACAGAACAGAACAGCCGAACCCAAGGCAGCACAAGCCACCCAAGCGCAGGTAGAGGGGACAAAGCACCCCAGAGAGCCCCCGGCACGACACCAGTAAGCATCCAAGGACAGGAACCAGGTGCAGCCCAAAAGCCGACCAACCCCATAGAAGCCAGGAAGCGGAGGCGAAGAACCAGGGCACACCACCGGAGCAAGGCCACCACAACCAGCCCGCAGCGGAGACAAGGCCACCCACAAAGAAGGGAGATGCCGAAGAAGCGACCCAAACAGACGAGCAGTAGAGGGCAAGGCCCAAGCCAGCAGGCAGGGAGAACCCAACAACACAGAGAAAACCCCAGGAGCAAGCAAAAAAGGCAGAGCCAGCGAAAAGGAACCAGCCCCCACAGAGGCAACAGGAACCCACGCCAACCCCTGAGGGGAAAACCCCCAAGCCCGAGCGGCCAAGAGCAGGGGCACAACCCGAAGAAGGGAACCAAGCAAGAAGCCCCGCGACACGCCCGCCCACAGAGAACAGAGAAGAACCGGGGCGGGCAGGCGGCAAGGCAGCAGGCCAGGAACAGAAACGTGACCCCCAGACCAAAAAGAGGAGCACAGGAACCCAGCGCCTGACCAAACAGCACCCACCAGACACCCACTCACCGCGCGGGGGGGGGAGCAACAGAGCACACAGAAGCACCCGCCACTGAGCACCTACAGGAAGCAAGCAGCGCGGGCACTGGAGGCAGCAGCAAGACCATCCAAAAAAGAAGAGGGGACGAAGCATAGCGCCAAACGCATGCACCCCAATTAGGAGGTCCCCGCACAAATCACGGCACCCCCAGGCGACCAAGACACCGGAACACGTCACAGCCAGAAGAACAGCCAGCCCCCACAACCAGGACCAGCCCATGGGACACCCATTAGAAGAAAAGGGGGCAAAACAGCCAGAGCAGGGGCCAACATCACAACAAGGCCCGCACCGGCACAGGGAAAAAACATCACAGACCCAGAGAAGGGCGCAGGTGCACGAGCAGCCAAAGAGAACCCAGAACACCTACAGACAGGCGAGGGACAGGGAAAGGAACACGGCACTCCAGCGCCCGAGACCACCAGCCACAAAACCTCCCCGTAGCCCGCCAAAAATAAAGGCATCCCAGGGACGCCAACCCCATGAAACCCAACCGGCCGAGCGCGGAAAGGCCAGGGCCAAAGGGACGAGAAGTGACAGCGAGGGCTCCAGCCACGTGCGTGTGTGTGAGCATCCAGCAGAACCAACCCAGAAGCATCCACCAACAGCACAACCATGCCCAGGAAGGAGGTGGGGGCCTGCCCGGAGGGCGGAGAGTGTCCACAGGAAAGGAAGAGCACGGGGCACAGCAACACAAAAAAGCAGCCCAGGATGCAAAGAAAACAAAAACCACGAAGGGCAAAGTGGAGCTGAATAACAGATGTAATTTGATACCCAACACAATGGCAAACACACCAACGAACCAATATGCAAGACGTCACATCATGGACTGAACAAACGGAGAATTGCATAGGATAATTGGCACATGGAGGGTCGGACACGCAAATCCTGAAAAGAAGTAAAGACTCTCTAGCAAGGGCTGTCTTCACTCTGAGATTAACTCTTACAGCAATTGAAATGGTTCATGAAAATCCAACCAGCTCCAGGTGAGGCACGAACTTACAACCTCGGAATGGCACGGGGCAAGTACTGCTGCATAAGTACCGCGCGCTAAACGATAGCGCCACCGGAGCCCACTGCCAACACAAAACAGAGGACCGCAGAAAACAACCACAGAACCGGAGCCTGAAGCCCGGGCCCTGAATCAGCAGCCCCATCAAGAATGGGACAGCACATCCCAGAGCCGACGAAACCCAACCCCCAGGCGAGCCATCAACAGAAGGGCAAACCAGAGTCCCAGGACGGAACAGAGGACACCCAGCCAGGCAGGGGAGCCGCCGGAACCCACAGCAGCAGCCACAGAAGGACAGCGCCGGCCCCGGCACCGAGGTAGCCCGGGAGCAGGGAGCGGCCACAGAGGCACAGAGCCGGCCGGTGAACACAGGACACAGAAACGTAGGAAGCACATGTCCAGCATCTTCTTCACAGCACAGAGCAAGGCAACCGTGCATCGTCACACCAGACACAGGGGAAAAGACCAAAAACAGCGTCAACTCAAAAACTCGAACACTGCTGAAGGGCCCAAGGAAATGCAAGCGGTGAGAAACAAAAACTCCGCAAGCGGGACTCACCCAGAGCGGGGGCCCACTCCAGGAACAAGGCCCCCACTCCACCGCCATCACAGCCAGGAACAGCAGGAGCACATCCATATAGGCACGTCCCCCCGGCCAAGCTCGGGAAGACGAGCCCACGACCCGGAAGCAACATCTCGGGAACTCCAGCCGCAAAGGACCGGCAGGCACACGAAGTGCACAGCAGAACACCAGCTCCAAGACAAACCGACTCCCAGCAAGCCCGGCAGGCCAGGAGGCAGTCCAGGGAACCCTGCGCCCGCACAGCCAGGCAGCCGGGCGGGGGGAAGAGAGAAGCAACGCCACTCCATCCCAGCAGGAGCAGCACCAGCACACCCTCCAATCTGTCGACAGACAGAAAAAAAAAGAACAGGAGGGCTGCTGGGTAAGTACTGCTTATGTACTCCCGGGGGGAGGGGCAGTATTAGTGTCCCAGCATTCCTCTTGTTTTTTTCTGTCGGGAGATGATCATCTCCACTTGTTTACCGAGGTGAAGGTGTCGAGGACGGAGGGACCTGGGGGTAATGGTAAAATGGACAACCCTCAAGCAAGAAATGCCTTGTAGAAACAACTAAAGATCTAACCATTCTAAATGATACTAGGCATAATAACATTACCAACTTGCCAGATAACAACGTCAAAAAAAGGTTAAGATTGTCTTTCCGTAATTGGAACATTTGGTAAAACCAAATTCTCATCACATAACCCAGAAAAGCTGGGTTTGGGGGGGGGGGGTGGTTGTGAACTGGTTTATCATCAACTTTCTGATGTCCTGTTGATATTACCAACCTGTACCCATTATTAACCCTATAGGACTGCTGACGAGTCACCAAAGAGGCCAAGAAAATAAAAATTGGAGTGACATCTGATGAAATGGGATCCATACACCACTCATCATCATTATACTTTATTCAGTTTTTACAGTAAAAACCATAAAAGTCAAGCAAACATCAATAAAAACTCCATCATAGATACAAAAAGACAGTACGATAAGATCATTAAGGG
The DNA here is from genome assembly GCF_964261635.1 of Lissotriton helveticus. Lineage (NCBI taxonomy): Eukaryota > Metazoa > Chordata > Amphibia > Caudata > Salamandridae > Lissotriton > Lissotriton helveticus. The sequence goes on along the minus strand of NC_136059.1, from coordinate 1,506,101,380 downwards.
CTCATGATTACAAGGTTAAAAAGGCAAGCACCATGTCGGGGTTAATCACAAATGGACCTAAGCCTAATAGCACCCCTTGAAAAGCTAAGCACGTACAGTACTAAATGGCTTGAAAGAAGTTGTAAAGCGGTAAAACAGGTCTAACCTTCTTTTTTTTTTTCCAATGTTTTTTTATTGAAAAGTTTACAAATATAATACAAATACAGTACAGTAGCGATGCGGGGGCACATACAGATGGGTTACTGGAGTATCGTGGTTGACTGGCGTCGATTGGGTTTATTCCTGATGCTGGTGAGCGTATACCTGTAGGCCCCAAGAGTGAAGAGCACACGCCCACCGTGACGTCAGCCGGGGGACGTCTGACGCACGGAAGAGGTTAAAACATGCTTTTTTAAGGATAGGAATAAAAGAAGACTTTCTGGAAACTACAAAACAATAAAAAGTGCATCATATCCTATTTTTTGCTGCTACGAGCGACCAGACGGGTTACGAGCGCTGTTGCTATTAGACGGATTGCAACTTATCATGGTTGCGAATGCGGATATTTCCATTACCCCTCTATGAACTCGTGTACATTACTTGCTCATTTTGAATCATTGGACCTATTTTGGATATGGGCTCTGTCCTGTAACCCTGGATTTTGACAGCCTTAAATTTTACCCACTCTTGCCTTCGATACATCTGCCCATTAATAATAGATGTTACGTTTGCGAAGAGGACTTTGATGACTTACTTGCTAAAGTGAATGCAATTCTATGCTTCACGTTATTCTCTAATTTTGGGCCTTGATGAAGTCTCTGTGGGAGACGAAACACGTGTTGGCCTTGTTTATGCTGGGAAAACCTGCGTTTTTTTAATGAATTTTGAATAAAGGAGAATAACAAAAACAACGTTATCTGAAGAGGATCTCTTTTTGACTCTACATTGGATTATTACTTACCCTTATACTGCTTTAATCTTGTGTTGTAAACTTCATCAGTGACAATAGTTCAAGGTTTTATTCATGTAATACATATAAAGACTGAAAGAACTCAAATAAATTTTGGTGTGCTGTAATTAGAACCTCAATTTTTTGTAGTCATCATATCCTATGGAGACTGACAGTCACAGCCACAGGTATGAGACACTGCCCTCCATATCCGCAATGTGGTTGAGCCCAAAAGATAATTAAAAAGATCATGTTAAAATCTGGTCAATAAAAACAAGCATGATCACTTTTAAACCATAAAAGATAAGGTTTGAAAGATGGCACAGTTTTCAGTACAATATACCTATGCACACTAGGCTTTCTCAGCTCTAATTCCTCTCTGGCCCACATACGATTTTTTTTTTAAACACTCCTTTTTCCAAGTTAGAGTTCTACTACATATCGCCTCCAGATTCTCAAATAAGTCTGCCCTTCCCAGACTGAAAAAACGTTCTCTAACATACTTTATCCAGCAGATGCAATTAACATGATCAAGGGAAAGACAGTTTCTTAAAATATCCTTACTAAGGGTGTTTTCCTTCTTAATCCAAATTTTCATCCACAAACCTAGCCGTCCACAGTGGTGGACATGATAAGAAGTGGAAAAGATAGTGACTTCCATTGGACCAATCATGAAGACAAGCATCTGTTGCTCATGCTTCCAGATCAGGTTTCCACGTATATTATATGTGAACTGTACTGTGAACCTGGCGGCAAACAGGTCTATGTCAATTGTACCCCAATTCATGCTTTGAGCCTTGAAAATCTGCCCATCCAGAGGCCAGTCACTTGTATCGTAGAGGTTCCTTGAATGGCAGTCTGCCACCCAATTGCGTTACCTGGGTGATACACTTTTGGAGATATCTCCTGACAATGATAAAACCACGAGTGTGCCCTGGCAAATTCTGCTAGATGCCTCCCAAACTGGTTATGTACTTGACTGCTCATCAGATTGTCTATAAGCAGCAAGACTAAACACTTTACTTTGCCTTTTATTAGACTCTGAACTTCAAAGGAGCCTGAAAGAAGCTCTTAACAATTGATATGTATTGACAACTCCCTCTTTGACCATCTTCCTTCAGCCTAGAAGGTGCCACACCTGGTATCCCAACCCCAGGGACTAGCACCTGATTCTAATAGTAGATCTTGGGAAGATGGCCCTTCCATTCCATGCATCCATATGGCACAGCCACCAGATTATTTATTATTTTGCATCCAAGTCTAACAGAACCATCTATAAGTACTCAAGGCCCCTCTCTAAATATTTTATTTTTAGTCATTGGAGAACCCTGTATTAAAGGGGTCCTGAAAAGATCACCTGAATTTAGGATTTAAGAAGACCCACAAGCCTTGCCAACTGCCAGAGACAGACGTGCTGCTGAAGCAAAGTTGTCCTCAGCTCCTTCATTACTGAGCTTTAACTTTTCCCCTGGAAGCAAGAGAACTTCTTTATTTGAGACTACTAAGAACACCAAAAACTCACTCCTTAGTGAGGGTTCCAGATCCGATTTCTCCATATTTATGACAAAGCCCAGAGACTGCATAAATTCAATGTCTAGATATACCTGCTTCAGCACGAGATTCTTTTCCTGACCCTGGAATATCATATTGTGCAAGTATACATCAATCCTTAGCCTCCAGAACTTTAGAACTGCTTCAAAAGATTTAATCAGCTTCGTAAAGCACAATGGAGCAGAGGATAGACAGAGTGGAAGGGACTTTGGCCTGTATGCCTGCCCGAACTAAAGGAACTGCAGTTACTTCTTGTGACTGTGACAAACTGGTACTGTCAAATAAGCGTCCTTCAAATCTAGAATTTTCATTGAATCCCCTAGAAAGAGAATATCTCTGGGACCAACTACCATCTCAAATTTGAAATGGCGATAAAGGACAGACTGACTGAGATCTCTCAGATTTTCTAAAGGACTTGTCCTGATGTCAAAATGTCCTCCCCTTTTTCTCTGTGGGAAGACAATAGGTCTGGTGAACCAGTACTGTTGGTGGTTGAAGTAGGGCCGGGAATAGCAGGAATCACCAGGGAAGTGGCTCCTATATATCGGCTGACCCTGGAAGAGATCCAACCAAACATTCTTATCAGTGAGGAGTGAGCCTTATCCAGAGAGGCCCAAGCCTCCACATACCAATCAATTTCCTTTATGAAGTCGGAACCCAATATGCACCCTTCATTATTTATCCCAACCTCAGAATTGGCGAATTCACCTAACTTTTGATCAATTCTATGTAAAAGTCCTTTGTGTCTCTCATATGAAACTAGCATTTGCATTACAAAGAAAATATATTACCCTTTGGGTCCATCTGGATTTTACTTCTGGGTCCAACGTCTCACCCGTATATTTAGCTTGCTCCGCTAACCACGAAAGCTTTGTCAAAGGACCCAAGGGGTCCAAAATCTTATCCTGTCATAATGACCAGGAACCATCCACACCCCTTCTAGGATCTTTATCACATTATTTTTAAAAAGGGGAAATGTACTGTCTAAAATAGGAGTCATAGCTGCTTTATTTGAAATGTCCAGTCTGGGGCATTCTACCCTCATGTTAGTTCTTATGGCTATGTCAATTGGAATTCTAATTTGATTTGAAATTCTTGATTTTACATTCTCATCCACAATAAGTGGAGGAAACCACTCAGCTGTATTCTGGTGTTGTAACAATCCTGGATCAAACATGGGGTTACATTCCACAACCAATACCACTGTTTGTGTTTTAACAGCCATTTCTAGTTTCTTTGGGGAGCTAACAGTATCATCATCAGCATATTAAGCAGACCCGCCAGGATTTCGCGATTTCGCGATTTGCAAAAAAAAATCGCAAAATCGGCAGTTTTGTAAAAATGCCGCGATTTTTTACAAAACAGCTCGCAAAATTTCGAAAATGGGATCCTGGGAGGTACGCAGCTTTCGAAAATGTTGTTTTGTAACATAAGAGATACGTCCGGTTGGTTTCATTTTCAGAACGTTTCCAATACTAGATAAGTAAGTTAAAGAAAGACAAGTACCTGGAGGAGGAGGGTGCGCAGAATGTGTCGTTCTCTTGCTTTCAGCCCTCTAATAAAAGCTCCTACCCTGAGTTGTGCTGGTCACAAATTGCCTGTGAGCTGATGTAAACGGAGAGCAACTCTTCCGGGTGACCTCAGTCTGGACGCAGTGTCAGAACACAATTACACGGCAGCAATACACAAGACTGATAAAGAACAGTCTTCAGTGAATCATTGTACCTGCATCTGACCAGAATAACATCCTGACAAGACAAAGTCAGTGAACAGACTAGAGGAGCAGCGGCATCCTTACTGGAAATCCAACAATTCTAGGGCCTTTAGGACGAGAATTGTTCCACTTGGACTGTAATGGGCGATCACTTAGCAGAATACATTTTACTTACCCCTAGAAGTTGTCATGGGCAGCCTAACGTAACACGTGAAAACATAGGTCATTTATCTTAGAACCACATACGCGTGTAGGACAGACTTACACATGCAAATGCTCATATGTATTTTGAAATAATACTGTTTTTCCTTTCATAAATGTATATACTCTCCCTGAAATTTCCTTTTTGGTAAACCCACTACTCGTGGGTGATTTGCTTACGTCAATGGGAACGGTGTTCCTTTTTCATAGTGGGGGAGAGGACGTGGCATTAGGGCGAAAGCTGCCGATTTTGGAAATGGAAACCAAGTTCTAGTCTTGGCATCGGCACAACGTCATGTGATTCTGGGCAAATTATTTATATATATATATATATCACCTTCTGTAATGTAACTGATGCCCATGTAGAGCACTCAAAAGCCTTCGGGTCGCGCTCACGCTGTATAAAAGTGTAAAAAATAAATGGAATAGGGAAGAGAATTAGTTGGGTGCATTGGAGGGAGAGCAGTTTCCATGATAAAATAATATTTTCCATGTGAAAAAATGAAGTTAGCAAGTGCATTTTCACTTCTTCTGCAGGCTCATGAGAAACGTGTGTACATTTTTGCACGAGAAAATGGAATTGACAAATGTTTTCCGGGGTAATGCTTGCAAAGCTAAGTCTGGTGTCCCACTGTAGGTAGAAATTAGTTTTTTTGTGAATTCCAGAAATGAGTAAATTTACACCCGTATGATCTTCAGAATGCTAATTTCTTTGACATGTGGCCCAGAAACTGCATAGTGTAGACTTTAAAACATAAACTTAAAACATCACTTTTGAAAGTATCTGCCATAAATTAATGTGCGCATGCAAAGTGTCCATTAAGCAGCTAAACCCACTATCAAGCACCAGCTGGGCCCGTGGTTTGAAAAGTCCTAAAATAGATAGGATGTGAGTTTGTCTGGATTCAGAACTATGGAAGTAGATTGACATTTTTGCAAGCAGGTTCATGAGTTATTGATATTTTAGCGGGAGATGTTTTAAGGCTCTGTTTTGCAGGTCAGTCTATTCAGTTTGAGGTTCCATGTCAAACCACCTGACGTAGCTTTCAGGCCGAGATTAACCCTTCTGAGCTCTCAGTAGGACACCCTGACTGTGCCTATCAACAGAGTGACGGAGCGGGAGGGCTCTGGGACATATTAAAATAATGAAGTAAAGATAGCGCTTCTGTTTCCTGTACTATGTGCAGGCACCTTAGGGGTGGGCCTAACTCGCACATTAATCTTGAAAAATGGCCGGAATTGTGTAACTGCATTACACACTCAAAAAATTACCCAAACGTTCCGAGTAAAAATTCAACCTGAAAATGTAATTTGAAGTTGATTTAGTTCAAAACACTGTGAATCGCATAAGGATTTGCAGTTTTGCACTCAATCAGTACCCAAATGATCTTCACTGGTAAAAAATCTTTCAGAAATGTTTATTGACTGCCCACATTAAAGAATGTATGACATTGTCCTACACTCTGTCCATCAACTGTGTTTTTTGCAATTTTCACCCCCAGTGGGCTGGGTATGCTCAGACGTGAGTCCCAGGCTCTCCACACCACTGGAGTCAAGCTATCCAGGCTGATGAAGGCTGATAGCCAGAAACCGGTCCTTGGATGCTTGATTCCGGTCTGGGAAAGACATGGCTTGGTAGTTCGGACTGGACTGTTCCCATGAGGCACAGGGTCAGAGCTGATTTGCATATAGCCAGTGTCTAAACCAGGGTGCTGTGGAGTGCAAAAAACCGATGGATTTAGGCCCAGATCCTTGTACTGGGGTGAATGTATGACATTGTTCTACATTCTGTCCATCAACTGTGTTTTTTGCACATTAAAGAAACTGCAGCTCGAGTTTAAAACAGTGACATACATGCTCAGATTTGAGGTTTTGCACAAAAAAGCACATCGTCATATGTCAATACTGCGTAACTCAAACATGCACACCATCATATAACAATATTGATTAGCTCAGCCATTCACACCATCATATGACAATACTGCGTAACTCAAACATGCACACCGACATAAAACACTACTGTGTAACTCAAACATGCACGCCATCATATGACAATACTGCGTAACTCAAACATGCACACCGACATAAAACAATACTGTGTAACTCAAACATGCACACCATCATATGACAATACTGCATTGTGGTTCATGCTTGTATTTGCCCATGAGAATGTTTCTTCTGTTTATTGTTTAGTTTTATATATAGGGCTTGTTAACTATGAAGCTTTAGGGTGCTTTACATAGAAGCAAGAAATACAATCAGATGAACACTGGGACGGAGTCATAGGAAGGAATGTGAGCCATGGCTCAGAAGATTCCTGTTTGGGTTTGGAGAATCCTCTGAGGCAAGGCGAGGGTCCTAAATTGCTTTGGATGAACTCATGGAAACTAGACCCCACTCAGCCAGGTCTACTTAAAAAATTACATTTAAAAATACAGCTTCCTCCTACGAGGTTAGGACTGGAGCTGTGCTTCATAGAGCTGCAGACACTTTAAACATGCCTATTTCAAAGTGGAATACTCTGCTAAAACAGTTCCCATTGATTTCAGGCTGAAAATGAATGATTATAGGTAAAATAAAGTGCCACAAAAATGCAGCTAGATTTCCATATTTGTGCCGCTAAATTTCCTATTCCATGCCGCAATATCCTGGGGGGTCTGATTAAGTATCATCTTCCTGCCAAGCATCTGCAAACTGATTGTTTACTTCCTCATCAGGCCTTTCATGTGGCCTACCCAATGCACTCTTAGAGTTTTGCCATATGGACAGTAAGTCCAATCCATACTGCAGAACCGAACCATCGCCATTCATATGATGCTCAAACCCCTGAGGATTCTCAACCCACACCCCCAGGCAGGCACTAGCAATGCCATCAACGTCCTCACCCAAGACCACATGCCACAGAAAACTTGCATGACAACACTCACTCAACTGCCTCCTCCTCAACAAATGGACACTCAGCAAATATGTGACTGAAACCTGAGACCTACTGAGCAGCAAGGCACAGGACCGCCTCTTCCTCACTGAAACTGACTCAACTCCACGTCAGCACCTGACATCGCTCCAGAAATCCCAGCAGGCTACACGATCCCATGACAGGACTGCATCCACAAGCCGTGGGGAGGACTCACAATCATCTACAAAGGATCCATCAGATGATCATCCATGGTGAACACAACCCCATTCATAGAACACCGGATCTTGAAACTGCAAATCTCTGAAAACTTCACCCTGAGCGTAACCATCGCCTACCCACCACCAGGAATGCCAGCCACCTTCACCAGCCTCATCACAAACTTCATTGCCCGCTCACCATCGACTTCAGAGCCTACATACTCCTTGGTGACATCAACTTCCACTGGGAAGACAGAGTTGATCCTTGCTCCACAGCACTTCTCAAAAGTCTGTGCAACATCGGACTTACCCAGCTCATCTCAAGACCAACATACTGCGGAGCACACACTGGACCCCACTTTCACCACCAGTGACAGCATCAAATACAGCTCCACCTTGCTGCTCACATGAACCAACCACTAATTCACTTCCAAATCAGCACACCGCAAGTCAACACACCCACCAGCACAAGCTTACCAATCAGCAGATGGGGGAATATCTCAGAAGCAGATTGGCTCAGCGCCCTCAGCATGGACCAACCCAACTCCACAGACAACCTAAAGGAGGACATCAATCACCAACTTTAATGACTGGTTTAAGAACTGTGCAGACTCCCTCACACCCATCAAACACTGCAAGCAAAGAAGATCCAACAAACAGGCTGGCTGGTACACAGAGGACTCTGTAGCACTAAATGGCACTGTAAACAGTTAGAGAGGAAATGGAGAGCCAGACACAAAACCACTGATCTATCCACCTACAAGGCGGCACTCAGACTCTACCACCAGCAACTAAGAGACACCAAGAATAGAGCGCTAGTGGATCACATAAAAAGAATCTCCTATAGCTGCAAGGAGATCTTCTTGATCGTCAAGGATTTTACCTCACCATCAGCCTCCATCAACAACATCACCCCCTCCCAAGTACTTTGCAACAACCATTCAAACTTCTTCCACTGCAAAATCGCAAACATCTACAGCAACTTCGCACACCAGCCTGACCCCAGCTAACTCATCACCAACCTACTAATCACCAACCAAGATGGGCAGCTGATTGAATGGACAACCAACACCAGGGACAATACAGCTACAATCATGTGGACGATCCACTTAGGGGCCCGATGCATACATGCCCCCACCATGTCTACAACCTGGGAGTTCCACCAATCAGCACTGCCTTCACCCACACCAGCAACACCTCCTTCACACTTGCCATAGTCCCAGGCAACTGTAAATATAAAGAAGTCGACACCCTCCTAAAGTAACCACCAGCCAACCAAAACCTACCAAGCAACTTCTGTCCAATCTCCCTGCTCACTTACCCAAACAAAATTATTGAGAAGGTCATCAACAAGCAATTCTCAACCCACCTTTAAATTCATCACTGGCTAGACTACACCATATCATCATTCAGAAAGAACCACAGTACCATAAAGGTACTCATCGTGGCCACTGACGAAATCCTGATCATCCTGGCCTGAGGAGAAACAGCGGCCCTCATCCTGCTTGACCTCTCTGCAGCTTTCAACAGTGTCTCCCACATCCTTCTCATCAGAAGACTCCACAAGACTGGCATCAAAGATCTGTACTCAAATGGATCTACTCCTTTCTCAAAGGAAGAACACAATGGGTCAGATTAGCCCCTTCCCATCAAAGACCAAGACCCTGATCTGCGGAGTCCCCTCAGGGATCATCCCTCAGGCACACCCTGTTCAACATCTAAATGACACTGCTATTCAACATCTCTTATGCAGATGTCACCTAACTCATCCTCACCCTAACGGACAAAACATCCACCACCAGAATCAAATGAATGACCATGGTAGCAGAGTGGACGAGAAGCAATTGCCTAAAGCTTAATTTTGACAAAACAGACGTGCTGTTCTTCGGAAACAAGGCCTCCCCATGGGACTCCACCTAGTGGCCATTGGAGCTAGGACCAACACCCACCAACCATGCAAGACTTCTTGGGATCATCCTAGACAACACGCTCAAAATGACAGCAGAGGTCAATGCAGTATGCACCTCCTACTTCCATATCTTGCACATGATACAGAAATCTACTCTTTGCCTCACACTCATTCACACACACCCTGCATTCACAAAAGCAGAACAGAAGGCCACTCATTCCACAACATAGCACCCAAAACATGGAACGGCCTCCCTCAACATATCAGAGCCTCCTCCTCACCTCTTGAGTTCTGGAAGAGGCTCAAAACCTGGCTCTTCACGTAACTCCATGGGGACCAACACCTACACACCTGTTCAAGTACTTGGATACCCTCACAGGTAATTAGTGGCATATACAAATCATCATAACATACCAGTTAATGTTTATTTTTCATTAATCTTTTGCTCCCAGCAGGAGCAGACAAATGCAAGGAGATGGCTGGTCCCACTGAATTATCAATATCATTAGCAACATTTTTGAAAGAGGAGGATTGATTTGGACACAGTATTATCCAAAACATCACACACATTTTTCCTAAACACTTACAGCCAGATTCATCATTGGAAATTGCGCTCGCAAAGGGCCAGATTCTGAGAATCTGGCCCTTTGTGAGCGCAATTTTTGCATTTGGGATTCATCATCCCAAATGCAAAAATCGGTAATAGCAAAATCGCGAGGAATTGCATTTAAGGAATCTCTATTTGAGATTCCTTAAATGCAATTCATTAACCATTTTTAATTTGCGAATTTGCAATTTTTGGCCGCTATTTACCTCGAAGTCTGACTTTGTGGTAAATAGCGAAAACTTAGAAAAATGCACTTTAGTGCATTTTTCTAAGTTGAATGTTACACACACACACACATGTCCTTTGGACATGTGTGTGCGCAACATCAGTCTACATTTTCATTTCAGGGGTGCTACAGGGTGTCCTTTGGACACCCCTGGCACCCTTGAAATCGCATCCTTATTTGCGATTAGCAATATTCCTTATTTGCGATTAGCAAATTGCTAATCGCAAATAAGGAAGCTGTAGGAATCGTAATTTTTTTTGCGATTTCTACATGAATCCCGTTTTGCAAGTCCTTAATAGCGATTCCTTAAAAATCGCTATTAAGGACTCGCAAAACGGGACAATGATGAATCTGGCTGCAAATCCTCAGAACTTCTATGGGTATCAAGGTTATTAACATCATTTGTAAACAACATTTTTACACAGCACAGAGAATTGTACCCCCACAATATGTAGTTATAATGGCAAACAGTATGTCCTCAAACACTCAACAATGCTAAAAGTTGGTTTACTCAAATGACATAAACATTTTCCTTTAAACGCGCACTTTACTTTTTTTAGAAACTTAGGGCGAGATGTAAGTGGCTAAATACCGGTCGGTAATGCCGAAATTCTGTAAATTTCAGCATTACCGACCGGTATTTAGCCATTCCTAATGTAGGTAAGGAATCGGTAAATAAGGAATCAGTAAATACCGATTCCTTAATACCGATTCCTTATTGCTCTTGCATTTAAGGAATCGGTAATACCGATTCCTTAAATGCAATGTAGGAAGCACCTTAAAGAGTGCTTTTGAGGGGGCGTGGCTTGGCTGCGAAGCGGAATGGCTGCCTGATCTCGCAGCTCCGCTGACCGAGCCAATAAATCCGGCAATTATCGGCACTTCTGGTGTGTGGCATCGGACCTTCCTCCCCCAGATATCAGCTCAACGGTCGGACAGCTGCCCGGTGGTGAAATTGGCCGGAGAGTGCTGGCTGGGGTGAGGTGACCGCGGACTGCATGGGAGCGGAGCGGAGGCCTGGCGGACAAGCGGAGACCGGGTGCTCGCGTTAATCCTTGGCCCGGACGGGTGAAATCGGACGCCGCGCAGGAACGTAGCCAGGTGGGAGGTGCCTGTACACGAGGTCTACAAACACACACCGGACTGCGGGAGGCACCTGCGGGCTGATCTATGTACACCGCAACGCCTGGTGTGCAATAATCTGCGGAGGAATCCTAGCGCTGAAACGCACCACGTGTGCGCATTACTGCGGTTCCACCCTAACGGACTGTGCGGTGAGTTGGCGAGTCTCCCGGCGGAAGGAACCATCGGGCCTGAATTGAGGGCTGCCGGCTCCCGATCACATCGACGTAGTGTAAACTGTGTGGATGCCTACACATAAAGCCTTCGGATTTACAGTAGTGGGCGGCCATGACTGAGTGACTTGTGGCGTATACTCGAAAGCTACTCCCCCTCACTACTAACCCTCGCTGAGGCATTACTAGAGGTCCTATGCTGCTGCCCTGAGGCCAAATAGTAATCGGAGCACAGGAGTGTCACTTGGGTGGAGGATCCAGTGAAAACTGCTACGGTGACCCGGGACGACTGTCTGTGGCGCCAGCGATAGTGCACCAAGAGAGGTAGAGGAAACGACCGGAGCCATTTTGTCCTGTGTTTGCCCCAGAGTTCGGCCCTGGCGCTTCGGCCTGGAAACACGCTGGAGGTTTGAGGGATCCGAGTAATTTGCGGGGGCTGTGCCGGCCTCGAGGGGATACGCCGGAATCTCTAGACACAGGGCAGCCCAGGAGACACATTGGACTCAGTGGGCGCGTAATTGGGGGCTCCTGCTGGCGCATTGGCGCGCAAGTCGCTGCTGTTGAAAGACCGGACGGAATAGTGTGGAAGTATTTACTGGAGCGCGACACTGCGTATATACTGCTGCGACACAGCCACTCCTGACTTGCCGTGGTGTCTAGGGCCGGATATGGGGAAGCCGGACACGAGACAGCCGAGGCTAACCTTCGACAAGACCAAGCAGAAGGCTACTGGACCGGACCAGTCGGAAGATGACGCGACGAAAAGTGACCAGAGCGGCTCGCAAACTGCCGACATAAAATCAATGTTCCAAGAACTGAAGACAAGTTTGCAGGGCATAGATCACAAAATGGATGATTTGGCAGCCCGAATGGACAGTATCACAAGGCGTATGGACAAGCAAGAAGGCAGAGTGGGGGTGCTCGAAACGCGAGTGACTGAAACGGAGGAGAGTCAGACTGATATGGACAAAAAACTACGCGGCATGGACAAGATCCTATCGTTGATTCAGCAGAAGAACGAGGATTTGGAGGCCCGCTCGAGACGCAACAACGTCCGCATCACGGGCGTGGCGGAATCGACAAACATCACGAAAATGGAACTGTATGTCGAGGTAATGATGACTGAATTGTTTGGAGCGGGGCTCTCGCAGATGTTCCTGGTTGAAAGAGCGCATAGAACCCTGGGCCCCCAGCCTAAGCCAGGCGCGCCGCCCAGACCTATTATTGCTCGCATCCTGAACTCTAGAGACCGGGACACTATATTGCGCATGGCAAGAAACACGAAAGACCTACAATATCAGGGCAACCACATCTCAATATACCCGGATTTCATCATGCAGGTCCAGGCAGCCAGAAGGGAATTCGTGCCGGCGAAAAAGATTTTCCAGCAACTCGGCACCAAATACTCACTTATCTACCCAGCGAAGCTGAGGGTGCAGGGCCCTGGCAGACCATCCTTCTTTGTGGACGCAAAGGCAGCACTGCAGTACGCAAAACAACTGTCACGAGATCAGAAGAATCAGACAAACTCGGAAGAGCCGGAAGAGAGGGAGAGGCTGAGTGACATTGAGTGACTGGGGTTTATGCACAGAACTACATACACTGTGCCTCCGCAACCACGGGTGTTGGATGTTGGAGACGTCGACCTGTGTCACTGACAAAAAGACCTGTACAGATAAGTTTCCAAACGTAAATATGTGTTGGGGGATGGAGAGTCCTTGAGCGATCACTACCAGGCCGGCGCTCGGTCGCCCTGGCACAAGTACAGGGTTAGTAGGTGACCAACCTGCGTTCCCCAAGGGATGATTCCCATTGATCTATGTTTGATGAAGAATCCTAATGGGTTCTTGAAATTGGGAAAGGAGGGAAGGGGGAAGTTGCACGACCTGATTGGGGGGTTGGAGCGGGAGGAGCAAGGGGGGATTCGAGATTGGGTTGTAAAGTTAAGTTTTGTTTAAATGTGAGTGATACGCCGTATGCAGCCAATACCGACAATGTAAGGAGCACTAGACTGCATGGAATATTTGGCCAACAGGGATATCGTGCAAAATGCTGTCCAGGGTTGGGTAGAAATGCGAACTGGTTAGTTGCCACTCTGAATACTTAGTTGCAGGAATCTAGATTGATGTATAAAACCATTGTAGTGAGAACAATGTACACAACAGCAATATGAAAATGGCTCAAATTAAATGTTTAACCTGGAATATACGTGGAATAAATGATAGCCGGAAGGCCAGACTGGTTCAAGCTTTCTTACTTAGGAAAGCTATAGATATATGCTTCCTGCAGGAGACTCACCTGACGGCTAATGCTACCACTATGCTCCGACACAGTAGAAGGGGTGAGATTGTGCACGCGCCCTATTCGAACTACTCACGAGGGGTGGCGATATTGGTCAGAAGAGGCCTTAATTGGAAGACGTCAGAGGTGGTGCGGGATCCTGATGGCAGGTTCATATTTCTTGTGGGGACGCTATGTGGCATACGAATGATACTGGTAAATGTGTATGGTCCTAATGAAGATAACCCTGATTTCTTTTGTGATCTCTGGCATAGGATTCAATCTCGTGGCCAAGCCGCGGTTGTGTGGGGTGGAGATTATAATGTGGTATTGTCGGACACCATGGACAGGCAAGGGGCGGCCAGGGAACATCACCCCAGGGCAGCGACAGCACTTGGGGACATAATGTCAGATGCTCAATTGGTAGACTCATGGCGGTTACTTCACCCCGAGGCCCGAGAGGGTACCTGCTTAACGCTCCATAGGGCAGCATGGTCCAGGTTAGACTTCTGGCTACTGACAAGGGATATTCACGCCTTAGCACAGGAGGTAGCACACTTGCCTAGATCGCTTTCGGATCACGCCCCAGTCTGTCTGACGCTATCTACCCCCTCACAATACGCCCAGCCTTTCAGCTGGAGATTCCCCTCTTGGGCTCTCCGAGACCAGGTTTTCAGGAATGAGCTGAGGGAAAAGCTAGAGGAGTACTTTGAATTGAATGAAGGCTCGGTTGACTCCCCAGGCACCCTATGGGAGGCATGTAAAGCAGTGACGAGAGGGTATTGCATGTCACTGAAAACTGGGGTACTCAGGTCCATTAGGGACACACTACAAAAGCTAGAAACCGAACTGGCAGCGCTTGAGGCTCTGTTAACAACGGCGCCAACAGATAGAGTCCGAGCTGATTTCAGGGGAAAACTCACACAATACCAAGAGGAGGCAGACAGAGAGGTGAAGTTTCTGTCCAGAGATAGCCAAGCCCGGCGATATGGGGAGGGAGACCGGGCTGGACGTACCTTGGCTAACATGCTTCGTCCACCGAGGGGGACGGATTATGTTTTGGAACTTACAGATGAGGGAGGAGACATTGTCAGGGAACCCCAAGCCATTCTCAGGGTTATGACTGATTACTACCGAACACTGTACACATCCAGGGTCACGCCGGACGACAAAACGCTTACGGATTACCTAGACACAATTGCCCTGGCATGGTTCAACAATGGGGCCAGGCAGTACATGGATTTGCCGTTCTCACAAGAGGACATTAGAGCAATCATTGCAGGCCTGCCTCCAGATAAAGCACCAGGGCCAGACGGACTAACAGCAGACTTCTATAAGGAGTTTGCGGACATACTGGTACCCAGACTTCACAGGGCCATCGAGGAGGCGGTGGAATCAGATACACTTCCACAGACGATGCGGGAGGCGTTGATTATCATGATACTCAAGCCCGATAAAGATCCCACACATCCGGACTCGTACCGTCCGCTTTCGCTCATAAATATTGATGCTAAAATCTATGCGAAACTGCTTGCGGATCGTCTTAAATACATGTTGCCGCAAATAGCGCTCTCTGATCAATGTGGCTTCGTGCTGAAGCGGTCCACTTCGCATAATCTGAGGGTGCTGTTCGGACTTCTGCACTATCTGGATCCAAGGGTGCAGGCTGCTGCCGCACTATTGGATGCGACTAAAGCATTCGATTCACTTGAGTGGAAATTTCTGCTGACCCTTTTCACCCGTATGGGATTTAGTCCACTATTCGCCAGATGCATTGGCATTTTGTACAACAACCCGACCGCTAGAGTTAGGGTGAATGGCCAGACCTCGGCTCCCTTCCCGATAACGAGGGGTACCAGGCAAGGGTGCCCGCTATCACCGTTGTTGTTCGCTATTGCAACTGAACCACTAGCGGCACGCATGCGCCAACACCATACCCAGCGTAGCATTGGTTTCACGTCACGCGGCCTACTCATCTCCCTTTATGCCGACGACGTGACAATATACATGATGGATCCGGCAGAGAACTTCGACCCATTGATGAGAGAAGTGCTTCGATACAGTGGCCTTACTGGCATCAATATTAACTGGTCGAAATCTACCATGCTGCCGCTGACAGACAGCACGACCAAATGCCACACTGAATATCCGATAGACTGGGTAGTGGATGGGGTCAAATACCTGGGAATCAGGGTCAGCCGCACTATACAAGACATTTGGCTGTCAAACTTCGGGGTGGCAATGGACTGGCTTGAGGGCAAAGTAAAGAAATGGAAGTCCCTACCACTGTCACTGACAGGCCGCATAGCTATTGCCAAAATGGTGGTGGTCCCCAAATTCCTTTATTTATTTATAAACATACCCCTTCCTCTGATGATGGCATTTTTTCGCCGGCTCAGGTCTGCTATAATCGAATTGGTCTGGGCCGGAAAGCAGCCTAGAGTGACCTGGAACCTTCTCACTCTTCCGTTCCATCAGGGAGGGCTGCCTGCGCCGGATTTCGAACTGTATGCCTATAGTGCGCAGGCCCAGTACCTGCACTACTGGCAGCACCCGACCCCATATCAGCCGCACGTGGCAATAGAGACTGATGTGGCGGCCCCCTGCCCCCTTAAGGCTGCGGCGTACAAGAAGTACAAACGGTCCCAGGAAGATATTGATACTGTAGAAGTGGTGTGCTGGGCCTGGACGGGTATTGCTAAACGGGCTGGGGTCAGCGAACTGTATGCCCCGAGCATGCCACTGGAGGGTAACCCACTGCTGGGACCGCTAACGGACGCGGCGGTAGTCCGCAGAGCATGCGAACGGGGTCTGAAGGTAGCGGGTGATTTGTACCCCGATGATGTATTTATTGCGCTGCAAGATATGACTGAGTCCACTGACCCGACAGCATCAGATCTACTGCTGTATTACCAACTACGGGCTGCGTGTAAAAAAAGGTACCCGGTTTTCCCTGAGGTCCCACCGACGCTGGCGGCTTTGGAGGACGTACTATCGAACGCCTCCTCGCATAAATTGATAACACGAATATACAGGGCTACACAGAATGCGACGCCTGTCCCACACATTGACTCACGGGTGGCCTGGGAGGTGGAGGCGGGTATAAGCATCACTGAGAAACAGTGGACATTTTGCTGCACACAACTGGAACACCTTTCGCCCAACTATAGGTTGCGGCTCATACACTTTAATTATTTGCATAGGACATACCGCACGCCCCAGCAATTGGTTAAAATGGGACTGCAGGCAGATGCCTCTTGTTAGAGATGTGGTGTGAGGGAGGCTACATTCTATCACCTGGCCTGGGAATGTGGCCCAATACACGCATTCTGGGAGACTACCTTCCGTAGCATAGGGCAGATAATGGGTACACCCCTGGACCCTGACCCGCTTGTCGCGCTGCTGGGATTTGTGATGCCCATACCAAGTGCATTCCGCAAGCTGGTAGCCCTTCTGTTACTACTTGCCAAGCGACAGATAGCACTTCATTGGAAGCAAAGGGCTCCACCTACAACGTCCAGTTGGGTAAAATCTGCACTTTACTGTAAAGACCAGCTGTCAGCCTATTGGGAACTGATGCCATTGAGTTGAAGACCAGCAGACATTTGGCAACCGTTGGTGGACTGGCTGGCTAGATCGGACGGCAACGAAAGTGACTGAGAGATGCGGGTGGGGTGAGTCTGGGGAGGGTGAGAGGGTGGTTCAAGGCTTGCGACCAGCTTAGTGGACAGCAGCTAATAGCAGAAGTGCCCAGGGATATGCCTTTGGACTAGGGCTTGCTGAAATGCGACACTCACTTACGTATGTTGTAGTTTGTTGATGAGTTTTAAAATGTGTTGACATACTGCGCAAATGTACGCCTGATACTATCTGGATGTATAAGGAAATGCAATTAAGCTGCCTGCCTCCGGGTTGTTGGCTAAATAGCGGTGTACACATTGAGGATAAGAATAAAGGTTTTGAAAAAAAAAAATAAAAATTGTGCTTTTGAGCCTTAAGGAATCGCTAATTACCACCAACTTCAAGTTGGTGGTAAGTAGCGATTTCCTTTCAAAAAGCACTTTTTTGCTTTTTGAAATGTGCTATGTGGCACACATCCATGCCCTTAGGGCATGTATGTGCGCCACATGTGCACACATGCACATTTCAGGGTGCAACAGGGTGTCCTTTGGACACCCTGGCACCCTTGAAATACCTCCCGATATTACCAATTCGGTAATACCAAATCGCTAATACTGAATGTCTTCACATTCTTTCCTATGGGCCTCCAAGTCCATAGAAATGTATGGGTAGGTATTCCTTATTACCGAATATCAATTACCGATTCGGTAATAAGGAATATTAAGGATTCAGTATTTTTTAACAAATCTTTACCTACATAGGAAATACCGATTTCTTAATAGCGAATCAGTAAAATTCGCTATAAAGAAGTCGGTATTTCTGATTTACCTACATCTGGCCCTAAGAGCCTCATCTACAAAGAATTGGCGCAGGGCAGCTCTGCAAGTCATTTTGGTGCACTTCCATATGTCAATTTATTATGGCAGGAATGCACCATATTTACAAGATACGGTACATTCCGGTCCTTTCAGCCAGCACCAGCGCAGAATTTGTAGCTCAGCTCCAACGGACGCACCCTTGCACCATGGTGCAATGGGTATCTATATTGTTGGAATGATTGTTTTTGGGCAGGAAGGGGCACCTTCCTGCACAATCACAAGAGGTGTTTTCCTCGTTCTATGTGTGCTGCAGAATGCAGCACATGTGGAAAGAGGAAAAAACTAGGACACATGTATTCTTTTCTCATTATGCCTGCTCTGGGGAGGCGTATGTTTTTGGTGCTGCCTCAGGTTTATGTGATATTGTAAATCTGGGGCAGTGTCAAAATCCCTGGGTGTTGAGTGGGAACACCCACAGCATCGCCCATGGAACTCCTCCTTGCCTTACTCTAAATCTATGAGGTCATAAAAAGCCATGTAGGGTGGCTTTTGTCGCCTCATAGATATGATCAAGAGGTTTGCGCCACCAGATCACCATAAAAAGTGATGCTCCGGTGGAGAAGGCCTCTTGTAAATGAGAGCTTATGCTTGTTACTGAATTAAACTTTAAAGAAAAGAACACATCTTCCCCTCCTTTACTAATTCTGGGGTATAATTGACCAAGCACCTCACCATGCAGATACCGGATCTCAAATGTACAATTTAAAGTTGTAGTATTAAATGTTTTTATTGATTGTACAAAGGTCAGCTAACAGTAATGCCATAGAAGGGTCACAACTCGGTCCGAGGACCGACCCACCAAGCGATGTTAAGGAAGGTACACGCCACCGACCATGCCATGAGGAAGCACTCTTATACACAGCAAGCTGCCTACAACCCAACCTGGGCCGGCCGTGTCTTACAGTTTAAAGTTTTAGACAAAAACAAGTGTGTTTTTCGTTGAGATCTGAAGCGACTTGTCATTTAGATTAAATAGTCAGTCAGGAATGTTATTGGCCCTGCAGGTTTCCGAATCAAAAACAAGCAAACTCCTGAAACATAGAGAATGAGCTCAGGATGGATGGTGTTTAAATATAAATAACACACAGTGCTAATAAGCGTCCAAGCAAACAAAGTTATTTATTGTAGGAAATGCTCCTTTTTGTGTGGTCACACCTACTTTTTGCGAGGTTTATTGCTGCTTTGGGACTCTGCCCACTGGAACACTGCAGTCTAGTGCCCAGTGCATGTGCTCTGACCCTTAAAAGAAGTCAAATTTGACAATGCTTCTGATTTAGCTGCCTGTAAGTCCCTAGTATATAGTACAAAGTGTACCCAGGGTCTGTAAGTTAAATGTCACTAGTGGACTGCAGCACAAATTGCACCACCATTAGAGTGCCTAACAGTACTGCAGGTCTACCAGTGTGGCCTGTCGGTGCAGTAGCAAAACTGCATTTTCGACAAAATAACCCCTTTTTACAAGCCTAAATTATCCTTTTAAATATTAGTCCGTTACCCCTAAGTAGGCCGTAGTGCTCAATGAGGCAGGGTGCATTATTTTCTTACAGTGACAAGGCTCCAAAAGGCTTCTTCACTGTAGCAGGGTTAGCTGTTCCATAATAAATAATATTAAAATAAAAAAATGTTACCCTGCTTAGGAAACACCTACAAAGTGAATTTTTTGGACTTTTTAGAATGTTAATTACAAGCTTATTCACTGATGCAATTTTTTATAAATATTTTACAAAAGGTACTTTTAAAAAGTCACCTTTTACTTGCCTAAAGCCACTAGAATCCCTACTGACTGCCCACATTCCAAGCAGGGCTCTAAGATGCTCCAGTATGGGTCTCCTTAAAGTTCCACGCATTCAAAAGCCTAAAGGGGCCAAAAGTTCTTTCTTATATCTTCCTCCCAAACTGTGGAATACAATGGCATTCAGTATAAGAACAGAGTTATATGAGGCCAGGTTCAGAAAACGGCAGAAACCCTGGCTGTATCCTAATTAATGAGGGGTACATGGCACACTTGCAGGTGCACACTTTCTGACTCTCGGCGCTGGAAAGCCTCAGAGTAGCTATGCGCTCTATAAGTCAAGATAAGTTAAGATAATCTTTTGATGTGACACCACACATGCCTTTAGCAGAAAACCTTCAATATTTTTATATTGAGATCAAGGATTACTTTGAATCCAATAAACCAAAATCCAAAAATCCATCAAAACACAAAATTCCTTTAAACAATTCAAAACAATTCCAGCATTCCATGTGAAGACATTACAATACAATGCAAATTTCAATTTCAACTGCGTATTGTGCATGCGCTGCCCCTAACACAAAACCACAATTAACATGCCTCACAAAACAATTGAATCACACCCCACTAGACAGCAACCCATTGAACTACACACTGCAACGCTGCTCAAAATGAACTCTATTTACTGATGTAATGCAGCTCTGGCAGCTGCTTGGTTGAAGCAATCCACTACTCGAGTTTATCAGCAAAATTAACGTGATTGGGGAACTTAAAGCTATGGGATCTGAGGATCTCCCTAACTCTATAATTTAGAAAAGTGAAAATTCAGAACACAAATACGCACCAAATGTACCTCAATCTGTCGAAACCATCCTGTGGTGCCAAAAACTGTTGGCTTTTTCCAGCATAAAATGGCCAAATGAGGGATTGGATCTTTGAGTGAGTTTCTAAAACTCAAGAGCCATAATTCTTTCAGATTAACATGAACAATTCAAATTAAAGAATCCTGACAAGACCAACTTCAAAATGCTACCAAGAAGGTTTATTTAAACTTAAAGATCATTACAGACAACAGAAATATAATGGTTAGTCCATCAATTCAAAATACTCCAGACAGTGGACTAGAGTCCCTGTAACATATTTAATACCTAGTGGAGGTTGGCAATATACTGTGTTTGAAAATCCAAAGTGTGAATCTGTGCCCAGAATTTTTTTATCTGCGCCACTAGAGTGAAGGCCTTCTGGCCCACTCGTGTTAAGTTCTGCTTCTAAGCGTTATCCCAGATTGTATAGCTAATATCCTAAGTGCACGTGGTGTGTGTTTTTTGTATGTAGGCTTCTTGTGAAATGCATTCTGTGTATGTGTAAACCAGAGTAATTGAGAGCCTGTAGGATCCATTGTGGGTGCTCCCGAACTGGACTTATGCACAGGATGGAGGTGAGGTTGTTTTCCCAAACAGTGAAAGTGTATTCCTGGCATTCCTGAAGCTGGACGTAGGAGACCTAGACACTGGAGTGTGGAGATAGGTTTTAAGTCTCCTCTAGTAATTTGATTGAGACTTTTTTTTTTTAGAAGGCTGTTGATTAATCATCCTGAAACACTGCCAGTTTCTAGATGGTGGCGCTCAAAGGTGAAATTACAGTCTGTTGTTGAAGGAAAAAGAGATCCCTTAGGTGGGGCCAGCCTTTTGTCTTTCTCGAGATCATTGTTAAATGTGGCTAATGACAGCCAGGTGCAGAAAGATCACACCTCTTTGCACCTTTGATGTGGGTTCTCAGGGCCACCTTGCTGTGAAGAACATCACCTTACACAAAGACTGTGTCTGGAAAAGAGCTTGAAAAGGATACTTGAAAGGAGAACCACCCCAACCATTTCTGAAGATTCAGACAGTGGATTCACATTTCCTGTCTGCTTTGATTGTATAAAAATGGGTCCATTGACCCACTTGTTGTTTCAGTTCTAAGTTCTCTATGGCCAAGGAAGGGAGTAGTCCACAATGAACTTAGAGGAATGTTATTCAACCACAATTGGTGTCACCCTGACAACCAGTTTCCAGATGTGAGGGGACCTCACCTGAGTCCTACCTTGCTGAATGAAGCTGTATGTCTGACCTGAAGCACAATGAAGCCCAGCAGTCTGCTTAGAGAGGGAAGAACGTAAGTATACAAAAAAGTGTTGAATGAAATGTTTGAATCAATCCTAGCCACTGGTAATCACTCAGGACAGCATCCCAGTCCTTCGATATTCTGCACACGTGCCACCTCATTCACTTTAGTGTGATGCCCTAAGTGGGATTTGTATGACCTGACATCGCTCCCATGCACCCTGTGCCAGTGGAACCAGCCTAATAAGGGCAAAACAGGTACTTGGGTGCTTGTATTCTAGTTCAGGGAGGACCTGGTCTGGAGTTCTGGCTAGACTGCTCCCATTGAAGCAGGGTCAAGACTGATTTGCATATGACTTTGTCCAAACTGAGGAGGCACAGTGTGTAAAATAATGATAGACTTGAAGTGACCCGATTAATTACCAGTGGCAGGGATTGACTCAGGTATTCCATCCATCACTTTTTTGTATACTTCAGTGTGATGCCCTAAGCTGAAGGGGGGGGGGGGGGTATGCCCATACGTGGGTATCATGAACACCGTGCCACTAGAACCAAGCTATACCTAGCTGATCATCCCTAATTAGAGGGAAACTGGTCTTGGGTTGCTTGTGTTCCACTTCAAGAAGGAGCTAGCATGGTAGTTAGTGCTGGACTGTTCCCACTGGAGACAGGTCAAGACTGATTTGCATATGGCTAGTTCCAAACTGAGGTTGCACAGTTTGCAAAATGACGATGGACTTGATTGTGGCCCGAGTATTTACCAGTGGCTGAGAATAAATCAGGCATTACATCCATCAAGTTTTTTGTTTACTTCAGAGAGAGGGAAGGAGCCTACCATCCCTGCAGGTCTCGCTGCAATGGTTCCTGTCCAGGAGGAGCCAGAGCAGTGAGACCCTAGTGCTGGTGGGATCTGCCAGAGAATGGAAGAGGGTGATCAACAAGGCCCAGGAGTCAGACTCTTCTATTCACAGTTTCAGGCAGGAATGGCAGAATTAATGCTGCTCAGTGCTGCTGTGATGACAATTGTGAGTGTGGCTGACCGTGCCAATGAGACTCCGAAGAACTGTGACTGATCCTGTCCTGCTGTGACCTAAAGAACTGTTGCGGCTGCCTTCTGCTGCAATATTTCATCCGATGATTGAGGCTTGTTTGCTTTCCACTGGGCTCAAAGAAACTGAGATATAGCCTAGCCACTTTCACCCAGGAGTCTAGTGCCCAGAAGAACTGGAAGCTGGTCAGAGTGTGTCTGTAATGAGATTCACCATCATCGAGCCACCACTACTTCAGGGTACCTGTTTTGCCAACCTTGAGGGTTCTCTGTCACCTTCTCTGGCCCCCTTCTGAGATGCAGAAGACGGGTTGTGCACTGCTGTTGGTTGGCCAATAGCCGAAAGCCTTCAGGGCATATGGTGGTAAAATAAAGACTGTATGAACTGTTAAAGATTAAACACATTGACAGTTGAGGAGTGGAGGTGTATTTTCACCCAAGACTAAATTTGTGCTATTACCACATTCATACAAGGAGGGGAACCATCTAGACAGGAGCAGCCTGTGCTGGTAAGAGAGATGGGGTGGTAGGTTGGATTAGGGGGGGAACTCGACAGAGGATGATGAAGGAAAATAAAATAAATAAATAATTTTTCCTTGTCGTCTGTTGAGTCCCCCCTCACCCCACCGCTCTTACCTGCACCTAGACCAGAAGAGAGGGGTAACCCAGGGTGAGGAATAGGATAGCTAATATAGTCATAGCTAGCCTTAGCATCCAGTTCACTAAATTGTACCTGCCCATTACCACATTTCCTGTGTCTAGTTTTTGTGTATTAAAGTAGTTTTCTTCTTAGTGTTGGCCAGGCGACTGGATGGAATCTTTGTAGAACCCATAAATGGATGATGGCGGTCAAAGACCGAGATACTTCACATGTATTTCTGTCCCTAGACGCAGAGAAAGCATTTGGCGCGGTACATTGGCCCTTCCTGGACTGCACTTTGATCAAGTTCGGACTAGGACCAAGGTTCAGAAGGTGGGTGGCACTACTATACAATCCCCCCAGGGCGATGGTGCGAGTGAATGGAAGAACCTCTCGAGACTTTCTCATTGGTCATGGGACTAGACAGGGATGCCCTCTGTCCCCACTGCTGTTTGTGCTGACCGTGGAGACCTTGGCCTGCCGGGTCAGGCAACAACCAGAGATACAGGGCTTCAGGGTCACCCCAGGGGACCCTTTGGGGGAGAAAATATCCCTATAGGCAGACGACATTCTCCTGTTTGCAACGGAACCCGACACCACGATTCCCACCCTTTTCCAAAAGATCAATACATATAGATGACACTCAATTGGTCCAAATTGATAGTGTACGTCCTGGTCAAATGCTAGAGTGGCCCCTTTTCCAAGAGACTTGAGAGGGGTGGTAAACAGATTTAAGTACTTGGGCTTTTTCCTCACGACAGATGAGGGACTTTGTCACCAACATAATATCCAAAGAATACTGATAAAATTCAAAGACGATGCAGAGAGATGAAGGTCCCTGCCGCTCACAATAATGGTCCGGGCAGCTATGTTTAAAATGATTACCTTGGCCCAGTTCCTATACACACTACAGAACACCTACCACCCCCTCCCACAAACAATATTTTGAGAGATAGATTCTGAACTGCGTTCACTTTTTTGGCTGGGGAGTCACCCGCGGATTGCGCCATACTGCAGCATAATCCATACAACGGGATGTTGGCATTGCCGGATGTTGAAGCCTATTATTGGGCAGGCCATTTAACCCCCATCAATGACTGGATACATGTAGCGGGCGACCACCCTACTTACACGCTGGAGCGGGATATGTTGACGCCTCGCACATTCCTCTGCTATCTTTATGGGGGCAAGGGTCCCATCAGTTGCTTCTGGCCACACAGACCATACTTAAAGCACGGGAGAAGGCATCCAGAACATTGGGGTGAACTCATAGGATCACCAAGACGAGGCCGCTGTGGAAAGGGAACTGACTCAGGGAACAATGTAAACTGCAGAGATTTGGATCATGGGTCACACTTGGGATCTCGACCATTGGGGATATCATAGATAAGGGCACTCTTAAATCCTTTTCTGCCCTCTGTGCCACTTTATGCTTCATGCATTCCAATTTCTCAAATATGCCCATTTATGCCATGCGTGGCTAGCAGAGTGAGTGAGTGGGAAAGACCTGCCTGAATATGCACCATAAGAGGGGAGGCTAAGGCAGTTTCACTAGCGTACAAAACTTACAATAATAATATACCCGATAACCTTGGCAAGCTCCTGGGAACATGGGAGGTGAAGGGGAGAGATGGAAGACGTTAATTGGGAGGCTGCTCTGATGCACCCCGGGAAAGTGGCAATCAAGGCTTGTCTGCGCCTTATTCAATACAAGATCCTCCATCAGGTGTATTATGACCAGTCTAGACTACACAGAATTGGGCAGGCTGAAAATCCGAGCTGTTTGAGGTGTAGAAATGACATGGGGAATTTCCACCACATGATTTGGGGCTGCCCTGTCATACAAGCTTATTGGGAAGAGATTGTCCGTGAACTAAGCGCAGTGTTACAGGTCTCCCTCCCCTTGGACCCGGAATGTTTTCTATTAGGGATCCCGAGCAAGTTGGCTGTCACCAGACCGCAGTTACTATTCAGTGCCCTGGGCTTAGTGGTCGTGAAGAGGGATATAGCACGACACTGGGGTGCTCCGGCCCCACCAACACTACACAAATGGAAGAGAGGAATGGACATATACATGGCAGCGGAAAGGGTTACATACAAAAGTCGAGGCTGCCCTGGAAAGTCTCACAGGATATGGGGCAATTTGATGAAACACTATGGGCTAGAGCTACTGGACACAGCCATGCAGTTGATCGTGGAGAAAAACAGATGAGAATCCCCTCTCTCTCCTCTTCAGGGGTCATAATGGAACTTTAAATATGTGGATGGGAGTGGGTTCAACCACATCGGGTAATAAAGGTGTAAGGATGTGGTATATTACAATGAATATTATACTTGTGTATAAACCACTGTACCGTGAGGTCTTGAATGTTGCTGTCTATTGCACATGCGATGACTGTTGTGTTTTCATGAATCAAAAAATAAATAAAACTATACACCCCCCCCCCCCAAAAAAAGTTACATTTTCAGTTGGACAATTAGTGCGGTTTCTGAGTTCAAGCACCCCCACACTACCTTCTTGATAAACTTGTGACTGCTGCCATTGTAATAGTAATTAGATTTACATAGCGTTCACTACCCCTGACGAGGCATTGAAGAGTTTTACGGTGAGTAACTCCAGAACCAAGGTTAGTGGTTAATCTTGTGTTTTTGGTTAGTTATTGTGATTTGTCATGTGCTCAAAAGAACAGTTGCAGGCATTTACTCCAGTTATGTTGTGATATATTACTACCAGGTATGTGTGATCATTAGTGGGGGCATCATGGTGTCACTTCAATGATTGGTGAGAGATAGGCTGGCGGGGATTAGGTAATGTTGGATTACATGATAGACTTTTTGCTACCCTGAGAGTTAAGTGTGGAAGAGGTTGTACTTGGCCCTGTTTGCAGAGTCATAGTGGGTCAGACCCTGGGACATCAGAGGAAAATGCCCACAACCACCCACGGTTGAGGCCCAGTAGCCCATGCTTGCCCTGTGCCCCCCCAAACTGCTTCTGACAGATGATTTTTCTTGCTCGTTTAGTACCATTCACAAGGAAGTGATCTGCATGTTTACTGATCCAAAAAGGGATACTCAATCCTGTTGAAACATTTTCTTGAAGAAAGTAAAAAGGAAGTTCTGCATTTTTGAAAGAGAGATTGAAACTGAATCTAAAGCAAGTAACAGCGAAAGAAGAAGTGGAGGAGAGAGAAGTGAAAAAGGAAATGTCTTTGCAAATGTGAGAAAAAGTTTGCAACTTATAAGAAGCCAGCTCCAAAAGAGATAGTCACAAAGTAATGATGAAAAGGCATTATTCTCCCAAATACAGCAGAATGGACCTGTCACCTCCCTCATTGTAAACAATGTGAGTCGCACCCTTGCCCTTCGCCTAGCACCTATTACTTCCCAGTTAGGTTCAGGCCACACAAGAACATTTACATACATACATACCTAACAAATCAATGAAAACACCTAAAGAAAATGATGGAGTGAAGAAGCGGTGTGTGGAAAAAAAACTTGAAATTGAAATTCATTGCACCCAAAGTGCCTCTCTCTCTCTCTCTCTCTCTCTCTCTCTCTCTCTCTCAGTGACATAATTCAAGTAAAAAAGATGTATGGGGATCAATTTTCAAACACAGTTTCATACGCTACCAATGCATTTTGCCCAAGCCATTTAAACAACAGACGCCATCTGCAGGGGTGTCTTAAGGATTTTGGGGACCCCGGGCCAAATGTATTTTGTGGGGCCCTGTTAAGAACACATTTGAATTCATGATATAGTTTCAGCTCTTTCATGCTCTCTTTCGCCAGATCACTGACAGTGCACACGCACACTCGTCCAAATTCTAAATATGTTTACATCTAATATTCAGGGATAGTGAGGTGTGTTTTTCAATATTGAAACACAGCAGCAGCTCACTATTATTACTGCAAATAATCGCTGTGACTCCTTCCCATTTCTCCTCTGTGAGGTTCTGTTTTGCTGGCTCTATCAGGGGCACCACGAAAGACTGGGGCCCTGGGCCAGAGCCCACTTTGCCCATGCCTTAAAAAATCTCTGGCCATGTTGCTTTGTAGGATTTTTTGTCTAATTAACACAGAGGCAATGCAATTCTGCAGGATCCCGGCCTCAACACGTGCTTGAATGTTGCTGTTCCCACCAGAATTAGACTTTATTTAGGGCAGGGTGGCGGCTGACAAGATCAGATTCGATTGACAAGGCCTTTCACTGCATCGTCTGTGATATTACATGCATGATTTGGAGACACCTATTCCATGGGAGTCTGCCATCAGCTGCTCAAAGCACAAGACAGGGCAATGATGACTTCTTGTCAGACCCTTTCCAAGGAGGCAGGATGCCAGATGTAAGTCTTGTTGATTGTTCCAGCAATGGAGCCCTTGGGTCATCACAGTACAAGGAATAAAAGGAGTTCAAGGATTTCTTTCAAGGGGGGAACCTCAGAAAATGTTTGTTTTACGATGATGTCCTTGGATCTCAACAGTTTCCGAATACCTTGGAAACATTAGGTTTGTTTTCTAATCGAAATCTTCCAGACAATGGGGCCTAATTACAGCTCACACTTTCTAGTCCTTTTAGTAGTGCTACAATAATACTACTCAACTACTTCAAAATGCTATTTATTTATTTTATTTTTATTTATTTTATAGCACTTGTAAGGCGCGCAGCTACCCACAAAGGGTTTCCCGGCGCCGGACCAGCAAGAACATTATATACTAACCTATGTGTGGATATCTACCCCTCACTGGCTCCCATCTTTCCTATGCGATGTCCACCGTAATTACAGAGATTTCTGCACATGTACTCCCACACTTTAGGAGTGAATGTGGGAGGGACAGAGGAAGTGCCTGGGTTTGTGGACAAACACTGACTCACAAATGTAAACCCATTGCTATTCACAAACAGCACATCTAAAGTTACTGCAGCAAAAAAAGACCCATCACAATCGTAACTTACTCCAGCCCAGCCTTAAAGTAAGGCCATCATCACAAATGGCCACTCATTGTCACTGACCAGTACTGCAACACACTTCAATAACAAAGAATCTAGATAAGGACTTAAAATAAAACCCCATGGGAAACAATGTTAAAATAAATTAACTTTGGCAAATGGTCGCGGAGATTCCTCTCGGCAATTGGCAGTGATCCGTGAGGAGATTCGCCGAATCTCATTGGAATCCACGAAAATGCTCTGGCGTTCCTCGGTGGCGCGAATCTACGGATTTGGTGACAAAAACGGTAAACTCCTACACAATCTAGTGTCTTACCCCAAGATCAACCGCGTGATCCCTGAGATCCGCTCGGCTACCGGGGCCCATCAGATGACGTCCTCCGTCAGAGAAGTCCAACACTGGCTATCAAGGAACCACCTAAAACTCAATCAAGAAAAGACTGAAATACTCCTCATCTCAAACAAAGATGAGAACCCTCAAATTACAGAATGGTTATCTGCAATCGATACACTCGACGGAAACATAACCCTGGCAGATTCTGTAAAATCATTAGGCATCACTTTAGACCCAAAACTGAACATGACCAAACACATTAAGATCTCGGCAAAGAGCACCTTCCTAAACTTAAAGCTATTGAACTAAATAAAACCTTTCATCCCAGCCAAGGACCTTAAACAAGTTACCCAATCACTGGTGTTATCCAGATTAGACTATGGCAGTGTTTCCCAAACTTTTTCGACCCGTGGCTACCTTGACCCATTGGTTATCGCCCGTGGCTCCCCACTGTTACTTTTTTTGAATTGTGGGGAGTATGTAAGCCCGGCCTCTGGAGTACTTCGATTTTTCTCCCTGAAAATAATTGGGAAGAAGCTGATGAAGGTATTATAATCATATCCGCAGGGTGTTTCATATTACTAAGGCAGCGCCTCTAATAATATATTCCTACTTACACTTCTGTGCCCAAGTCTTTTTTAAAGTACCCCCTCAAACTTTTTTATCCCACTTATAGTGCTAGATAGCACCCCTATGCATATAGGCCCCATTGTCAAAGTGTTTGTGCGCTTGAATGATATTTGCATGCACTTCCATTTCTACCCATTTCATACGTGTCAACACACCCACCTCAGCAGGGTGACTCAAAATTTTTTAAACACATAGAGTTTTATTTTTGCTGTCTCCTCCCTAAAATTGCCTCCAAATCAATGCTAGTAAAATAAATCCACTGAGTGACAGGCTGTGACTGAAAATGAGTGAGGCTGGGTGCCATTAACTGAGTAGGAGTAAGTCACAGTGAGTTAGAGAAAGAGTGCTTGCGAGTGAGCTAGTGGGAATTAGGAGTGAGTGAGTGGTAGTGTCGGAGAGTGTGAGTGCCAGTGAGTGACTGTAACTGTGAGTGAAAATGATTGAGTCAGAGTGAGTGAGAATAAGTGAGAATGGGTGAGAGTAAAAGGAACAACATGTGAGTGTGTGTGAGTGAGAAAGTACGAGAGAGAGAGAGTAACTGTGAATGTGAAGGTGTGTGCACATAAATAATTGAGAATGAGTGAGTCATAGTAAGTGAGAATAAGCAAGACTGAATGGAATAAGTGTGCAAGAGGGAGTTCAAGTGAGTGTCAGTGAAGAAGAAACTATGAGTTAGAGTGCCAGTGAGAGTAAATGAGTGTGAATGAGTCAGAATGAGTGACAGTCAAGAGAGTGAAAAAGAATGAATGGGTGAGTACAAGTATGTGAGCATGAATGTGTAAGAATGTGTTTAACAATGTGTGTGAGTTAATGAATGAGGATGCGGTGTTTGACATGTGAGTTTGCCATTGGTACTAGCATACGGAAGGTAATTCCTGACTTATACACGCACCAATGGCAAAGTGCTGGTAACTGGGGCAAATCTTATTATGAAAAGCACCTTTAACAAACACTAGCACTGACATACTAGTGGGAAAACTTGGCATATGGGGGACCCATGGCAAAATGATGATGCTGACATACTGGAAGTAAGTCTTGGCATTGGGCACCTATGGAAAAACGCTGGAGCTGGCATACTGGAGGGGCTTCTTAATATGGGGAGCGCCTGTAGTAAAATTCTGGAGTGGGCACATTGAAGGTAATTCTTGACATAACATAAAACAACTGTGATATATGAGAAGGGGGTGACCATGAGACAATTCTGGCTCTGGCAATTTGTGGCATAAGGGTCACTAATGGTATATAGATGACACTAATGGCAAAATTCTGGCACTGGCACATTGTATGTAATTTTGGGCTAAAGCGGCATCCACGGCAAATGGCGACACCTGTGGCAAAATGCAGGTCCAGGCACAATTGAGGTAATTTTGACATATGGGGCACCCATAGCACATTTTGGAAACAAAATAGGGTCAACTCATAGAGAAGTATCAGGTTTCAATGGCACACCAAACAAAGGACTTGAATATTTAAGTGCCCTTTCAGAACCCAGCAAAACCAAAGGGGATGATGGACATCATCCCCTTTGGTATCGCTTTCAGAACCCAGCGCGTTGTAACAAGTGTATGTGAATAGTGTATTTTAACATACACTATTTTAACATATTTTTTCTCAAATAATTTTTGGGGGAAGAACACATTCCAACCTTCTCTCGAAGAGGTTGGGCTCACTCACTCACTTCACTCACTCGCTACAGTTATGGGCAAGTATTACACTTCGCCACTTTCAAAGATCACAAGCTGCACTGCACCAAGAGAAGGTGCACTGTGACTTCAAGAGCACTGTTTGCTTTCTGCAATTTCTGTGGACTGGGATGTTACACAGGCTTTATGAAATAAATAAGATCAGCAGTGCAATATGCACTCTTCTAAATAAATTAAACACAAACTAAAAAGCAAACACGTTTGTGAACAAGGTGTTGCATTATTGTGAATAGGTGAAAAAAATATGTTTTGAATAAACCTTCACCTC
Organism: Lissotriton helveticus; assembly: GCF_964261635.1. Taxonomy (NCBI): domain Eukaryota; kingdom Metazoa; phylum Chordata; class Amphibia; order Caudata; family Salamandridae; genus Lissotriton; species Lissotriton helveticus. The sequence continues at coordinate 1,506,069,648 of NC_136059.1, read as the reverse complement.
TGTTGCTCACACAAGTGATGGTACCTTTCAAATGACCATAGATGAAAATGTATTAAGGACAGTGCTTTAAATGGGCTAGTACTGGCCTGTACCGAGCATCTTAATTGAATCTTAATTGCATTTCTCAGCAATTGCGCAGTACACTTAATCTCAGAGCACTGGCCCTTTTTAGAGGCTAAGGTACTCTGGGGTAGTGAATACCTGCACGTTTATAATTCCATTTAAACCACTGATTAAAATGAAGGAATCATTAAGCAAATAACATACCTCATATTCAACTTATGGTCCAAATCAAACATATGTGGACATCACTCCCATGTTTAATTTTCTTTCTTTCTATAATTTATGAATGTATTTCTCCTAGCCACAGGTGACCTATTGCCATGCAGAAGATCTTGGTTGCTGGCTTCTTAAGCAGGTAATACGATAACCCATCTACATTAGAAGCATTCAGTTCTGCAGTGCACTCTCAATAAAGAATTATCTGCTGCTATCTAGTGGACAAAGAGTTTCTATAACTCACATTTCTAAGATGTTACCGGCAATTTATTATGACTTGAATTCGAACATCTTAAACCTTTGGAGCGCGGCGCCCCTGGCTAGTTTGGAGGGCGCACCAGGGCGCCACGGCGCACAGTTTGGGAACCACAGGACTATGGGATCGCAACACTGTCAGCCTCAGCAAAGGCGCACCTGGCCCCCCTTAAAACAACACTAAACGCAGCAGCTGAAATGGTCACAGAAGTGAAGAAATTTGACCATATCTCACCCGCACTCAGCGAACTAAAATGGCTCCCAGTTGAAATGCGTGCCAGTTTCAGAACAGCCTGCCTCACCCACGAAGCCCATCACACAGGCAAACCCGAATACCTGGCCTCTAAACTAAAAAAAGCTGGACAAACCAGGTCCCTCTGGAGCTCAAACACACTACTACTCATCCCAATGAAAACATGCAAACAAAAAACCGCAGCCCGATCCTTCGCGGGAAAAGCACCCAAAATCTGGAACGCTATTCCCCCTTATATAGGAACTATCTCCTTTTTCGCAAAATTCAAAGAGCAACTCAAAAATCTTTTCCTTGACCGGTCCCTAGCAAAAGGGCAGGAGATACAGAAGAGCTATTAACACTACCCACCGATGGGGGTGGGATACCCAAAGTAGGGTCATCCTGATAAGGTACTACGAGTACGTATTGACACTGTTGACTTTCCCTCCAATACGCAAAATGTATACCTGATATTGTCTCGAGACTCTTGACACTTGTGCTGATATCTGCACTGTACTTACTGTAAATGTCTGTTTGGTCTTTGCATTTGAACGGTTGTGAAGCGCTCCGATACCTCCGGGTCTGGCTAGCGCTATATAAAACTCCATAATAAATAAATAATAAATAAATAAATAGCACAAACTTTTGCTGACTACTACACGAACCTATACGCTGCTCGCCCTCCCGCCGTTCCGCTGGCGTATTGGTTGGAGGGAACTGGGGCCCGGCTGCCGTGTCTCCCCTGAGAGACTGCGGAGACATTATACCACCCCTTCACCCCGGAGGAAATTCACAGGGCAATATCACTCCTGCACCCCGGCAAGACAACCGGTCCGGATGGTTATCCCCAGGAGTATTATGCAACCTTTCGCGAGATCCTTGTTCCCCACTTAGTGGAACTATTCAACCACATAACTGAGTCGGGCACCTTCCCACCAGATTCAGACATAGCCACCATAGTGGTCATCCCAAAAACACAGCCGCCCTCCCTGGATTGCGCGGACTATCGTCCGATTTCGCTGATTAACACGGAGCTCAAGATCTTTGCTACTGTGTTAGCCCAGAGACTCGGACCCCTCCTGCAGGAGTTGGTTCATCCCGACCAATGCGGGTTCGTGCCTGCCAGGGGCACTCGTCACTGCATCCGCTGCCTCCACTTGGCAATGGCCCACCGTGATCGCCTAACCCTGTACCTGGCGTTGCTTTTCATTGATTTTGAAAAGTCATTTGATACGGTGGCCTGGACGTATCTGGAGGATGTGCTGGAGAGGATGGGCTTCGGCCTGCCCTTCCGCCGCATGGTTAGGGTCCTTTACACCTACCCCAGGGCCCGTGTTCTCATTAATGGTGAGCTTTCCGAGACCTTCCCAATCCGGAGGGGCACGTGACAGGGGTGTTCGCTTTCACCACTGTTGTTCGAGCTGGTAATGGGGCCCCTGGCGACGTTCATCCGGCATGACCCACTCATCAGAGGATGGGTCTGGGACTCGAGCCAAGTTGACAAAATAGCCCTTTATGCGGATGACGTTCTGCTTTATTTGGCGGACCCAGACACTTTCTGGGCCCAGATGCTTGGAGATCCTCTTCGTTTGTGAACGGGTCTCTGGGCTCCGGTTCAATCTGGCAAAATTAACTCTGATTCCCTTGCATCCCTCCCGGGCCTGCTTAGACTGGCAGTCAAACATTCCCCTATGGAGGCAGTCGTTCAATATCTGGGCGTCTGGATCACCCTTTTGCCAGAGCTCGAATGGGCTTTAAATGTTACACCTTTGGTCACCCGGATGAAGTCCGACCTCAAGAGGTGGCAGGCCCTTCCCCTTAATCCCCTGGGCAGAAGTGCACTCTTTAAAATTATGATTCTCCCCCACTTCCTTTACATTTTGCAAAACATCACAATCCACCTCCCGGGGAGTTGGTTCCAAGAACTGGACGGCGTTCTTAGCCGATTTCTATGGGGAGGAGGGAGGCCGCGTCTATCCCGAGCGCATTGCCGCATCCCCCCCTTTGATGGCGGCATGGGAGTGACCAATCTCCACCTCTACTACTTGGCCACAAGGCTTCTCGCGACCCATGATTGGTTTGCAGACGGCTGGTCCGACCCGGCATACCGAGTGGAACTTGCTGCGATTCAGTCCTTTCTGTACGGCAGCCCGATACCGCAGGCCCTACCCTCAGTCATGAGAACGGTGCTCACGGCCTGGCACACAGCTCTGTGTCATGTGCGGTGGAACTGTACACTCACTCGACAAACACCGTTCTGGAGCGGAACCTGGATGGGTGAGGTCTCGTCCCTAAATGGGTTCCACCGGTGGGACCTTGTCGGAATCTCGCTGCTTGGAGACGTATGGGTGGGAGATCACATTCGGTCCTTTGCCGATCTGCAGCAGCTACATGCGCTTCACCACTCCCAATTTTACAAATATTTACAACTCAGGCACGCACTTCACACGCACATCCGCTCCCCTGCCTCTCTTCCAGAATTCAGTCCGCTTGAGGCCCAGGTGATGATGGGGAATCTGGAGAGGGGGGTGTCCTGCATCTACCGGTCACTAGATAATAATGGCCCGCAACTCTAGACCGGCTCAGGGCACGGTGGGAGGGTTGGGTGGGGCCTCTAGAAGAGACAGATTGGCGAGACGCCCTTATGGCGCCCAAAACCCTGACAACGTCCTCTAAGTTACGCCTGGTACAACTATATTATTTACATGCAGCCTATCTCACTCCACTGCGCCTTTTCCAAGCCTGTATGAGACCGTCCCCAGCCTGCACGCGCTGCAACACTACGCCAGCGGACTTCTATCATATGGTATGGTAATGCCCCGTGCTGACACCGTTCTGGGAAGGGATTGAACGTAAACTTACGCAGGCTCTGGGATGGGAGGTTCCCCACGACCCACGGCGTATGCTCCTGGGGGTGTTTGAAGGCCTAGATGGCTCCAGGGCAGACAATCGCTTCCTAGGGACGGCTGTGGCAGTGGCAAAAAGGGATATCGCGGCGCTTTGGTCTCAAGCTATGGCGCCGACGGTGCAGAAGTGGAGAAGGGGGGTGGACTGGTGTGGGATGCAGGAGGAGTTCCTCTTTGAGGCCCAGGGCTGCCCGGAGTTATTTGGAAAAGTGTGGGGTAAATGGTTTAATTTGTTGCCACTGTGATGATCTGTCTAATTTTTCTGCCTGTATTGCATACTCAATCTGTTGTACCCGACCCAGCCGGGTGACCCATGTACTGTTGACTGCGATTAACGTTGTATTCCTTCCAATCATGTTCAATCTGCTGCCAATGAATTTCTTGTGTTTTGAAAATCCCAATAAAATTGATTATCAATTTTTTTTAACTTATATTGACTTAAAAAAAAGAAAATATCAATTGTATTTAATGTTTAAAAAAATGTACATATGGCTTACAAAATAAATACTATTTTTAAAGAAACTTTTTAAAATAAATTCAAATGTAACTCTTTTGAAAAAAATGTGTTTAATTAAAATTAAATCTAGACTTAAGTTTGGATAATTGTTAGTACATGGTAATAAAAATAAACATGTTACTGTAAGTGGGAGTTTTAAATACATTTGTAAATAAACAATTATACATTAATTACATCTACTTAAATTAATTTAAAATATACGTTATGGATGATAGTGCTTCAACAGTGTTCTATTTGTTAAAGAATTTATAAAACGGATATATAATTATTTTATATTAATATTTAACATTAAAATATTTTTACTGAATTATATTAAAGTTGAATACACTTTTTAACTTTTCTCCATATTTTAATATAGGGACATCTCCAAACTGTTGCCGAGACCTCTGCCTACATGTGAAAAGTTATGAGCAGTAAGGTTACATTTGTACATTTGGATCTGCCTCCTGGTTTCAGGTGATTAACACATGTAAGTCTACACCGTGCAGTAACTCCAAAATGGTGAATAGCCATACATAGTAAAATTACGTCAAAGCGTAAGAGTTAATTTACACTTGAGTAAATAAACACATGTATATTTGCCTTTGTGACTGGGGCACATACTAAACCTGGTGCACAATTTGTGAGTTTGGTAAAAAACAAAACAAAAAAAAAACCTCCAACATTTCAGAAGCAGTTAAAAAACTGTGTGTAATAAAACAAAACTCTCAACCCTGATTGCTTTCCCCCTGTTGATTGCTGTTGGCAGAAATTAAATAGATGAGCACAGAAAGGAATTTGGTTGCTGGTTGAGGGGAGTGAAACCTTTACTCAAGCAGCAACCAAAATCCTTGGCACAGAGCAGTCAGGCCTAACTTGGAGGCAAGGTGTAAAGTATTTATTCAACTCTTCAAACAGTGATAAAGTGAAAACACAACACAGGAAAAATCCAACACCAATTTAGAAAAATAGAGTAATTTTAATAAATGAAACAAGAACAAAATGACAAACATCCAATCAATAGAACTGGAGATATTACATTTTAACCCCTTTCATGCGCCGCAAATTTTCATGCTCTGCGGGTGATTTTAAAAGTGGGAGGGATTCGGACGGCCGCGGGGGACGTCCTCCGCACACCCCCACTTGGACGCATGAGGGCCGGGGGCCGTCATGAGCATGCAAGGGGTTAAAGGTTTTAGTGAAAATAGTGCCAAAAAGCAAAAAGCACCAACTGTTGATATCTGGTTGTGCCAGACCGGGAGAAAGACACAAGTTCAGGCCAACAGCAGTGGAGTGCAGGGACCAGTTAGGCCAACTGAACCAGAGTACCTTAAATACTGGTTGCGGAGCATTGCGAGGTCCTGTGCTGAAGATGCGTCACTCAGCCTAGGTGATGCATCTATTCCAAAGAGCTACAAAGCTCCGATACGAGGTCCTGCATCATTGTCGAGAATCTCATTGACGAGGGCTTGCAATATGAAGTCCGGCGTTGAGGATGCATCACGTAGTTGAGGCAATGCATCGGTTCTGAGGAGCTCTGAGGCTACGATGAGAGAACCCGCGTCATTGTCGAGGCTGCTGGTTTTGAGAATTTTGTAATGTAAAGGCCTGCATCAGGCAAGCTTCGCACAGTGGCAATTCCAATGCATACCTCAAGATTGATGCAGAGTCCTTGCACTAGGAGAATCCTTGCAGCTGAGGCGATGCATCCCTTCTGCTTGGGATTTGTGTAGTAGAGGAGATGCGCCAGCCTGCTGAATCCACAGAGGGTGTGGCAGAGCATCCCCAGGCACACTTCCCAGGGTCCAGGCTGGGGTGGCAACAAGTGGCAGGTTAGGACTTGCAGATGGCAAAGTCCAGTTGCTGGGTTCCAGGTTGTTGGATGCTTCTGTCCCTGAGCCTCTAGACAGGAGGCCAGTCAACTAGCCCTATAAGTCGCTCTGGAGTCCTGGGTTCAACAGATTTAGGCCCAGTCCTTTTCATCCAGGCAAGAGGAAAGCAGGCCAGCACAGCAGAACAGTAGTCCTTCAAAGCAGCAGTCCAGCAGGGTGGCAGTGTTTTCAGCAGCACAGCAGTCCATCTTCCTGGCAGAGTATCCACAGGTCCTTAAGTGTACTGAAGAGTTGGTCTCTGGGATCTAATATTTATACCTGGGAATTCCTTTGAAGTGAGAGAAGCTTCTGGAGGTTTCCATTTTACCTGCACAGGTTTCCTGGCTTCTGTGCCCTGGCGCCAGACTAAATATAGAGGGCATGCAGCCCTTTGTATGGAGGTAGGACACTACCTATTCTAGTGTAAGTAGGGCTATGTCCAGCTCCGCCCTACAATCCTACCAGTGCTGGCCCATCTAGGCACATCTAAGCTCTCTATTGTGTGTAGCCATCTAAGAGGAATGCACAAAACACAACTGTCAGCTATACCCGATCATGTGACCCAGTGACGGGCTGTAGGCACTAAATCGCTAAGACAGGAAAATGCCAACTTTCTAAAAGTCCATCCAAATGGGACATTTTCCAGCCCTAACCTGTGGCGCATCTTTTTAAATTGCCTTTGCATCCATTTTTAATCCTTTGCCACTTATGTTAAGTTTTCATCATTTTTCATACAGTTCTTATTTCTGTTTTTACATTCGTCTCAGCTCTGTATCCACATGCAAGGAAAAGCTATTTTCAAAGTTGCTGCGGGGCCATCCTAACCTCTCCCAAGAACATGCACCAATGCAGAGTCCATTAAAAAGCAGTTTATTATGTCCCAGAACATTTCAGACCTCCAAGGGTCCTTCGTCAGGGGAAACTGAAAGCAAACAGTTAAACATGCATTACTTCCACGCACTAGTGATCAAACACAATCTCATACATTTCGCAAGTGTTTTTGTAATTATCCCCATTCACATAGACCCACAATGCATTCTAAATAAACTCTTTTATCTAACCACTTCTCACTAGTCGAAAGGTCAACATCCTCCGCCCTCTTGCTCCCGATAACTATTAGAGCGCTCTTATTTATTTATTTATTTTTTTTCAGTAAATTTTTATTGAAAATTATATTTACATGGTGCAGAGGATATACAGGATATACTTGGGAGATAACTGAAGACAAAGGAAAAGGACCCCGGGGGGGGGGGGGGGTTAAGTAATCATTTGCAGCCGTTTGTCCCTTTTCTTCTTGCTTCTTCTTCCGTTTCTTTGGCGTTCCCCCTTCCCCCTTGCTGATTGTCCAAATGTCTTTTCATTCCCCTGGTGGCGTGGAGAGAAAGGTATAGAGAAAGAGAGTAAGGAGAGTAGAGAGGCTCAGCTAGTTAACAAGGTAGGCAAGCTTAGTAGTCTATTCAGTGGTCTCACATCTTGCTTGGGGCTTATTTCCCCGTTGTCTCTCTAGCGTTCAGGGTGGCTTGTGTGAGGACAGGTAGTTGTCCAGCGGGAGCCACATTTCGCTTTTCTTCCCTGCGTTCGGTAGGCTGTTGGTTGTTATGTTGCCAGCCCCCCGCAGGAAAATTACCCAGTTAAACCAGGCTTTGGAGGTGGCTTTCGCTGTGTCTTTCCAGTTGGTCAATACCGTCTTGACCGCGGCTGTGAGTAGGAGGTCAATCGAAGGAAGGTCCTGGACCACCTGGCCAAGCTCAAGAGCGACATCTACGTCCTGCAGGAGACAAGACTAGAGGAGGGGGACATAGACCGTCTAAAGGCCAGCTGGATAGGTCAGGTAATAGGGTCACCTGCAAAGAACAAAAAAAACAGGGTGATAACAATACTCAGCAAAAGGTCGAAACTTACACTAGCTAAGTCAAAAGGGGACACAGAGGGGAGATTACTAGTCACAAGCCTGCTCAGAGGGGAGGAGCCCATACACGTGGCAAATATCTACGGCCCAAACACCGAGGACAAGGCATTCTGGGAACAGACTAGCAAGGAGTTGGAGACACTGCCACTAGGAGAGCTGCTGATAGTAGCTGGTGACATGAACCAGGTCCTAGACCCAGCCATAGACAGACACCCACAAAGACACAGCCAGAGTACACAGAAAGGCAACACACTGCGGAACCTATGCACAAAACTAAGGCTCGGGGACCCATGGAGACTGCAAAACCCAGACCAGAGAGAGTACACCTTCTACTCAACACCACACAACTCCTACAGTAGAATCGACTACATCTTCATCTCAGACACGCACACGCACCTCATAGACCAGACGGAGATAGGCCCAAGGACCATCTCAGACCATTCCCACATCTGTCTAACAATGACAGGCAAACACAACGAACGCCCAACACGAAGATGGAGATTTGATGATGACTTACTCAAAAATACGAACAACAGTACTGAAATAGAACTAGCCATAAAGGAATACCTCTCAAACAACGACAGCCCAGACATAGATAGGAAGACCCTGTGGGACGCGCTAAAAGCCACGGTATTAGAGCGCTCTTAATGTGTACATTGCTCTTCATTCATTGCCGTCACGAGGCTTCCTCAGTCATGCGTTTCTTTACCCGCTGGTAACTTGACAACTTCCTGCCTCGATCTCAATACGGGAAAAGAATTACCTTCCCTTTACGACAAACTGATTTTAAACTTGGCCTTCGCCCCTCCTCCCATGAACCTCCCTATTTGGTGTAATGTATTCACCAGCTGGGCCGTAATTAACCTCATTGTTTTGCCTTAAAGAACTCAAACTCCCATAATGCAACCGATCGCTTCTACGTGTGATTCAACATGTAATCCATTATGAGCAATGAAACAGTCACTCATGCTACCAAATACAATGCGAAGCGTTAACACAATTGTGCGCATATTATTTCTTAAATGTCCATCAATAACATTTCAGTTTTGTTCAGACTTCCGAAAATAAGCATGAGGATGACAACGCGTTTTCTTGATAATACTTCAATCACTCAGTTCTTTGTGGGTGCTTACCCAAGAGGCTACAACTTGGTACACAACAGATATATGAGGTAGCACACCAGCTGCTTACGTAAATTAATCCTTTTTGCTTAAATCATATAAATGTATACATTGCATGCTCACAGGAAACGTTCTCAGCCCGTGAAGCACGAAATCCGCTGAACAGCATCCAAATGGGACACTTTCTGGCCCCAACCTGTGGCACAGCTTTTTAAATTGACTTTGCATAGGTCTACGGCCATGTCCAAGGAGTGGAATAGAAGAAAGTGGTAATTTATTGTTGGGACAGAAGTTCTTTCATTCCTCTTTTGAATAAACATGATGTATGAAGGGAACTTCCTCAGTGCAAGAGGAATATTATTGAAAATCATGGATGCTGCCACGGAAAAATAATTGCAGAGTTTAGTCTGTTTTTTGACATTTGGAATTTCGAACACTGGTTCTTCTGTATTTCTGGAATTTCTTTTTCTTCCTAGGTAATGCAGTTTTAACACAAAATGAAATGGGGGGTTGTGGCGTACAGTCTTATAGGTAATACGTGCTGACCTAAGTATACAGATGGTTAAATGGCAGTGTAACCAGCCCATACCCCAGAGCAAAACTATGGGGCCTGATTCACAAAAGTAATCTGAGACAAAATCCTAAACTTACTACTTTTGGTATTCACAGAAGGAAATTAGTATTAGTAAAGTTAGGAGTTTGTCTTAAGGCTGTCTTAAGTCTCTTCTAAGTTTGTCTTAAGTCTGTCTTAAGTCTGTCCTAAGTTTGTCTTAAGTTTGTCTTAAGTCTGTCTTAAGTCAAACTTAAGTCAAACTTAAGTCAAACTTAAGTAAAAATCCTAACTTTACTACTACTAAATGCCTTCTGTGAATACCAAAAGTAGTAAGTTTAGGAGTTTGTCTCAGATTAGTTCTGTGAATCAGCCCCTATGAACAGCAGATATGGATCGCAACACAGAAGAAAGCAGAGAAGAAACTAGACTCGATATACAGCCCAAGAGCATAAAGGACACATTATAAGCCCAGAGGCCCATTGATAAGGTAGACAGATCAACCACCAGAGACCCCCAGTATGGATCCAAGCCAGAGAGACGAGCCAAAAACACAGAGCTGGAAACATGTCTGAGACTTTGGTGTGGACCCACTCAACGCTGCACACATGTACTAAGTGCTGGTAACAGGCTGTGATGTGATAGTCTGTGTTTTTGAAAATTACTGTCTCGAGGGTATTTCTATGGTCATCTTTATTCTAATGCCTTGGCAGTGTCAATCAGTGCATAATCTTTTTGTATTATGTTAGTTAGTGGCTAGAAGGGTTCATGAACCCTGGCAAGAAGCTGATAAACATTAGGTTGCTACACTAAAGGGTGTGTTTGATAGCAAGGATGTTGAAGTTTAGCGTTGACTATTTAGAAAGTGATTCAGGTCTGCTCCTGACCAGAGTGATTAGCTTATGCTATGATCTCTTGCTGTGCATAAGCATCTACTGGTCAGTGCAGCAAACAGAGGCAAGGAATCGAACACATTAACTTTAAAAGTATTGTTGTGTGTGGCTGGAAGGATGTGGATTGAGAGTGTAGCCTATGTGGGAGGTGTTTTTGTGCTGTGCACAATGATTAGAAGATGACAATTTCCATGTTGCTGCGATTGTGTAGCTGCACTTAAGTCTTGGTAGGAAAGTATAGTGAGAGATGTTTGTGGATGTGACTGTGCCTACCACCCTTGCTGCTCAGCCTACATCAAGTTTTGGTGGATAAGTTAGAGTCATCTGGTGTCAATAGTTTTCTTGTGTGGCAACAATCTTTTTATTGGTTGGTCTAATTCTGAATCTTCTGTTTTTGATGAGCAAGTGGCACTAAGAGATCTTCCTAACCCACCAATTTGCAGAGGTTCTGCTAGTTCCCAAAGCATACTTGTGCTAAGCTCAGGGATGAAAACAAGTAGAGGAGCCATTGGTCTGTGCAATGTGGCTGAAAAGTATGAATTAGGATGTTATACATCAAGATGGCTTTACTATTGTACAAAAGTCCAAAATCCATTTTATAAACCTTCTGTCGCCTCCTCAACTTTAGTACTCTGCCAGAGTTGTTGCTACAGGGCAAGAAGAGAGAAGTCTATTTGTGTGTCCACTTGAACCATTTCTGCCTCAACCCATAACTTGGGTAGGGGTGAATGGAAGGATGATGTAATGTGTCAAAGGAGGTACAGGCCTGGAGAAAATACACAGGAAATGGATGATACTAATTAAAGTGCAGAAAGACGCAAGTTAAACCAACCCCCTTCACAGACTGATGCTCCATGTGTACAACTATCCTCATCTCTGGCGTCTGGAGCTGGTCGGAGCATCACTGCTTCATGCACAACTTCTGGAGCTTTTGGGTGAAATATATTGAAATGCGTAGGTAGCACATTCATTTTTAATGAGTGTTTATGAAGTGCATGAGGTAGCTATTAAGTAGTGAAGCATCAAGAATAAAAACATATATACATATATGTGAACTATGACAGAACAGACTACACATCCTTGAGCACCTTACGTATGGCACAATATATCCTCTTGCACTCCACGTAACCCCTTTGGTGGCAGGGGGCTCATGACCCACTCTAGGCTTCACCTTTCAAGTATCAATGACTTCTCACATTAGACATTAATAAATAGCTTTTACTCTCTGCACATCTTCATTTGTAGTTTATATCACTTTGTATATTTGTTTTTTATTTTTATTTATTTATTTATTGTGTGTTATAGAGCGCACACTTAACCCGTTAGGGTATCAGAGGGCTTTACAGGGAACCTCGCTTTGTACAAAAAGGCTTAGAATCACCTAGTGAAAGATCGAATAGTGGGGTGGGGGGCAGGGGAAGGATACATAATAGATAAAGGACACATATTTACACATTATATTTACAATTACTTAGACGCGACACGTAATGCAGATTACATTTACAATTACTCAAGATAAGATCCCGGGTTTCTTGGTGGAGTGACTCAGTAATTCGCGGGAAGGCAATAGACAGAGGTAGCTCAGGGCCGTAGTAGTGGATGTATGCAAAGTTTAAATGAGGAATTTACCCATAAGGAAGGTTTTGGCCTCCTTTTTTAAACGAGCCAGAGAAGGGATTCTTTTGTTGTCAGGTGGGAGAGAGTTTATATTCTTGGAGCGGCCCCAGAGAAAGCATGATTGTACACTTTTTTTTTCCGGAAGCGGGCAGGTTGGAGGTCTCTGGCAGACCGGGAGTCTCTGATTCCTCCGGAAATCACAAGTTTCTGTGCAAGATATGCAGGGGAGTTTGAGTATAAGCCTTGTGTGTGATGCATGCTAGTTTGAGCTGTATTTGCGCCTCAAGGGGAAACCAGTTCAGAGCTTTCAGGTGAGGGGAGATATGGTCACATTTTCTTGTGCTGGTAAGTAGTCTGGCGGCCTCATTGAGGCAGGCTATTAAAGGTGCCAGGGAGATCTTGGGTAAACCTGAGAGGATAGAACAGCCATGTTCCAGTCTAGAGATGACAAGTGATTGGACTGCCATTTTTAGATCAGGAGCATCGAGGAAGGGTTTCAATTTCCTAAGGTAGCTCAGGTGGTGTCTGACTGATTTGGCCATGAAATTGATGTGGTCCCGAATGTTCAGGTTGCTGTCAAGGGTAATTCCCAGGGATTTGGCTGAATCCATGACATTGGGTGGGCAGTTTAAGGCTGTGATAGCCTTAATCCATGATTGAATCTTTGGGTTGGTATTAGGAGGGGAAATTAGGAGAAAGTCTGTTTTCTTTGCGTTGAGATTGAGTTGATTGGAGGCGAGCCATTGGAAAGTGAGTTGCAGGGTTTCGTTCAAGGAGAGAATCTCTTCGAGAGATGAGGTTGTGATGTAGATCTGAGTGTCATCTGTATACATATGGTAGGAGAGATTTGCAGTGCGTAGTACTTCGGCAAGCAGGTACAGGTTGAAGAGGGTGAGGGACAGGGTTGATCCTTGAGGGCTCCGACCGTGACTGTTGAGGGAGCAGATAGGTTGCTGTTGATTAGGAATCTCTGTGATCGGTTTTGGAGGAAGGACCTAAACCATTCTAGAACAGTGCCATCCAATCCCATCATGAGTTTGAGGTGTTCAATTAGCTTTTCATGATGGACCGTGTCAAAGGCAGAGGATAGATCTAGGAGGATTAGGAGACAGGTCTTGCCTTGGTCAATGGCTTTAAGGACATCATCAATGATGTGGAGCATGGTGGTTTCTGTGCTGTGCCCAGGGCTAAAAACCAGATTGGAAGTCATCGAGTAAGTGGAAGCTGTCGATGTGTTGACTTATCTGCTGTTGCACACACTTCTCCAGCACTTTGGCTAAGAGGGGGATGTTGGAGATGGGTCTGAAGTTGTCAGGGGAAGCTGGATCCAGTGTCGGCTTTATCAAAATGAGGAGGACTTGGCTGGCTTTCAGAGAGTCAGGCATCGATCCCTGCTGGAGAGAGGTGTTAATTATTGCAGGCCAGCTAGGGATAATGGATTGGGCGACGGCAGCTAGGCAGTTGGAAGGGAGAGGGGCATTAAAATTGTTATTCAGGTTTAAGGTAGATAGGATTTTAGAGACAGAGTCTTCATCATAGACTTTGAAGTAAGGCAGTGGGCCTGATTTTTGGGTGAGGCCTGTGGGGGCGTTGCGGTAGGAGGAGGCAGGTCAGGAAGGGGTTGAGAGTATGTGGCGGAGCTGAGTTAGTTTCCTAGGGCTGTGATTTTGTCAGCAAAGAAAGAGGAGAATTCCTCAGAGGATATGATAGATTTGGGGGTTTCTTTCGATGTTTTGGCCAGTTTATTAGATTGGTATTTGACCAGTTCGAAGAGCTTGTGGGGTCTGTTCTTGGCCTTCTTTAGTTCAGATCTGAAGAATTCTTTTTTTGAATTGAGGATGTTCCTGTTATAGACATTTCTGGCCTGGCGCAGAAGGGTGCTGTCTCCAGGTTCTTTCATATTGCCGGAGGGATCTCCTCTCCTTGTTGAGGGATCCTGTGAACCAGGGGTTTCTGTCTCTGATTTGGTTTCTCTTCAGTTTTAGTGGGGCTAGATCATCAAGGATGTTCGATATAGTCTTAGAGTAGTGATCGTTGAGGCCACTGACCGTGGTGATATGTGAGGGGGTGGGAGGTCAGATTTGCAGTGAGTCTCAAGTTCCCTGAGGTCCAGGTTCTTGGTGTCTCTGATCCAGTGTTTAGGAATCACCGGTTGTGGTGCCCTTATCTTGTGGGTTCCGGGTAGAAGGATGGTGATGGAGTGGTGGTCATTGTTTTTTAATAAGATTTTTTTTTTAATTAAGTTTCTTCATTGGAGGTTTCAACAGAGCAGCATACAGTACTTATCAACGTTGGTAATGCAAGTGTCCCATACAGTGGAGACATGCATATATCAGGAGGATACAATTGCTGCGGTAAGCCTCACAGGAAGTATTCAAACAAATACTTTGAGCACATGAAACCCCCCAATCCCCCTCCCTCTCCCACCTCCCCCCTGAAAAAACATCTGCCAGGCGCTAGAAAAGAACATCTGTAGAGCCCTACATAGAGGGGCTCACCCAGAACCAATATGGCAAATCTGCTTGTTATATTTCAAGTAGCTTCAACAGGACAATATCATAACAACACTGTTAGGTTTAGGAGTGAAGATCGCCCAGACAATGACAGCCTTACAAGAGTGTCCATAGCAGTTCCATGCTCAAAATTGCGCCCTTCAGAACATGTCAGGGTGTGCTAGCATGCAGGCCATAATTAGGCTCCAGAAGTCCTTGGGGTGAGAGGCCTCAGGCAACTCCTCCTCGTATGCCTGTAGCCGATCCCTACAATACGCTAGATCCGTGAGCCACTGTTTGATAGTAGGCACAGACCTCGAACCCCATCTCCTCGCCACCACCCGCTTGGCCATCAAAATGGAGATTGCTGCTAGGCGTCTGTTAACAGGTTTCAGCTTGTTCACATAACCCTAAAGGCACACCTCAGGCGTACAGGACACCAGCTCAAGCACCACCTCCGACAAGATTCGAGCCACATCCATCCAAAATGCAAAAACTTTCCCACATGACCAGGCAACATGATAGAAATTGGCATCCCCCACACCACATCTCACACACGGTGCCGAGTCCCTCAGGCCATACCTATGGAGTTGTAGAGGTGAGTAATATATACTTGATGCAAAAATTTGAAGTGGATGATCCGGAGGTTGCAGTTGGCAGTGAGTCGGCCCGTGAGGTGGCAGCACGCCGACCACACCTCCATTGGAATTGGAGTATTCATCGACGATTGCCAGCGTTGACGTGACTGATAATCTTCATACTCCTGCTCCCGCTGGGAAGCATAGTAGAGCCTTGTGATAAGCCCCTTTCTGCTCACCCCGGCCAACATGGCCTGCAACGCCCTAAGTGTCATCGGCTCCTCTGGAAAGTTCGGATATACAGTTAGCACAGCTTGTCGTACCCTGACATACATGAAGCAAAACATAAAGGACCGAGTAACATTATTCTGGGCTTCATCAAGAGTTTTGAATCTTCCCCCAGTGTATAGATCACCCATCCGGGTAATGTTTGCTGCCACAACCTCCTTTAATGCAGCGGGTTCCCGAGCAGCCGAAATCTCAGGATGCGAAGCAATGGGCAACAGCGGGGCATATAAATATGGGACCTGAGCTCTAGCAGCCAGAGCTCTCCACGCCCAGGACGTACACAGCGGGGGGGTAATTTCCTGCCTGGGCCCACCTGAGCCACCAGAGAGAACCATAGCCTGCACCTGAAGGGAAAGGACCGCGTCCGCTTCGATGGCTACATGCGCCTGAAAGCGCTGCGGGAAATGCCAGTAATGGGCAAAGTCAAAGGTAAGCAACACCAATTGCAGCGTGTGGAAGAAGGACATATTCAATTTAATCGGGATGTTAATAAAAAAGCACAGCACCTTGGGCAGGAACACCATTTTTACTACCGCAATCCTGTCTGCCAGTGACAGGGGCAGCCATGCCCACCTTTCAGCTTGGTCTGTTATACGTGTAACTGCGCGCCCATAATTTTCAGAGATCACTACCACAGGATCCCGGTGAATCATCACCCCCAAATATTTCACCGGCTCAGAAGTCCAGTGCAGTGGGAAATCTAGCTCTATCTCTCTCATGCCCTCCATAAGTGGAAAAACCACAGATTTGCACCAATTGATACTCAAACCAGAAAACCTCTCGAATTTGACATATTCCCTCAACAAAGGCGAAAGATGGACCGACGGTTCCCGGACGTAGAGCAGCATATCGTCCGTATAAAGCGAGACAATGAGCAGGCGCTGTCGAAACTGCAGAGCTACAGCTGAATGTTTTTGGAGAAGTTTGCACGCCAGTGGTTCAATCACCAAGGAAAAGAGTATGGGCGATAGAGGGCACCCCTGCCGCGTACCTCTTTCTATAGGGAACAGTGAAGAGACTATGCCATTAACACGCACTCTGGCGACCGGCCCGTTATACAGAACCTGGATCCATTGCACTAACAAGGGAGGGAATCCCATTCTGCAAAGAACCATGAACATGTAGGACCAATGGACAGAGTAGCACGCTTTCGCAGCATCAAGAAGCACTGCAACGGCTTGAAAGTCAGAATCGAAGTAATGCAATGTAGAGAATTGCGTGCAGAGGTTGTGCGTGGTGGATCTCTCCGTCACGAAACCAGACTGATCTGGTAAGACCAACAAGGGCACCAGAGGTTGAAGTCTAGTGGCGATCATTTTAGCCAACATTTTAGTATCAATATTTATGATGGAGAGTGGCTGTACGACCCACACTGGTTAGGCTTTTTAAAAAGAAACTTGAAACTGAACCAGAACACAAGGAGTTAAAAGTGTGCAGTGACATAAAAATCACATTGAATAGGCCCTTTGAGTATTATCAGAGTGGATTTTTGCTTTTATTATAACAGTCAATCAGAAAGGCAGTAAGAAGTGCGTTGTCAATGATTTTATTGGTTAAAAAATTATTAAAATGCATTTTTGAAAAAACAGGTGTTCTCGATTTGAATTCAGTTAACAACAACAAAGGGGACCTCAGGGGGAGAAGGCGAAAATGGGCCTTTGAAGAAATGGGCCTTCATGTTTTTAAGACAAGCGCAATGAGCAGTTGGTAGACTTGGCATCCCCTGTGTTTTTGCTTTCTGACCTCCCGGTTTTTACTCTGTTTTTGCTCGTGTAGTGTTTCTGCACACCTTTCTCACTGCTGATTAGTGGTAAAGTGCAAGTGCTCCTGTGGTAAAATGTGTTATGGATTGGTGTTTCCAAGATTGGCCTATCTGATTTCTGTGTCAGGCCCTAGTAAAGTGCACTGAGTGTCCCAGAGCCTGTAAATCAAATGCTGTTAGTGGGCTACAGCACTGGATTGTGCCACCCACACAAACAACCTGTAAATGTAACTCTGGCCTGCCATTGCAGAGCCTGGGTGCAGTCTGGGCTGCCATGT
Organism: Lissotriton helveticus; assembly: GCF_964261635.1. Lineage (NCBI taxonomy): Eukaryota > Metazoa > Chordata > Amphibia > Caudata > Salamandridae > Lissotriton > Lissotriton helveticus. The sequence goes on along the minus strand of NC_136059.1, from coordinate 1,506,052,121 downwards.
CGACTTGGCAAGTGTACCCACTTGCCAGGCTCTAACCTTCCCTTGTCTTACATGTCAGTCACCCCTAAGGTAGGCCCAAGGTACCCCTGTGCGCAGGGTGTAGTGTATGTGAAAGGTAGGACATGTCCTGGTGTGTGTGGCATGTCCTGATAGTGAATTTCTGCCGATTTCGTTTTTCACTATTGCAAGGCTACCTGTTCCCCATAGGACAAAATAGAGAGTTTGTTTATAACATCGTATAAACATAACTGGCCCTGGCAACTAGGTAGGAAAATAAAGTTTAGTATGCCTGAACTCAGAATGTAAAGATGTATCTTTTAGTGAAGGTGATTTTGACGTTCTGTGTTTGAAAATACCACTTTTTAGAATGTAGGTATTTTCTTGCTTAGCCATCCAGCAGGTCTCTGCTGGGTTTGTGGATTGACTGTCTCGGTAATGGATGACAGGGGCTGGGGAATAGCCTAGGTGGGTCAGGAAAGGGCTGAATAGACCTGGACTGCATTTAGAGTAGGGGGTGGAGATTTCCTTGCACCAAAATGGGCCTGGTCTGCCTCTGACAATGCCGTCTCCACCTCCTGCCAAGAAGCCACACCAGAGAGGGCAGAACTGGTTCTAGCTGGGCAGTGTCACTCGCTGCCTGAGAGGACAAAGGATTTCGCGGTATAAATATGGGGGCCCAAACCCCTGAACTTTAGAACTCTTTTGGACCAAGAAGACTGCCAAGAAGAAGAGCTGGAGAAGCTGTGAGGAGGAACTACCACTTTGCTGTGTGCCGTGCTGTGTTGGCTTGTAGTGGCTGCTTCTGTCTTGGGCAGTGAAAGGACTGGACTGAACTTTCTGCAATCTATTTTTGTGAGTTTATCCAAGGGCTTGAGGTAGAGCTTGCCTCCTGTTCAAAAGTCTCAGGAACAGCAAAGACTTCCAGTTCGTCTACCCTCAGCACTGGGGACTGTGTGTTTTGTGCTGCAACAGAAGAAAAAGCAACCTGACGCTGCTGCCGATTCTGTGACCGGAAGGCACTGCAGAGGGCACTGCTGCAATGCCACACCGCAAACCTGGTCTCACCGATGGCGCCTGCTGTTGCTGCCACACCACAACCTGTGGGCACCGTACTCCGCATCGCCTCGCTTCACGCTGCTTGCACCGTGGTTCAAGGGCACCGCTCGTAAGGTTGCACTACATTCCGCACTGCAATCCCGCACTGCAGCCTTGGCCTGCCGACGCCATCAACTCCAGTTCGTCAGCCGACGACAACGCTTCAGCAACATCGACACCGCTGTTTGAACTGTGATCTGCCAGTACTGTGATGAGCACCGCATCCCTTCGGACTGCAAACCTCGTCTAACCGACGACGCCATCTGACGCCGCTGCCGAGCTGCTGCTCGCACCGCGACCTGAGGGCATTGCACGCCGCACCGCTGCACTTCACACTGCAGTACCCGACGCCTGCCAACGCCTGCGCTCCTGACTTCAACCGCGAGGAGTTCGATCTGCAACGTGTGTGACTTCAAGGGCCCAACGACTCCTGCACCGACTTCCAGAACTGATGCCTGCGGATGCCGTGCTTTCAGAAGCTCAACGAGAGGTCGTCGACGCCCTGCATTTCTAAAGGTACTGTTTTGCGGGTCTTCCCGACACCTTAGCTGGCCTGCGGCGCCGCGGTCAGCCAGAACTGTTTGGATTTGTTTGTTCATGATGCTGTGATAGCCCCAAAGGGAGCTATCGACATCAAGGAACTGTTTTTCAAGGTTATTTTGATAACAGAAGATCTCTTAATACTGTATTGTGGATTTTTATTGTTTTTGGTCTTGTTTTAAGTATATAAAAATATTGGATATTTTTCTAAATTGGTGAGGTGTCCTTTTGTAGTGCTTACACTGTATTACTGTTGGTTATGTTCAAATGCTTTACACACTGCCTCTAAGATAAGCCTGCCTGCTCGTGCCAAGCTACCAAGGGGGTGAGCAGGGGTTATTTTAGGAGTGTAACTCCCTTATCCTGACTAGGAAGAAGGGCCCCTATTTGTACAAAGGTACCTACCTCTGCCAACTAGAGACCCCCATTTCTAACATTGGTTGTCAGCGGTGAGGTCAGGACTTGTGTTTGCACTTGTCTTACAGTGATTGGTGTGCACTACTACCATATACAGGGAGGGAAGGCGGCGTGTGGGGAAGGAGCTTCAGAGAACATTTGGCAGGAGACCCTGGACGACGCCTTTTTGAAGAAACCCAGAGGCTGGTCAGGAAGGAGGGAGCAGGGGCAGTGAAATGATGTGTCACTGTTTGATAGGACAAACAGAGACTTCTTGCCAGCCCCCTCCTCAACTTTTAAAAAGTGCTTGCACAGGAAGAGAAGCTCTCCGGGGTGTGGTCTGCTGAGGCAGAAGGTGCTTGAGCCTAGTGCATTGGGCAGTTGGAAGGAGGAACCTCCTGACTGCCCCCAGGATCCTGAACAGCTCAGGAGAAGAGTCCAGGACTAGTGTGCAGAAGCAGGGGCCTCTGCCCAGGGAGAAGAGAGGCCCAGGAGGAGAGCAGGTGAAAGGTTGGCGCAGGGAGCCAGTGAAGGCAGCTCCCTGCTGAATGCGCCCTCTTTCCTTGAGACCAGCAGGGCAAAGGAGAGTGTTCCCAGTGGCTGGGGCTGGCCGAGAGGAGCAAGGAGAGATGTAAATTGTGAGAATCAGCTACCTGGGGGCCGACATATGCCCCCCAGAAGGTAGGCGACCGTTGACCCCTCAGTGGACTGACGACGAAGCGCAAGGGGTTCCACCGCCGATCTCAACTATGCCCCTGGGGTGGGTCAGGTCCCGGGGACTGCTCCAGCAGAAGGAAAGCCGGGGTGCGCCATCACACTCCCCATGAAAAAAGCCCTGCAAGGGGGCAAGGAGCCCACCCTGACACCCACCGAAGGTAGAGGCAGGGGAGCGCCATCGCGCCCCCCACGATGATGACAGCTGGGGAGCTCTGTTGTGCTCCCTGTGAAAATGCCCTGAAAGGGAGCCAGGAGCCCACCCTGGCCTCCGCCGAAGAAGGAGGGTGGACACACCGTTGCGCTTCCCGTGAAGTGGTCCATAGGGGCCCGGGACCCCATCCCCTGGCCCCGAAGCCAAGCCAATTTGGGGAGTGCCGTTACGCTCCCCGTGAAGATGAGGAGGGGCCTGGGACCCCATCCCCAGTCCCCTAAGCCAAGCCAAGTTGGAGAGTGCCGTCACGCTCCCCGTGAATATGAGGAGGGTCCCGGGACCCCATCACCGGGCCCGAAGTGAAGGCGGGCATGGGGGATTGACGTCGCACTACCCCAAAGACCGGAGGAGCCGGAGAAGTCCTGCGCGTCTGACTGCCGGAGGGGGCAGACCAGAAATGTGGAGCCGGCTCCCGCATCAGCACGCAAGGGTGCAGGCCGTGCGGGGAGTCGGCGGGAGCTACAGGGGGTGGTCTCCCTAGGTGGCTCTCCATCAGGATGGCCATGCGGGCCCAGAGGGACCGGGCCCTGCGAATAGAGATGCCAGGGGCCCGGGTGGGACTGGGCCCCTGAAAATCTGCACGAGCGGCCGGGGGTGGGCTACTCCTAGCCGTAGCACATACCTGGGGATCCGGGTGGAACCGGGCCCTCCAACTGAAGTCCCCAGCGGCCAGAGGCCCACATCGCGGTGCTCCTGGCATTGCGGCTCTCCCCAGAGCAGCGGGAGAGCTGCTGTTCAAGCATGCAAGAAGTACCATAATGCCTTGCAGGCCAGGACCGGCCTGCAAGGCTAAACAGCGTTTTTTCTCTGCTTGTGGTGGCCCCAGGAGAAGGGGGGTCACCACCACACGGGTGCAAAGGTGCTGGGGGAGCTACTGGAGAAGCGCAGTATCCCCCCGAGCACGAAGAGAAGTCCCTCCCTAAGTCACATGGGGACTTGAAAAGAATAACCCCTCAAGGGCTCAGCCAATAGTTCAACACCTCCTTTTGTTCTACAGCTGGGGGGGAGGGGAGAAGGGCATCAGAGAGTGAGGGGCTGAGTGGGGATGATTGGTGAAGGGCATCTTCTGGAGGTAAAGAGGTGTAATTGCACCAGAAATACATTTACTAACGCTTGTTTTCTTTAGAGGGAATGAAGTTCACATGTGTAATTTGAAGTACCGGAGTAAGGTGATTTCATAAACAAAGTAGGGTTATGATGTCAGACATTCCTGCTAGGGTGTCTGGCTGTATATGTGTAATCCTGTGATTTCAACTGTGATCCCTTTAGGGGCTGTAATTGCAATACATTCTAATGATATACAAATGTGATGAGTACTGTCATTCTAAAATGATGCTTAAACCTGTATTCTTGCTACTGCGCTTATGTGAAGAACCCAGACTGCCAGCCCTTAAGATGTAGAGGTGTATACTTCATGGTCAGTAGGAAATGCTCAGTCAAAGTTGTGTGTCACCAAGGTAGGGTTACCTATTTTAAATGCTTGTTGGGATAGTGGGGGTGGTCGCCACTGGGATGGTGCCAGTGCGCTGGGCACTCACTCCAGGTTATATTCAACTGCTGCATTGGGGGCAAGATGATGTGCATACATGGGTGTGGTGGTACTAGACCATGCCCCCTGCGGGAGGGGTGGAGCTGTTATGCAATGTCACAAAGTAATTCCTACAGCTTATGTATATTTGTAAATTGGTGCATAGTATTGAGTAGTGTGTGTATAGACTGGACAATCAATTATTGAGTGTTATTTTTGCGCAGCTGCAAATGGTGATTACTAGTCCCCACCACCTCCCTTGAGTAAGACTCAGACTGCTCTGCAACGCTACCCTCTGAGAGTCAGGGGCTACAATTGGGTGTTTGGTTCCCAGTGAAGGACAAATGTAGTCATGTTATTTTTGCAGGCCTCACAGATGCTGCCTCGTTTTCCAACATTGGTGTCTAGCGGCGGGAAATATAGTATCCCATTCTGGTGCGCATTTATAGCATTTGATAAGTCCAGTTTTGCCACACATAACTATGCAGTAATGAGCAAATGGAAGAGCGCAAGGCTCTGAGAAGGGTTCAAAGTTTTGGTTATGTGAACTAGAAGTATGGGAAAGGAAAGCCCCGCGCACATTTATGCCATGTGAAGATATATGGTTTAAAGGTAAACTCTATTGATATGACTGAGTAATGTTGATTATCATGTGCTAGCGGGATAGTACTTTCCAGGAAATTATTGCATACAAATGTTCTAAACCATATTGTACACCTTTGAACCCTAACACTACACGCACTACACCTGCATGAGGAGGGTGTCTCCTGAAGAGATAGGGACAGCAACTGATACCTACATCACAGAAAGGGGTGTAGGGGTGGATTGACATTTATGGGGGACAGAAGAGGTCGGGGTCCTGGGAGGTTCCTGAGCATTTTAAGGGCAGTGAGGGTTTCCAGAGAAGGGGCCCCAGATATCCTTGCCCTGCTGAAAGTTTCTTGCTATTGGCGCAGGCCAAAACCACTGAAAGGGTGGGGCAGGAGGTTTCTTTACCCCGGGTAATAACACCCCAGGGGTTCCCATGGTGGGGGACCCCAAGAAACTTTTCCCACAGTGGGAGGAGGGTGTGGTAGAGTTGGGTGTCCGGCAGGCCCCCCAAGTTAACAGGTTGGGAGGTGAGCAACCCAGGGGCGGCCCCAAAGGAGGGTAGTTCTTGAATGATGGTGTATAGTGGTAGCCCTGAGATACACTAGGTGAGCTAGGTACCTGACCCAGTGGAGACCTGGGTGGGGGTGATGTGATCCCTAGATTCCAGGAAGGTCCTATGGGACTTGAATCCAAGGTTCGGGAGCTGGTGGTGTGAACCTGAAGTGGTGGCTGGGGCGATGCCTAGCCAGTGACCAGTCAGGTAGGTCCTGTGGGACTTGAACCCAAGGTCCAGGAGCATGGGGGTGTTCCCCTAGCTTTAGGCAGGAGGTGAACTTCTGCAAGGTAGTACCACCCTGAACACAGGTGGGGCCTATCTTAAGTGAAGGGACCCTGTGTTTCGCAAAGGGGTTAACCGGGATCTTTAGGGTCCCTGGCTTGGTGTGGTAGTACTACCCTGAAGGCAGGTGGGGCCTATCTTAAGTGAAGGGACCCTGCTCTTCATAAGGGGTGGTGCAGGCCATCCAGGGACCATGTGGGTCTGTGGACAGTCTCCCAAGGTGCTGCCGGGAGACCGGGAAGAGCCATGAGAGATGGGCCTGGGTCTAGCTAACTCGGGGCCCACAGGCTCTATAAGGGTACTCCGGGAGGAGAGCGCACCTCTCAGAGGGAAGGGTACGTAGGCCCTGTTCTTGCAGTGGAGAACCAGGAAGGGGTCTAGGTTCCTGGGGTAGTTTCCGTGTGGAACTACTGACAGGGGGAATGAGCTGTAGGATGTCTGACGAGGCACTCTCAGGGTTCCTCCCTGGCACTGCCAGTGTGGTAGTGAGGCTGGTCTGAGGTCCTATTTTGGGAGTCAGGCCAGTGGCCAGAGGAGCTTTTCTGTGTGGGAAAAGCATGAGTGGCTGTCCTTTCTTCAGGTAAGAGAGTCATCTTGAAAGGGTGGTGACAGCAGAATGACCCCAGCGGCAGGCTGAGGGTGAGGAACCAGAGAGGTTGCATCTTTGGGGTGCAAGGACCAAACAGAGAGAAGGTACTGGTTGGAACAAACTCCAGAAGGGAGACCAGCTAGTGACCCAGGGGATGCCAGGGGATGGGATGTAGACCTATCCCAGAAGACCGCATCAGTGCTGAGGCACTATACCCTTGTCCAGAGAAGTGATAGGCATAGTGTTGCATGCCCAAGCGCAAAGGTGGGCCTAGTAAGGCTGAGTCCATGTGGACCATTAATGACCTAGAGGTATCTAACCTAGAGCCTGGAGGGTTCCTAGGGTAGTCTGGGATCCCTGTCATGGGTGGAGATTTCATGGATGTGAGGAGTAGGTGGTCTGAGCAGATAACTGGTGAGTAAGGGGGGTCTGGTCAGGACCCCTTATAACTAGTTATTGCTGACTACAGGAAGTGTACCAATGTAGAGTGGCTACTTCTTCCCTGTAGGAATCAGCTGGGCGCGATGTGTGTTAGAAGGTGGTTCTGACAATATGGGACGCCCGGATTTTTTGCTTTTTGAGCACCTAATTGTTGAGCTTTTACTTTGGGGGAGCCTCATAAGTTGGGACTCACCCACAGTGAAGTCAGGATGAAAGAGACTGCATGGGGCCTTTACTGGTGTCCCCCTGGCTAGACTAGGCCACTGCGCAGCAGCTGGAGTAAGTGACACCGGGCTGGTTACATGCAGACAAGGGTATACATGTATGTGCACACGTGTAGGGGCTGCGCAGGGGAGATTCCTAGTGTGCGCAGTCCAGGAGCAGCTACAAAGTGAATGGTGTGGCAGGACTTATGCAAAATTGGGTGGTGACATGGATTAGGCTTTATACACTGGGAAGAAACATGCCAGGGGAAGTCAGTGTGTTTTACTGTGTTTTTCACTTCATTATTCCCTCATGGGGATGTGGAGCCCATGGGCTATATTAACTTTCCTAAGGCCTACAGATTCAGACACGCACTGAAGTCAACTGTAACCGGTGTGCGAAGCAGTCATTTGCGGAGTCCAAAGTCATATTTGTACTGCTTTCGGGTCATCCAGAAATGTTATATTTCTCTGCGTCAGTCATAACCAGGGCCTGGCTGAGGGCTGACTTCAGCAGGCTGGATTGATAACCTTTCTTCCACAAGCTAAGGCCTCCTCTCCACGAAGAGAAGATGGGTGGGGCTACAGGCTTATCCATCAGCAACTATCACTGGGTGCAGGGCACCAGGCTGCACCAGGGAGGGAAGGCAGTGTGGGGGTAAGGGGCTTCAGAGACCATGCGGCAGGAGACCCTGGATAATGCCATTTTGAACAAACCCAGAGGCTGGGCAGGAAGGAGGGAGCAGGGGCAGTGAAGTGATGTGCCACTGTTTGATAGGAAAAACAGAGACTTCCTGCCAGCCCCCTCCTCAACTTTTAAAAAGTGCTTGCTCAGGAAGAGAAGCTCTCTGGGGTGTGGTCTGCTGAGGCAGAAGGTGCTGGAGCCTCGCGCAATGGGCAGTTGGAAGGAGGAACCTCCTGACTGCCCCCATGATCCTGAACAATGCCAGGAGAAGAGTCCAGTACCAGTGCGCAGAAATAGGGGCCTCTGCGCAGGGAGAAGAGAGTCCCAGGAGGAGAGCAGGTGAAAGGCTGGCGCAGGGAGCCAGTGAAGACAGCTCCCTGCTGACTGCACCTTCCTTGAGATCAGGAGGGCAAAGTAGAGTGTTCCCAGTGGCTGGGTCTGGCCAGGAGGAGCAAGGAGAGATGGAAATTATGAAAATCGTCCACCGGGGGGCCAAGATATGCCCCCCAGAAGGTAGGCGACGTTTGAACCCTCAGTGGACCGACGACGGAGCACGTGGGGCTCCACCGCCAGTCTCAACTATGCCTCCGGGGTGAGTTACGTCCCCGGGGGCTGCCCCCAGCAGAAGGGAAGCCAGGGAGCACTATCGCACTCCCCATGAAAAATGCCCTGCAAGGGGGCCAGGAGCTCACCCTTGCCCCCGCCGAAGGTAGGGTAGGGGGAGCACCATTGCACCCCCGTGAAGATGCCAGCTAGGGAGCACAGTCGCGCTCCCCGTGAAAGTGCCCTGAAAGGGGGCCAGGAGCCCACCCTGGCCCCTGCCGAAGGAGGATGCGGGGAGCGCCATCGCGCCCCCCTGCAAAGTGGTCTCTAGGGGCCTGGGACCCCAACCCCGGGCCCGAAGCCAAGCCATCGGAAGCGCAAGATGAGGAGGGGCCCAGGACCCCATCCCCGGGCCCCGAATACCAAGCCAAGTCAGGGAGCGCCTTCGAGCTCCCTGTGAATATGAGGAGGGGCCCGGGACCCCATTCTCGGTCTCTAAAGTGCCGTCACACTCCCCCAAGGACCAGAGGAGCCGGAGAAGTCCTGCACTTCTGCCCGCTGGAGCGGGCAGACCAGAAAAGCTGATCCGGCTCCCACGACAGCACGCTAGGGTGCTGGCTGCCCGGAGATCCGGCGGGTGCCACCATGGGTGGATTCCCCAGGTGGCTCTCCATCAGGATGGCAAGCGGGGCCCGGGTGGAACCGGGCCCCCGAAAATCTGCACATGCGGCCGGGGTGGGCTCCCAGAGGCATAGCATGTACCTGGTGGTCCGAGTGGGACCGGACCCTCCAAAGGAAGTCCCCAGAGGCTAGAGGCCCACATCACGGTGCTCCTGACATTGCGGGTCTCGCCGGAGCAGTGGGAGAGCTGCTGTTCAAGCCTGCAAGAAGTCCTATAATGCCTTGCAGGCCAGGACAGGCCTTCATGGGCAAACAGCGTTTTTTCTCAGCTTATGGTGGCCTCAGGAGCATGGGGTCACCACCACACGGGTACAAAGGTGCTGGGGGAGCTGCTTGAGAAGGGCAGTCTTCCCCCCAGCATGAATAGAAGTCCCTCCCTAAGTAACATGGGGACTTGAAAAGAATAACCCCTCAAGGGCTCAGCCAATAGTTCAACACCTCCTGGGCTGGAACTTTTGTTCTACAGCCGGTGGTGTATGGAGAAGGGCCTCAGAGAATGAGGGGCTGAGTGGGAGATGACTGGAGAAGGGCAACCCCTGGAGAAGGGCATCCCCTGGAGTTGAAGAGGTATAATTGCACCAGAAATGCATTTACTAACGGTTATTTGTTTTAGAGAGACTGAAGGTCACATGTTTAATGTGAAGTACTGGAGTAAGGCGATGTCATAAGCAAAGTAGGGTTATGTTTTCAGACATTCCTGCTAGGGTGTCTTGCTGTATTTGCGTAATCCTGTGATTTCTTCTGTGATTCCTTTAGGGGCTATAATTGCAATGCATTCTAATGATACATAAATGTGATGAGTACTGTCATTCTAAAGTGATGCTTAAACCTGTATTCTTGCTGCTTCGCTTAGGTGAAGAACCCAGACTGCTAGCCCTTAAGATGTAGAGGTGTACACTTTATGGTCAGTAGGAAATGCTCAGTCAGGGTTGTGTGTCACCAAGGCAGGGTTACCTATTTTAAATGCTTGTTGGGATAATGGGGGGTTGCCACTGGGATGGTGCCAGTGCGCAGGGCCCTCGCTCCAGCTTATGTTCAACTAACTGCATTGAGGGCAAGATGATGTGCATACATGGGAGTGGTGATACTAGACCCGCCCCCCTGCGGGAGGGGTGGAGATGTTATGAAATGTGACAAAGTAATTCCTACAGCTTATGTATATTTGTAAATTGGTGCATAGTATTGAGTAGTGAGTATATTTAATAAATGTACTCTTACTTTTATAAAGCAAAGTACAGACTGGACAATCAATTATTGAGTGTTATTTTTGCGCACCTGCAAATGGTGATTACTAGCCCACACCACCTCCCTCGAGTAAGCCTCAGACTGCTCTGCAACGCTACCCTCTGAGAGTCAGGCGATACAATTGGGTATTTGGTTCTCAGTGAAGGACAAATGTAGTCATGTTATTTGTGCAGGCCTCACAGATGCTGCCTCGTTTTCCAACAGGCAGCAAGAAGGGGGTCCCATCAGGGAGGAATTCTGCAGGGAGCAGAGAGTGTCCTTCTCTGGAGAGTCTGCAGTGGCAGGCTGCAGACCAGGCAGCTGGTAATCAGTCTGGATCACATTGGATCTAATGGGAGTATGGTCTCCTGTATAGTGAGCCTAAGGTCGCTGAGCCTGGGTCAGCCTATGTGCTGGTGGTATCCCAGCACTTCAGGACCTTCCTACTGGGTCTGGCTCATGACATGCCTTTGGCAGGACATATGGGGCGGGAAAACACCTTTGATAGGCTTCTCACTCGCTTCTTCTGGCCCCAAATGAGAAGGCAGTCAGATGGACATTGCAGGTAGTACCAAACTTGCCAGGCAAGTGGTAAGAATGGGAGGAAGGTCAAAGCTCCTCTCCAATTTTTTCCAGTTGTTGGAACACCCTTTAAAAGAGTAGGGATGGACATTGTGGGACCACTGGATCCCAAGACAACCATGGGCAACAAGTACATCCTGATCTTGGTGGACCATGCCACACGGTACCCGGAGGCAATGCCTCTCAGGACAACGACGGCACCAATGCTGGGCCGGGCATTAATGGGGATCTTTTCCCATGTGGGACCCCCCAGAGAGGTGGTTTCTGACAGTGGGACCAATTTCATATCCAAGTATATGACATCCCTGTGGAAGGAGTGTGGTGTAACCTACAAGTTCCCCACTCCTTACCACCCACAAGGTAAAGGTCTGGTGTAGATATTCAACCGGAACTTGAAGGGAATGATTAAGGGTCTAACAGAGCCCATGAGGTGTATGTGGGACATCCTCATGCCATGCCTTCTCTTTGCGTACAGGGAGGTGCCACAGAAGTCTCTTGGGTTCAGTCCCTTAGAGCTTCTGTATGGTCACCCTGTGAGAGAACCTCTGAGTTTGGCGAAGGAAGGCTGGGAGGCAGCTCCCAGGAAAACTCCCCAGGATGTGTTTAGTTACTTGCTGGCCTTCAGAAACCAAACTGCCCCCTTCAGGAAACTCAATCAGGCAAACCTAGAAGCTAGCCAGGAAGAAATAAAGAAGTGGTATGACCAGAATGCCACTCTGGTAAAATTTCAACCTGGGCAAAAAGTGTGGGTCATGGCCCCAGTGGTACCTTGTGCCTTGCAGGACAAGTGGACTGGGCTATTTGAGGTGGGGGAGCGCAAACGTTATGTCACTTACCTGGTGGTAAATAAGAAGGAAGCTGTAGGTTTTGGAAGGCACTCATACGAGGCATCCGGGGGCAAAGAGGGTGAAAACACCTCTTGGGTCCATTATAGAACAAATGGCGGTGAGGGGCATGGATGAAAAGAGAATACCTGGAGAGTGCATTCGGGATAGGGACATTCAGAGTGAGCATTTGTGGAGTGAAGGATGTTATAAGTTACCTAAAAGGAGTATTTGTTGGAAGGGGCCATTTGGGACACAGGAAGGCATGGCCTGGGGTGACTCCAAGGGTGCTGTTCTTTCTGGATGGCACATGGGAAAAAGAGGCAAGGGTACCAAAGGAGGGTGGTTTGTGGTGGGGGCTCATCACCTTGGAGGTTGGTTGGGTAGCAAATATTTGAGAGCATAGAGTGCTCCCACATATTTTGACAGGGTATTCAATGGCACTTATAGGGCAATTGTTCGGTGACCTGGGGACAAACCATCAGTGGCTCAGACAGAGCTGGTATTTGGAGGCATGTAGGCTAGCCTTGAAAACAAGGAGAAGGGCTCTTATGTACCAAAGGGACTGAGCACCGTAGACCCAAAGTTAAAGATAATTGTTCCCTTTGGAGATATTCTACATAGAATTCACACACTTATTCTCCACAAACAATCACTTACGCTATGTTTGATTAAAACTTCACTCGGGATGCTAAAGCACTTATTGAAAATATTTAACTCACAATGTCACAATACATTAAAAACATGTGCAAATAAACAATTACTGTTTAAAAAAAATCACAAAACATATTAAAATCCATCTATATCACATCTATAGCACAATTATACAAATTAATTACACTTTAAAGTTTCCTGGAAAGGAATATGGCGAGACAGTTATATTTGTCTTAGCACTGTTAATCCTGGAATAATAGACAGCACTGCCTAGGAGAATGAATTTTTCTGTGTTTGTGTTGCTACTGTCTTTCCACGGATTTAGTGAAGTTATAAGCGTCAACGCGTTTTGGTGGCGTAACATCAATCAAGCCACCTTCTTCAGCACAAAAAGTTTGGTTCACTCCTTTCCACAATTGAGTGCTCCACACATAGTTGGTTCTTTATACACCAACGTTAAAAAGGAAAATGTGGATATATATGGAGAAAAGATCTCCCCTATTTCTAACACAATCAAGATAATCCATTCCTAAAACCAATTAATTAAAAATATTGTACATTTGCATACATGTCAAAAATAACGTGACTAATTTTATGTTGTAAAGACACATAGCAGATTTTGTGGTGTTTACCCCACATTACCCAAAATGTCCATAAGTGTTCCAAACATCCCAACTGGGGTTTACTTACTATTTGACATCATTCATTCACCTACAGTTATAACCCACTCAACCATTAATTTCCTCAATAGCTTTGCGAGTCACCACTGCAAACGCACCCAGTTGAATTTCACTCCGAAAAATAGTTTTCTTTCTTCATGACGATGCACCAATAGTCTATTGTCTATTGTTCCCAAAAGTGAGGACATAAGGATAAACCAATTGTTATTCCGTCTATGTTTTAATGTAGTCAAGATTATAATTATCATTGATTTCTACATCTTTTTACCTATGGATCTCCTTTATGCTCCTATATGAGGTTTAGCGCTATTCAATCGGTGATCCAGTTCTGATCAGACTCACCCTATACGTAAAAAGAGGATCTATTAAGTTTTAGGACCACCCTTCTGTTATCATTACTCTTCCAATGTCCCCCATTCTTTATATTTCAAAGTCTCACCTGGTCTCAATACGCCTGATCTCAATGGTTTGTTCTTTTACCAGAGCGCGTATCCTTGGCTATGATAAAAGTATAAGCATATGGTTTAGGTACATGGTACAGTGTACATAGTCATTCAATTTTTCTCCCACTTATCGCACTTCTACATACAGTGCAATACGTATTAATGCGCTTAATAAAAATATTTTCTTTATCTGTGGGCATATGTGCTCTAATAGTCACTTCCACCGTTCCTACACTGATGGTCATGAGTGTAGTTATTAAAATGCACGCTACAATTGCCGGCTAGAGTCGTTTTCACAATGTCTCTTAATTTCTAACTACTTATCACCATATTTTTTGTGGCTATGATAAAATTTACTTATACCACCGCGTTATATATTTTAAATCAGAGCTTGACGTACCTTAAGTTGGCAGTGCATTGGTATTGATATTTCATTTACCAGGGGTGCATTTACCATGAAATAGATTTTTATAATTGTAAATTCAGGAGCATATTTATGACCCCCCCTTGTGCCGCCGCGCGTCACTTTTTGTGACACTCCAGCGGGGCAAACCTTGAAATCATATGTATGAGGCGACGCAAAGCCACTTTGCATGGCTATGAATAGCCTCATAGATATAGAGTAAGACAGTGCAAATCACTGCAATGCTTTACTCTGCGCTCGGGAGGCGTTCCATCGGCATTGGCGCGGTTGTTCCCACACAACACCCATGGATTTTGAGGTTTCCCAGATTTACAAGAGCATGTAAACCTGAGGAAGCGCCAAAACCTTACACCTCCCGAGTTGAGGCATAAGGAGGAGAAATAACTTTATTCCTTCTAGTCTATTCCATTTTCTGTCTGTGCTGCATTCTGCAGCACACATAGAAGGAGGAAAACACCTCTCAGGATTGTTTTTGTGCAGGAAGATGCCCCTTCCTGCACAAAAACAATGTTGCTAACAACACAGGCACCCTTGCACCATGGTGCTAGGGTGCCTGCACTGGCGCTAGGCCTTGAAATGGAGCTGGCGCAGGAAAAAGGACAGGAATGCACAGTATTAGATAAATATGGTGCAATCCTGCCCTTTCACTTTGACATAGGGCAGCGCAAAAAGGTGACTTATGCGCTTCCCTACGTCAGGCCTTCAGTTCTCAAATTTTTCTCAAATAGTTAATGTGTTAAAGTGTAGAAGAGGTGCAGCGCAGCGGTCAGGGCGACTGACGCTGGACGCTGGGGATCACGGATCGATCCCCGGCTCCGGCGGCAGGGGTCGGCCCAGCACCATGTGACTCTGAGCAATAGCTCGCTTAATCTCCCAACAGCCCCCAGCGCCTTGACACCTTCGGGTAATTGTTCGCGCTTTACAAATACTGGACATTTACAATGCCTAACCACAGAAATGTGTCAACATGCAAAACAATCCTGAGCATGAGCATTGAGAGGCAGAGTTCGCATAGAAAAGGTGGCATTTGCTTTAAAAACTAAGAAGAGTGTAATAAGTATACAAGAGGCCATAGAGGCGCACTTCAACACCATACGTGCACAGACAAAAATAATGATTTTAAAAGGTACGCAGTCGTTTCTTACACCAGAAAGATGATCCATTGTTTGCACACCACAAAAGACCAGCATCAATTTTACCTCGTGAAAGAGTTAAGTGGGACCCTTCAGGGATCTCTGATGGATCTCGAGTCTCCCTTGATTTTTTCTGAAATGGGCTCAGCAGCTGGAACACGGAGTGCACTGTCTGGTGAAGTAAGGCCCACATTTATAATTGAAACATTGCCCCATCCAATTTCAGCTCATTTTTAGGTCTGGCAACGAATCACTGACAAAATATCGATGTTGAAAATATCGACCTACAGGAATATCGATGCAGAAATATCGAAGGCAAGAATATCGACATCCTATCTATAACATGGTAAGTACAAAAATATCGAGAGAAAAAATATAGATGTTAAAAATATCGATGTTAAAAATATTGGGGGGTTTTCTGTAAAAATATAAATGTAAAATAAAGTAAATAACACTCATAAATAAAATAAACACAGTTAAAAATATCTAATAATGTTTAAAATTAATAAATAATACATATATAATAATAATACATTAATTAAACATATACAGAAAATATATATTATATACACACTTAACAATAAGTTGTAATAATTATTTTAATAATTTATAAATTAATAAAAAATATTATAAATTACAAATACATTTACAAATATAAAACATAAACATAAATAAAAAGTAAAGAATTATGTTTAATAAATTAAAAAAATTAAATATACCTTTAATAGTTTTAAAATTAATTATATACTACATTATCTAAATTTATACAAAAAAAATAAATAACTGAATAAATAAAAATACTATTCAAAATCCATAAGTAAAAAAAATACATTAATAAAAATGTTGGATAGCATAGAATTTAATATTACCATTCCCACTCCAGAGAGCACAATAGTAGAGAAACCGTTGTATAAGCGTAGAGGGAAAAAATTACTATTCCAACTCCAGAGAGTGCAACAGTAGGGAAAACATTGGATAGCATAGGGGTAAAAATTACTATTCCAACTCCAGAGAATGCAACAGTAGGGAAAACATTGGATAGCGTAGGGGTAAAAATTACTATTCCAACTCCAGAGAGTGCAACAATAGGGAAAGCGTTGGATAGCGTAGGGGTAAAAATTACTATTCCGACTCCAGAGAGTGCAACAGTATGGAAAACGTTGGTTAGCGTAAGGGTAAAATTTACTATTCCAACTCCAGAGAGTGCAACAGTAGGGAGATCGTTGTATAGCGTAGGGGTAAAAATTACTATTCCCACTCCAAACAGTGCAACAGTAGGGAAAACGTTGGATAGCGTAGGGGTAATAATTACTATTCCAACTCCAGAGAGTGCAACAGTAGGGAAAGTGTTGGATAGCGGGTGAGTAAAAATTACTATTCCCACTCCAGTGAGTGCAACAGGAGGGAAAACATTGGATAGCGTAGGGGTAAAAATTACTATTCCAACTCCAGAGAGTGCAACAGTAGGGAAAGCGTTAATAGCGTAGGGGTAAAAATGATTATTCCCACTCCAGAGAGTGCAACAGTTGAGAAAACGTTGGATAGCGTAGGGGTAAAAATTACTATTCCAACTCCAAAGAGTGCAACAGTAGGGAAAGCATTGGATAGCGTAGGGGTAAAACTTACTAATACCACTCCAGAGAGTGCAACAGAAGGGAAACGTTGGATAGCGTAGAGGTAAAAATTACTATTCCAACTCCAGAGAGTGCAACAGTAGGGAAAGCGTTGGATAGCGTAGGGGGAAAAATTACTATTCCCACTCCAGAGAGAACAACAGTAGGGAAAACGTTGGATAGCATAGGGGTAAAAATTACTATTCCAAGTCCAGAGAGTGCAACAGTAGGGAAAGCGTTGGATAGCGTAGGGGTAAAAATTACTATTCCAACTCCAGAGAGTGCAACAGTAGGGAAAGCGTTGGATAGCGTAGGGGTAAAAATTACTATTCCAACTCCAGAGAGTGCAACAGTAGGGAAAGCATTGGATAGCGTAGAAGTTAAATATAACATACTTATAAATAATTGCTGTAAATAAAATAATAATTTTTTTTATTTTTAAATAACTCTACATCATTTGCAAATACCCATTAATATTTACTAAAAATATAATTACAATTGAATATTTAATTAAAAATAAATTAACAATAAATATCAATAAATATTATTTAAGAAATATAAATTACCAAATATTAAATATTGAACACTAAGATATTTTTCAAAACAAAAAACATATTAATAATTAAAAATTGATTAACAATATAAAAATGGTAAATAACTTTTTTTTTCTAATGACAAATTATTTACCGATTAATAAAATGAATTTCCAATTAATAAAAAGTATTTAACAATTAGAAATATCAATTACCAATTAAAAAAAATAATTACCAATTAAAATATTTAATTACCAATTAAAAAATATAATTAGCAATTACAAACCTTAATTACCAATTAAAAAAATTAATTGCCAATTAAAAATGTAATTACCAATAACAAAACGTAATTACCAATTAAAAAAATTAATTAGCAATTAAAATAATTAATTACCAATTAATATTTAATGATAAATAAAATAATTATCAATATCAATTAAAAATAAATAATTACTTAATTACAATTAAATTACTTCCCACCCAATTCCCCTATAAATGCACAACCCGCTACAGAACTTAAACGCAAAAATGATTTAAAATTAATTTACAATTACTAAAAATTAATAATTAATTTACTATAATTAAATTACTTCCCACCCTATTCCCCTATAAACCCACAACCAGCTCCAGTACTAAAACATTAAATTAAATTAAATATAACATTTTTAATATATAAAAAATAGTACACATATAATTTAAAACAAATAAAAAACGTAACAAAAAACATATAACACATACATATAAAATACATAATAAAATACATAACAACAAACAAATATCGATATTAGTAACATCGAAATTAGTAACATCGATATAATTGATATCGATATTACTAACTTCGATATTACTTACATCGACATACAAAAATTGATATTACTTACCTTAGGGTCGATATTCTGTCCAACGATATTCTTGACCTCGATATTCTTGACCTTCGATATCTTTAACTCGATATTAATGTTGCTCGATAATTTGGAATCGATATTTTGACTGTGCACCCTGGCAACAAATGTTGTTTGTAAGGGCCTCGTCACTAATACATCAAAAAGAAATATAAAGTAGTGCAGAGATAAAGAAGACTTTGAGTCATCCCTCTTTAGCAATTGTCTTGTTTTATATTTCACGGTTCTCCATTACTGGGATGGCCTGTCAATCAAGGTTATCACATGGGGAGGAAGCTCGTGTTGCCCCATTTGTGTTCCCTTTACATTTTGGTGAGTGGATCAATCTGTCTTTTTGCTAAACTGGAGACTCCTGTGTGCTCTTTAGTGTATTTACTTTGCTGACTGAATTACATTTAAATTGTGGATTCATAGCTTTAGGTCTTGCTGCTTGGATGACTAAGGCTCAGTATTGTTCACTAATCAACCCTGGCCATTTATTTTATTTTGCTTTGCTGCCACCATAACATGTTGTTGGATATAGAGATTTTTATTAGCAAAGTAAAGATGTGTAGACAGACTTTTGTAAATATTCCATAAAGTAATAATGTCCTTTGTCAAAATATGCTGCTGTGTATGCCCTTTAGGTTCAGCACTTGCAACTCAAGCTTCATATTATGTCTCATTGTCAACACTGTGAGAGACGAGGTTGACTCTGCTAATGCAATGTGTTCATTGCTGCTATGACACTAATAAAAACAACAGCAGAAGGAATGACAATAACAATAATATTATTATCAATAAGAAGAATTTAAGAAGAAGTAGAAGATTAATGAATAAATCAGTATGTTTGCTTTTCCTACAGGGCAAGTTTTTATATCTCATGGTTGGAATTGTAAACAACAAACAAACAATTTACAACATCAAATGTAATAAATCACTCATCTATAAGGAAAAGAGGGTGCACTCTCAATAATAATGTTTGTTTCTCATTAGAACTGCTATGTTTCTAGCCAAGAAATCCATCACATGGCGTCGCAGAGTGGATGAAGACCAGCCGTCTGAAACTGAACTCTGACAAAACGGAGGTCCTCATCCTCGGCTTCATCCCCTACGCATGGGACAACTCCTGGTGGCCGGCCACGTTGGGAGCTGCCCCGACACACACCAACCACGCACTCAACCTGGGGTTCATCCTGGACTCAATGATCTCTATGACCCACCAAGTTAACGCTGTCTCCTCCTCTTGCTTCAACACCCTCGACATGCTCCGCAAGATCTACAAATGGATCCCCATCGAAACCAGAAGGACGGTCACCCAAGCCCTAGTCAGCAGCAGGCTGGACTACGGCAACGCCCTCTATACGGGAATCACTGTCAAACTCCAGAAACGACTCCAACACATACAAAACACCTCTGCTCATCCCATCCTCGGAATCCCCTGCCACAGCCACATCACCGCCCACCTGAGAGACCTGCACTGGCTCCTGGTCAACAAGAGAATCACCTTCAAGCTCCTCACCCACGCTCACAAAGCTCTCCACAACGCCGGACCAGCATACATCAACGAACGACTCACCTTCTACACCCCGAACCGCCAGCTTCGCTCCACTTACCTCGCCCTGGCCACCGTCCCATGCATCTGCCGAACGACCATCGGCAGCAGATCATTCTCCCACCTCGCCGTTAAGACATAGAACACCCTCCCCAGCCACCTGCAACAGACCCAGGACCTGCTGACCTTCAGGAGACTTCTCAAAACCTGGCTGTTCGATCAGTAGCTGTTTCATCCCCCACCCCCTCTAGTGCCTTGAGACGCTCACGGGTGAGTAGCGTGCTCCTCAAATGTTTGATTGATTGATTGATTAATTTGATTGATTAATAGTGCAAGGTTTTTATAAGAGGTGAAAATGTGATATCCTTCCATACCTAAGGTGCCATACCATACCCACCAAACCATACTAAATCTACCATACTTACTACCATATATAATGTATAATAGCAACCTGCCATATCAATCTATCATACCGTACTTACCATACCTAATGTATCGTACCAAACCTACCTACCTACCATAGCTAACATATCATACCAAACCTACCTACCATACCTAACCTAACCTACCATACCAAACCTACCTACCATACCTAACCTAACCTAACCTATCATACCAAACCTACCCACCATACCTAACCAAACCTATCATACTAAACCTACCTACCATACCTAACTTAACCTATCATACCAAACCTACCTAGCATATCTAACCTAACCTACCATACCAAACCTACCTACCATACCTAACTTAACCTATCATACCAAACCTACCTAGCATACCTAACCTACCAGACCAAACCTACCTACCATACCTAACCTATCATACTTAACCTGCTTCACTTAACCTGCCTTACCTAACCTACCTACCATACCTAACCTAACCTGTCATACAATATCTACCTCACATACTAACCTATCCTACCTAACCCACCATACATTCCATCCCTAATACACCATTACTGACCTGCCTCGATGTCCGCAGTGCACATACATTGCACCAGCACTGACCAGTAGGCGCATTTCACAGCGACTAGTAGAAGGCTGAGAGCGTATACTGCACTTCTGATTTTTGGGAGCTGTGCTCATGAGTGCATTGAGTGAACTACCCCTATCCAGGTAAATGATGTGATGAGCCTGGGTTTCATGCTTGTGAAAGTCGAGTGAGAATAGATCATTAACACTTCAACAGACTCAACTCTGGCACAAGTGTCAACGCTAAAGGCCACTAGAGTGCTTGGTGTGTTTTACTGGCTTCCGAGTGCCTAACACTCTTCACCTCCTCGAGTAGGCCTTGGACTGCCCTGTCTCATCACCAGTGAGAGTCAGGTGCTAATGGTGAGTGTTTGGTAATTTCACTTTAGGACTAATAGGACATTGGGGCCAGCGCCACCCCCCTTTATGGTAAACGTGCCTAGCATCCCTGGCTTGCCCTGTGACCACAAGAAACATGTCTCACATAACTCGTTTTCATTCACCTGCATTTACCAATCTTTTAGTCCTTGGAAACTTCGCTGTTTCTATGTATCTTTTTTTTCTGTAACGTGTTTTGGTATTTTTTTACCTGACTTTTACAGAAGTCATGGTTTAGTCGCGGAATTATTTAACATTGTCAGTGGTATTACCTACTTTATTTGAACAGATTTGTTTCCAGAGTATTTTATTTATCATCTGTAAAACCTGTCAGTTGTAGTTTAAGTTGTTTTGTTAACAGCTATTTGTTGAAATACACCAGTGACGCGCTTTGGAAATGTTTGTACATTTAATTTTGTATTTATTCTTACAAATGTGAGGATATACGTATTAAAAATTTTGTCCTAAAATACTATTGGCAGGAAATAGAAACACGGTAGTGTAATGTGATGCTAGCTTCAAGTACAGCGCGGTTTCCTGCCCACAAACAACTAAAATGCCTGCGTACAGCTTTTGCCACTGATAAACTCACATACAACCAAAACAAATCTTTTTATATGATAGGATCAGCACAAATTCTAATATTGCCAACACAATGCTACTCAGTTAATAGTTTCAGTCACGATTATATATGCCCAATTCTAGCGCTGACAAAAGATACAATATGTGTTCTTGGAGCTTGTGAAAGAACCTGCCGGTAAAATTTGACATTTCTTGACAGACAGGATTGGCTTAGACTGGAGTATAATGAATTATGCAAATATGCTAATGAATATGTTTATCTGGGGAAAAGCTGTCAAAGCACATTTTCTAACAAAAACAAGCATCATCTTTGTTTCGAGCTGAAAGATTATAATAATGACTAAAGACATTAATCATTAAGCAGGAAGTGAGTCTTCCTGTGCATGTTGCCGTGAAATCAGTGTTTTGTACGGTAAGTGGTTCTCCTGAAAAACAGGAACTCAAATAACCATACAAAACCTTTCTTTTCCCGTGCACGATTGGCCATATAACTTCATACTATCTAGAGGCACGTGCAGATATAATTCTGTGTATCCTGCCACACCTCTTGTGACTTTTTTCCCCTTCGTCACTTCTTAGGTCTGGCTTGAAAGTGCAACTGTCTTCGTGACATATTGCTACGAATACTTAAACATTAGTTAGGACTCCTAACTTTACGACTACTAAAGGCCTTCTGTGAATGCCAAAAGTAGTAAGGTTAGGATTTTATCTCAGATTAGTTCTGTGAATCGGCCCCATACAGAGAGAGGGTGTTGGCTCCTCCCAGAGGAGTGATGTCCTCTCATCTCATGCCATGGCTCTCTGGTGCATCGTTCTGCCTCATATGGGGCACTCCAATGCATGGGGGAATATTTTACTTCTGAACAAACACTTCATCCTCACACAGTCAAGTCTTTTTTGCATCTATTTTGCACAAAATGTGATGCTTTTTGATATTTATTTTTTACTAATGGCGACAACGTAGAATGATCTAAACTTCTACAAAGAGGATTAGGCGCTCATTACTACTGAGATATTTGACAAAGAAAAAGATGAGCCCAAGCCAATCTTCCACAGCCCCCCCACATAACTCTTCAAAAATATCAAGAATAGAAAAAGGGAAACATTCCTCATTGTAAAAGTAAACTTGAAAGCAGAACCTTTTTTGTTTGCAATTTGAATGTTTACAGCACCCTCCCTTCCACTGACAGAACTAGGCAAAAGCAAACTTGAGTAGACACCAAAGCTGTGTAATTTTAAGTCTCGCCTACCAGGCAGTTTTTAGCTGTCTGTTTGCAAAAGACCTCTTGTGGATCATATGCAGTACTTAATTTGAGCCGGTGGTTGCAGGTGGGGGTCACCAGCACTCGTTTTTGGGGACCGGCTTTTTTTTAATCTAATCATACATTTACGAGAGCAAGAAAAAGAAAAACAGGCAACTGCGAAAGGAGGAAAAAGAGAACGACTGAGAATCCATCACAAAGGGAGAAAGGAGGAATCTGTAAGGGTTAAATAAAGGGGAAAGGGGTGTCTGGTCGTGGATTATAGAGGCATGAGGTAGATTGAGGGATGCACAACCTTGGTATTTTTCCTGCAGATATTTAATAGCGTTGACTGCTGCTTCTGGGCAGAGCTTTTGACATCTGCACTCTTTCTTTTACAAATCAAGCACTCATCATATCATAACCCTACATTTGTTTGGTTTTATTGTTACTCTCATCTGCTTACTTCTTCAATGGCTTGTCTTCCTCTTTTTGTGTTTGTCCCTCACCAGAAGCATAGCCTCTTTAACATACTTTTGATTAGTTGACTTGAATTCTTCCTCTGCTCATATTCAGGAAATTACTGTTCAGCACTCAATGAGAGTACACATTTTTTAGCTCTCTTGCTCGTATGCTGCTTTTAACCAAACACCTGCACCCTGCGCGTTCAATGTTTCTTCCTCAACCCTGCCCCAAAGCTCATCCATTGATTTACCCACACCATGCCTGGCTTTTTTTTTTTTTGCCTTCCTGGGCCCAGCCTCACCCGTTGCCCAGTCCCCATTGCGTCCCCTACACTTGCTCTGCCCTTTCACTGCTCCCACAAATAATTTCAATCCTGGAGGGCCCAGAAACAACCATTTGCTAGCTGGCTGCTCCCTAGTGAAAGAAAGCACTTTAATGCAGCTAAAGTTAGATTTTTTTGCTATTTACCAATCCAAATGATGTCTGCCATCTTAGATCAATAAACAAAATAAATGGTGCCTTAGTCATTCCATAGGCACACATGTGTGGAGATGCATGTGTGCTCACGTCATCGTGCATGGACACACCTATAGAACGACGCAGGCAGTAGCACCATGCCTTTTTTGGTGATATTTTACAGCAAAAAATATTGGCAGGTGAAATAGGTCAGAAAAGCAAGACCTGTTGGATTTGTCAATGCTTATTTTGTGTGTGTGCCTCCATCTTTCACAGGTCAACATCAAAGTGATCAGACCATCTTCTAGTTTCCTGGCCCCCATTTATTTGCCAGAGGTCACAAGCCAGTGATGCTTCATTGAGCTACCAGCCTCCTGATGCACTCATTAGTAAGCTCAACTGAGGCCATTCACTCGCCTAGGCCTGTCACTGCTATAATCCTGGTTCTTATTTCTCATTAGTTTGTTTTTATGGGGGGCATGCTTATGTGTCTCTATGCGTGGGCGCGCGTCTACGTGCGTGCCTACATTTGCCATTGGATGTGTGTTTGTGGCACTATGTGTTTGTGTGTGTCTGCCTGAGTGTAAACGCGTGCCTGTTCGTCTATATGTATGTCTCTGTCTCTGCCTTACTGTGTATAAGTCTGTCTCAGTGTCGCAGCAAGGATGTCAAGGCCAATAATCAGGGTTCAATGCGCACCTCATAGCTCTGGGCCCCGTTACCACAGCACCTGTTGCATCAATGAGAGCTACGTCCCGGGTTTGTCTGTGAAGCATCTGTGGGCCATTTTCTCAAGAACGTGTGATAACCATCGCAAAAGTAACTAAACGTAACTCCCAACATTGCAGTCTATCATGGGAAAATTACGCCGTATTAACGAAGCATTCTCAACACGGCAGTACCATGCGATAGTAATCGGATAACGCGTCAAATGTCTGTGTTAAAACCAACGCCACGCAGCAAAAATGCGAAACACGAAAGCAAAAAATCCTCCGATGAGGCCAATTGCGGTGCAAAAATCTGCAAAAACCAGCGACAGGCCTGCAAACCCTAAGAGTCTGGCGGTAAAATGCACTATTACAGCTACAAAAGCAACACACCAGAAACAATCCAAAGTGCGTTGCGACACGGATGAACCCTGACCATGCGCAGAGGGTGACGCAAACCCCACAAGCCGACAGACCACCAGCAAGGAACAACGGGGTTTGGGAAGGCCAAGGAGGCAAGGGAGAGAAAGACAGGGTGCAGGCCGCAGTACAACAAGATCTGCGTCACTGAGGTGACAGAACACAACCATCAACTGACCCACAATTAGACCACTGCGAATGCAGTCGGAGTGTCGAGGAGGCCCATGGAAGAGGCCAAGAGGCACAGGCATGATGTGAAAATCTAAACCAGGCACAAAGGCACTCCTCTCCTCTCCTCTCCTCTCCTCTCCTCTCCTCTCCCCTCCCCTCCCCTCCCCTCCCCTCTCCTCTTTCGCCTCACCTCCCCACCCCTCCCCTCCCCACCCCTCCCCTCCCCTACCCTCCCCTACCCTCCCCTCCCCTCCCCTCTCCTCTCCTCTCCTCTCCTCTCTTCGCCTCACCTCCCACCCCTTCCATCCCAACCCCTCCCCTCCCCTCTCCTCAAATTTCTCCAGCTCATCTCTTCCCGCTTCTCCATTCTTTGGCTCTTCTCTTCCTCTCTTTCTCCTTCCCTTCCTTCTCCTTTGGTGCCGCTTATGTTGTTCTGAAAGCATGGAAGGTCTCGATCTTCCATCCAATACACAAAAAGGGAGATTCCACTCGACCTGAAAACTACAGGCTAATTGCCATACTAGATGTGGATGGCAAAACGTTTGCCAAAGTGCTTCTACAAGAATTAGAACAATGGATAATCGACAATAAAATCATTCCGACCTACCAGACAGGGTTCAGAATCACTGCGTCGACTATGGACAACGTTATCGCCCTCACTTACCTGAATTCTAAAGCCCACAAAACAAATACTCCTCCTTTGTATGAATGGTTTGTTGACTATAGTGTAGCATTCAGCGGCATTGATAGCAATATCCTATGGCGAAAACTGGCATGATCGGGCATACAGAGACAACTACTTGCAGCAATAGCAGTGCTATACATACCTGGGTGAGGATCAAGATAAGACAATCACACGCCACAGTGTGGATCCTCACCAATAGAGGACTAAAGCAGTGACCTTATTTTATTTGTATACATGGGATCTTGGGGAAGAACTATTGAAAGGCAAAACTTTCCCACCCACACTATTCTGGATGAAACTTCCGATAATACAATATGCGGACAATTTGGTCCTAATGGATCAGACTCGCATTGGAATGACGAGAGCCCTGGATACCTTATACACATACAATACACGCAATCCTCTCCAGGTGAATTTCGGTAAAACAAAAGTCCTGGTCTTCAGCCAAAAGTACCAAAAAACACCAGCTTAAATGGCATCTCGGCCCACTAAAAATAGCAACAGCCTCAAACACAATTATCTCAAAATTTGGCTGATGGATACAGAAAAATAAACATTGCAGGCAACCGCACTAGCAAGAAAATCTGCAAAAACTGCGTACGCCCTATCAAAGCTATATCACAAACTAAACAGTCACTCGGCTGAGGCAATTTGAAGAGTTATTGGGGCCAAACTTGTACCTACAATAAATTATGGCCACCCTGCTTACCCAGGAAGGTTAACTGAGACTTTAGAGAGCTGCCTTAAAGCCTCATATAAGAATATATTAGGCATGTCAAATAGCACTCGGCGCACCTTAATCTAGCTGGAATTTAATCTAGTAAACATGGATGTAGCGCTTAAAAAAGACATAATCAAATTCTATCTTCAGGTGAGCTGGTCCGATCCTGAGTCTTAGTGGGGTGCCCTCAAAGCTATGTTTTCAGACAAGAAAAGAGCTTGGGCAAAGTACCAGGACACAGCTAGATCAACGTTAAATATGGATCCAGAGCACTTGTTAGCTTTTCCAATCACTAATGCACAACTAAAGAACAAACTGAAGATACATGCCAGGAATGTCCGAGGGAATTGGACATCAGCCAAGTAAGAAGCATCAGAGGCATGGAGGAGCTTGCAGCATCACATGAAGCCTTCTTCTGTCAACCCTACCTGAGAGCAGCTATGGGAAAATACGCATTCAGAAATATTTTAGCAGTTAGGCTCCTAACAATGCCCACAAGGGAACACAGATATATGAAACAAGGGAACCCGAAGGTAGTACACTAGGGACAAGTTTATGTCTATTCTTATCTTGATCCTCCAAACTACTAGGATCCACTGTTTTTTGTCACAAGGGAACACAGGGCACACTGGACGAACTGGGCTCAGGGGCAGGAGCAATGCAGGCGGTGCCAATACCACTCCGAATCAGTTGCCCACATATACTGCTGCGTTCTCTTAATACAACAGAGATGAAGGTATTTAAGGCAAAAATGTGTGCAGCATCAGATAAGAACATGCACGGAGACCCTATTGCTCATTTATACCTCTGTGACTCCAAAGGAACTAGCACAGTTTGGCAAATTTTTCGCAGAACCTGCAGGCTCCTACAAGAGGTTGGACAAACAAGGAGGGCTGCCCGCCAGGGGCCTGCTATAATTCCTTAAATATTTTATGGTGCTTTCATTTGTATTTATTGTAGCATAACTTTACTCATTTAAACATAACCAATTTACATAGGTGCAGTCCGGTCCAGTTAAGATCACATAAGTAGATGAAACAATAGACTCAGCATGATATGAGGTCACTAGCTTTTAAGTAGCACAACATGGACTAAATTTACAATGAAATCCAGACTATTTGTGCAGGGTTTCACACGGTCTGCCTTTTCAACTGCTCATTTGCACAAGCTTTATCTAAGTTTGCACATGCTGTTCTGGCACTATTTTTTATAGCACTAAATGTTATAAAGCACTAGATTGATTTGAATAATGAGATGTGTATTTGTATAGATTTTAAGTTTGATTTAACCATGTCCCCAATAGTTTTGTTCTGTATTAGCTATTTTTATGGATTTAGGGGGCATATGTAGGTAGGCGTTTGCGATTCGCAAATGCCGGAATTCGCAGAATTCCGGCGTTTGCGAATTGCAAACGGCCTTTTGGTATGTAGGTGCCACATATCAAAATAAGGTATCGCAAAAATTGTGATTCCTTATTTTGCTCAAGAATTTAAGGAATCGCAATTTTGCGATTCCTTAAATGCTATGTAGGAGTGCCTTTAACATTGCGAATATGTCTTAAGGAATCGCAAAATACCACCAACTCCAAGTAGATGGTATTTTGCGATTTCCTTTTTAAAAAAAAATATTTTTATTCAAAGTGCCATGTGGCGCACAGACATGCCCTTAGGGCATGTATGTGCGCCACATGTACTTACAGGCACATTCCAGGGGTGCAACAGGTGTCCTTTGGACACCCGGGCACCCTTGGAATTGCGATTCTCACATTGCAATTTTCTCATAGAAAATCGCAAATTGCGAATGTATCCCCATTCATTGCTATTGGCCCATAGGAATGAATGGGACACTCATTCCTTAATTGCGATTCGCAATTTGCTAATCGCAATTAAGGAATTTTAGAGAGTCGCAAAAAAAATTCGATTTTTTACCTACATTCCATTTTGCAATTCTCAAATAGCGATTCCTTAAAAATCGCTATTTGAGAATCACAAAATCATAATCTTATAAAAGGTTTGGAAAAAAACTAATATTTCATTCCAGAATACCCTGATTTTAGTACAGTGTACCATTACATGGGACCAATTGGCCGGAGCATGTTGTAGGCATCTAAAACAGATAGGTGAATGATTTAGATACATTTTAGAAATGGCCGCAGGTGTACGGTACAATAACCATTTACCAAAAAATAACATTGTGCGCCAATTGGCGCCCCGTAGTGTGTTGAAATTAAATTTGTTAATAGTCCGCCAGGTGTTCAAAGATAATACATGATTTTCTTGTTCCTGCCACTTTTTAATTGCTTTTTGGCTTAAGTCCTCCTCCCTACTCTGCGCTAAACAGCGCTTCCAATCCCCGGGTTTCCTTGCACCTTCATTCACAAAAAGGTCAGTAACCAATTGGGCTGGCTGATTAAACAGTGTAGCATCCAATTGCCCCAAAAATGTATAAATCATAGTATAAGACCCGATCAACATAAAGTTCCTGTGAATTAAACGTGCCATCTCTATCGGGGTTATCCATAATCCATTTCTTTAAAAATCGATTACTTTAGTAAATCCTGCCCTGGCCCAATTTTCCGCTATCTCTGATCCTCTTTTAATCCCTATTATAGAAAATGTACTGGATTGCAGGGTTGTTGAATTAAATAAGGGAAGAGAATATCTTTTAATCATAGCGCAACGTTTTTTTAAAAACCATAGCATTGTCTTATAGCGGACTAATTTGGGAGATTTAAGTACCTGTAGAGGGGGAGGTATCTGACTTTCTAGGCAGATTAAATCGAAAAAGAAATGTATAAATAAGTTTTGGCCATGGGTTTGGTTTTTAAATCTCGACAAATACTGTGCGAAATATGCATTATAATAGTCCCTGAGATTTGGCAAAGAGAGACCTCCTTGATCTGATTCCTCCTAGAGAGTGCCCATTGCGATTCGGGGTGTTTTTTTCGCCCAGACAAAAGCAGAGAACAAAGAGTCTACCTTAGAAAAAAAAACTCCTGGCAAAAAACAAGAAATGGTAGAGAACAAAAAATTAAATAAAGGAAGAACGGACATTTTTATCAAAGCGACCCGGCCAAGAATCGATAGTGGCAGTGAGTTCCACCGTGCGAACATTACACGGATCTTTTGAAGAAGGGGATCAAAATTAAACCTATACAGATCATTGACTGAAGCTGAAAAAAAAAAACAAGATATCTTTTAGGTTTAGTATTAATACAGCAACTTATATCAGAATGTAGTTCTGGATCTCTACCTCCACATACCAGAATTTCCGTTTTCTTTTTATTGATCCGGTATCCCCCCAAAGCTTCAAATTCCTCAAAAATCTGAAGTACCCTAACTTGTGATTGTAATTCGGGTTTAATTAACAGCATATTATCGTCAGCGTATAGTTTGATCTTAGCCATTGAAGGGACGTAAGGAAGAATATTTGCGCAATTCTGGATTGCAACTGCTAAGGGTTAGATAAAAAAACGCAAAAAGAACGGGTGATAATGGGCAGCCTTGCCTTGTGCCACGCTTGACTAAGACTGACCCAACCATTACCGTATTTATGATGACATTGGCTTTGGCACCAGTGTAAAGATTCTGGATTAGGTTTATAATTTTATCTGGAATAGAAAAATACTGCAAAATGATAAAAAGTGTCTCCCAAACCACCAAATCAATAGCTTTTTCAGCATCTAATAACAAAATTAACGCTGGAATCCCTTGTGTCTCAAAATAATCTAAAGCTTCAATCAAATAATGCGTGTTCGTGATCAGTTGCCTACCTGCAACGAAACCATTCTGATCAGGATGGATCTGATCTGTTGATATTTGGTTAAAGCGCATCGATAGTAATTTTGTAGCTATTTTATAATCGGAATTTAATAAGGTAATGGGTGGATATGAGTTTGGGTCTTTGGCTTCTTTCCCCTTCTTCAAAAATCTCACCACAGTTCCTTCCCGAAATGAATCTGGTATTGGGCCCCCTTCCAGCATAGAATTCAGTAATTGCAAAGAAATATCGGAAAAGGCACAAAAAAAGACTCTAAAAAACTCAGCGGGCAGACCGTCTGGGCCACAGGCCTTGCCGTTTGGGAGATCCTTCACTACCAACTCTATTTTTGCCATAGAAAATGGACTCGCCATTGTCGATTGTTCAGTTTGGGAAAGGGAAGGCAATGCGTACTTTCCTAACAAGTCTGTTAACTTATTATGGTCTATATTATGTTGCTGACTGTAAATATTATTATAATGGGTAAGCATTATCTTCCCTATCTCAGCCGAATCTGCTGTGTCTATATGGGTCACTGGGCATTTTAGACCTCTGATCGAATTAGCGGCAGCTTGCTCTCTGACCTGCCAAGTTAAAAACTTCCCAGTAAAATTACTCTTCATAAATTTTCTGGGATTGTCTACAAAAAATCTCCTTGCTCTGGGTAAAAAATGTACGCTCAGTTCCCGTTTTGCTTCATTTAATTGATGTTGAATACTACTGGAGGGGTTCACCTGCCTTAAATCGGTTAAAACTTGTATTCTTTGTTCCAACGAGTTCTTATTGGATCTAGCTGCTGTCAGTGAGGCTGCATCCTTGCCTATAACGACGCCGCGAATGAAGGTCTTTACGGCATCCCAAACAATATTAAGTGGGGCTGTTTCAATGTTACGAAACACAAAATCTCTGATCTCTAGTTTCAATGATGCGACCCATATTTCGTCGTTCAAATATGTTTTGTTGAACACCCAGCGTTTAGGAGTTTTTAAGTTTTTCCCTAAAACAAACTCAGTGACTAATATTGCAGGATCAGAGAACCCGTTATGAAGAGTCCTCTGTTGATGCAAATTAAGTTGTCTCGAAACAAGAAAAAAATCAATCCTAGAGGAAGACTTAAATCTGCCTGACCAGCATGTGTATTTTTTTTTTAACGGGTTTCGTGTACGCCATGGATCGCAAAGGTCTAGTGTTATTTTATAGTTAAGAATAGTTTTCAGTGATTTAGGCTTGAGCTGCTTTCTTGATTGAGTAGTTGAATCCAAGTTTAAGTTCATAAAGACATTAAAATCCCCTCCGATGACAATATCTCCTGCCGCCATCAGTAAAGATTGGAACAGGTCTTCATAAGCTCTAGCGTTATCATCTACTGGTGCATAAAAGCTTACAAAAGTAATGGGTCTCTGTCTATTTTGGATTTTACATGTAGCCCAACACCAACGCCCTGAGCCGCCCTCTTCTGTATGTATAATTTCAACATGGATGTTCTTATTTAGAAATATCGCAACCCCTCGCTGAGATTCAGCAAACGCGGAAAAGCCTCGATATGAGGCCCAAGCTTTAAACATTAGAAACTCATCAAGTTTTGGAGACAAAATATGTGTCTCCTGTAGCAAAATTACAGAGGGATTTTCGGTCTTAATCCACATTTCTATAGCCCGTATTTTCTTTTTATTATTTAAGCCATTAACATTAAAAGAAATTATTTACAAACACTCCCTACTAGACATTCAAAATTAATTGCATATTTGCCTATTTTCCGACCGAATCTTTACACTTTATGAATAGCCAAATACCTGTCAGCCACAAAATAATTAAACAAAATAACACCAAGGACTTCATTTTTTATTTCTTTTTTCACCCCCGCCACCCCTTCCAGCCGTTCCCCCCCTCAACCACCACCACCTAGCCGTGACACCTATTCCCCCAACCCCCCATCCTGTGGCCCTACTTCCCTCCCCCACGCCAGCCACAGAACCCTTCCCCCTAACACTGGGGTGTCCTGTTGTTACACCCCTTAACCCCTGGGACCCCTTGCACTCCACCTCTCCACTCCCCCCTTGAAATTCAGCATACCAAGCATACCTAAAATCTTTTAGATTGCAAGTTGTAAACCACCATTAGCTGTGATCAAAAAGGAGAACACATCTTAGACTTTGCAGCATTATTCAAAACAGAATAGTTAATATAGAGATTTCTACCCCTTCTGACCATGTGAAATTTCCTTCAACAAATCCTGTCCTTCATCCAAATCTGATAACATATAGCATTTGCCCTTAACCAAGACCTTCAGTTTAGACTGCTGAGCAATCATAGCTTGGGCTCCATTGGCTTTAAACAGATGCAGACGTTTCACGAACTCCTTCCTTCTGCGTGCGGCGGCTGAGGACATATCGGAGAAAATGCTGCATTTAGTTGTCTCATTTACTGCAAATTGTCTTTGCTGGATGGCTTTAGATAGAATAGTTTATTTTATCCGGACATCTGAAAAATTAAACAAAATTGTACGAGGGAGTGTGGAATTAGGGAAGGGTTGGTCAGGTACCCGGTGCGCTCTGGTAATGGTTAAGTCCCCTTCATATTCTGGGATCACTTTCTGTTTTAAAAAGGAAGTCACCCACTGCACCGTGTTGGACCCCTCTATACCCTCCGGGACCCCCACTATTCGGAGGTTAGATCTTCTATTATAATTTTCCAAATCGTCCAGTTTTGTTTTCAGCACCCGTGTGGTCTTGGAGAGCACTTTGACTTCTTTTTTTGCTTCCGTCATCTGGTCTTCCAGGTTTGATATTCGGCTCTCAGCTTCTTGAAGACGCAGTGGGAAGGTGGAGACCAAATCCTCAATCTTTTCCAATCGGTGGTGAATTGAGGCCAGTTCGGCTTTTTGAAATCTTTTCATCTCACGCACCTCATCTAAAATTAGATTTAGCATGTCCTTAACTGACATCTGGATTTCGCCCACAGTCTCGGTGTTTGTATCTAAGATGGGGCTAAATGGGTCAGTCAAGTGTGCAGATCGGGTGTCTACAGAGGGTGAGAGTGGCTTACTGATTATTACGTGACCAGTATTGGATTCGAAGAGAGTACCAGAGGTCAATTGATTACAACCTTGTGACACTGCAGCATTCGCCGATTCATCGCCTCTTTGTGCTGAGAGTCCTGATGCCTTTTTACCTAGAAGTAAAGTCATAACAGGTACTGAAATAGTATTGGGCACCATGCTTAGTGCTGGATCCGTGTTCCCTGAAAACACTGTAACGGCCAATGTTTCTGGAAGGTGGTTGGATACCGAGAGAGCAACTGGTTGAGCAGGGCTGTTAATTGAATGTGTGCTAGGTTTTTTCTCGAACAGAGGGAATTGCTTTGGACCCTTAAGCGCACCAGGCGTCTTAGCTTTTTTTACTTCATTTTGACCATCTTGAGCAGATTGAGCCGATTGAGCAGATTGGGGTACCTCCAAGCCTGTATTCACCTTCCCTGTC
Source organism: Lissotriton helveticus (assembly GCF_964261635.1). Taxonomy (NCBI): domain Eukaryota; kingdom Metazoa; phylum Chordata; class Amphibia; order Caudata; family Salamandridae; genus Lissotriton; species Lissotriton helveticus. The sequence continues at coordinate 1,506,018,479 of NC_136059.1, read as the reverse complement.
TCATCCAGCCCCGGTTTTTCACCAGTTTGCGTAAGCAGTTCAGTGGAGGACCCCTCCAACTCATCTGAGCTTTCAGAGAAATCATCTTCTTTGCATTCACCTTTGCCTGCAAGCTTAGCAGCATCCTCTGCCTCCTTAGCCTGCTGTCGACGGGCTCTCGATTTATTGCGTGCGTTAAGAAGTTTACCCATATTGTTTGGTCTGTATATCCCTTCTCCCTTCTCACTCAAAAAAACACTGACAACTAGCTCGTTGTTACTTTGCCAAAAACAAAAAAAAAGGAAAAGAACAACTTCTGCAATTCAGTTTGTAAAATTGATGCTTTATGGTTTTGATCCGGATCTCAAGCTCTCTGACCAGCTAGCTAAATTAGTGTATATTGCAATGGCAGTGGCCAGGTCTTTGCTACTGCAGAACTAGCGGTCATAACAGATCCCATCCATGCAGGAATGGTTACAGAAAATGAGGAGAGTCAGGAAAAGCGAACAAATCTATGCATTGCGGGTAGGGGGAGTAAGACAATTTGATAAAATCTGGGGGAATTTACTTTGATTAATTTTTTATATATGGGATATTGAGGATGGAAGTAATTGTTATTATTGATTGTATCTGCCGGCGTGATATGCTTTATGATGAATTTTGGTTTTCTGTATTATTGATCAGTAATGTCACTAAAGGACTTCAATCATAAATAAATAAATAAAAAAGAGAATCACAAAATGTGAATTACCTACATATGCCCCTTAATTGTCTAAATAAATTAAATTCTACACTTATGTTGTCTTTCCTGTCACACCCTCCTTCTCTTTCTCCGTTGCTTCTCACTGCTTTATTTGTCTGTGTCCTCTTCCTTTCCCTCTCTCCCATCTTTAATCTCCTTTTGTTACTCTCCATTGACCCATTACAGTCCTCTTCCTCTTCTTTCTGTCTCCCTCTCTTCTCTCGCGCCTCTTCCTCGACTGTCTCCTTTTGTTCCAGGAAGGACTAAAAATCTTCAAGCATACCGACTCTTGATAAACCAGGGGTAAATGCTGCGCAAATGACTCCTTGTTTTTACCTTAACATCACAAAATAGACGTATTATTTGTATGTCTTTGTATTCCCTTTTTCCTTGTAAAGTCTTTCACATTTTTGGGGATTGATGTTATTGTTGCTTTGGTCTTTCAGTTGAGAGGCTGAACCCCTTCCCATTTGCCCTTGGTGTCTCCTTTTATCACAGGTCATCAATCGCCCCAGCACCATGAGGAATTTAATTCGGAATTATACCCAGAGTTGCTGTCTGATATGCCACTGAATAGTTTTAAGATTAGCAGACTGATATCACACACCCCTGGCTTGGCAGCTCTGCTTGTTAGTGCATCCCACTGCTGCTTATATTGCAGTATTTCCAGTTTTGCGATGCAAAAGCGCATGTGTAATTGTGCGCTGTACATGCATCTAGGAATGTATCACACAAAGTGCCCCTGGGGTGAAATGGAGAAGTGCACCCACTTTCTGTGCTCCTGGCACGCTTTGGTATTAAAGAAGAGACTGCAGATGTTTGTGTGGCCGTTCGCCATACAGCTGGCGCCGGTACACATATAGCTCCAGCACTAACTTAAGGGGGCGCTTCCTAAATTTCAGTGGGGGCGTGGCCACTGCAAATGAAGAAAACACTTTGGGAGTATCGTGAAATGAGGGTGGGTGTCCCGTGGGGGCCATTAGGATGCGCCTGCCACAGTGGCAGGCACATCCTGCATTCCTGACATTGTGGCGGGCGGTGCACTCAGCACCGCCCGCCACGTTGCCAGGAAGGCATGTCGTGCACTTCCATGCACCACATGGCAGGCACCGCGCTGTGCCTGCCATGTGGTGCATGGAACTGCAGGGGGTACCATAGGTACCCCCCATGTGCACCCCCCATCCCCCAGAATCCCTAGGGGCCCGTTACGGGCCGCCAATGGCAAACACGGCATGCCTTTCCGTGGCTACGTTGCCGCCACGGAAAGGCACAACCCTGCACTAATGCTAATATGAATGGCGGTGTTTCCCAGACACCGCCATCATGTTAGCTGCTTTTCCGCCCGGTCGACTCTGCGGAAAACCAACAGGCGGTTCCGTCCCGGGGTCCCCCCCGCCATGGGAATGTGGCGGGGGGAAATGTAGGGCGGGCGGTGGTTTTTAGCGGGCGGATCGCCACCGCCATACGGGGAGTGGCGATCCACCCGCTAACCTAATGACCCCCTTTGTCTCTGAGTCTGGGCCACATTATGTATGCTGCTGTAGAGGCAAGGAGGTTGTAAAGATGTGCACTGACTGTGCACCACAAAGAAGTGGTGCAAAGTCCTGTCACCCCTAGGGGCACCATCTGAACGAGGAAAATAGGGTTCCATGGACTCCCAACAATCTGCCTACAGAGTTCAGCCACTCATTGCCCCCTGCACAGAAAGGCAGGGCTGCTTCAGCTGCTCTGTCTTTCCCTAAGGAGCTGCTCCTAGAGAGCCACATGTTTGTGACTACCCTGAGGGAAGAGCATTGATTGAATAGTGCGCAGGGCTCGAGTCGTGGGTACACGCAGGTACACGGCATCCCCCCACTCTTTTCACAGGGTGGACGCCTGCCAAGAAGCTGGGCCCCACAGAAATATGCTGAACGTGTCCCGGTGTAATTTTCAGACACCGGGACACGTTCAACATGTGACGTCATGAGGTCATTTGAATTTTTTCAGTCCCCCCACTTCTTTTTATAGGACTTGTGCCCTGATAGTCCGCCCTTTCCTGGTCTTCATCTGCTGCACCTTCTTGCAGGTCGCCCACTGTGCCCTTCCCATAATGTGGCACCTCGTTGGTTGTTTCAGACTCCACCATACATGACTTGAGCCATGAACCCATGACTTCTCTACCATGCTAATCAAAGGGTAGGATGATACACAACATCCACCTGAAGTAAGAGGCCGATTGTAAGCAGTGGCTGATGCAAGATTTTTTGAGCCGTTGGGACACAATCAGTTTTTCTTTCCCCAAGCAGCTGTAGAGGTGAGAGGATCCTTTGTCTGTGCGGTCATTTTCATCTTCTCAGCTCACGGACTTTCATCTTCTTAGCTCCCAGACTTTCATCTCCTCAGCTCACAGACCTTCATCTTCTCAGCTCACAGACAGCTCACAGACCTTCTTCTTCTCAGGTCTCAGACTTTCCTCTTCTCCGCTCACAGACCTTCATCTTCTCAGCTCACAGACTTTCCTCTTCTCAGCTCACAGACTTTCATCTTCTCAGCTCACAGACTTTCATCTTCTCAGCTCACAGACTTTCATCTTCTCAGCTCACAGACTTTAATCTTCCCAGCTCACAGACCTTCATCTTCTCAGCTCACCGACTGTCATCTTCACCATCACAGGCCGAGGAAAGGAGCTTGGGAGATCTCAGCGCACATGTCCGGTCTTCTGTGATTTCTTCTGGACTTGTGCTACTGTGCCCAGCTCTCTGGAGTAATATCAACCCCGCAATATGGGGCAAGAGGTTCTTGTGCAAATAGTGTGAGTGAGGACGCTGATGCCGAACCGACAATGAGTGGGAGGAGCTCCAATCACTTCCGCAAGGCCTGCACAGCACTGCCATGTAAGCCACTCAGCATGGCTCCAAACTCGAAATGCCCTCTAAGCTGCTGCAGTTACTCCCCCCACAAGCCCCTTACAGCTGGGCCCACAAACCGTGTGATGCCGCAGCACCATTACAATCCTCTTATTGTGCCCTCAAAGCCATAGCAACCCCTGAATAGTGGTGCTGTGGCCCCACCATCAAACTGAAATCACAAACTTCTGCACATAAAGACCACGAAGGGTAGGCGGCTATGTGTAGTACATGGTAACGCTGGAGCTGATACCACACTATGAAACCAGAGGTCAGCATGACATCCTAAACAGGAGTGTGATATTAAAGCTGACAAGTGCATTACAAGGCTTGAATTATATAATCCCAACAACATAGAGTCAATTGAAATTAAACCCAGTCTGTCAATACCAAGAAAGTAAATAACCATCATTACCTGGTCGGACGCAGTTATCACAACGAAGGCTTGGAAGCAAGGGGAGCAATTTTCATCAAGGGGTATCGACGTGAGGAATTCAGAACCCGCACGCTACCAAGCCTTCTGGTCCTGGCAACGCCTGCGCCGCAGGAGAGATTTAGCGCAAAGCACAGGATGTTAAGGGGAGTAATTGGCTTTGTTCAACCAGCTGTAGCCCGGGAGGGCTTGCAAGGCACCTTAGGTGTATCACTAATAGTAAAGTACAGAGTCCAGCAGCCAAAGCTGTATCCCAGGGACTCAAGGGATGCATGAGTTCAACAACAAATAGTCCCCATCACGGCCCAGCCATTAGAATTTTGCACATGGAATGTGAAGGTTCTCAGCAGCAAGATAGGGGAGAATTAATTCACAACTTTCTTACGTGACTTTGACTTCCTGCTGCTGCAGGAAACCTGGTTGCAGACATTGACACTGCTATTTGGCTTCAAAGACTGGCACAACATAGCTAGAAAAGCATGCAGGTCAGAAAGGGCGAAAGGGGGGATTTCGCTTTATCTCGCCATTGACTTCCTGTGGGACCAAGAACATTTAGATCTGGGTTTACCCTGGATCCAAGGTGTCAAACTCTCCTCCCCTCCTTCTCAAGAGCAGCAGGTCACATTAATAATTCTAAACGTATACATCCACCAAGGAATAAAGAGTAAGTCTGAAAAGATTGATACCTTGATTGACCTGCTTAAAATCCTCCAATCTATCCACCCACAAGCTCACATAGTGTTGCTTGAAGATGTCAATATGCATTATTGCAACGTACACATGATAAGACTTTCCCCCAAACTCCGCACGCCCAGAAGGATCCACCAAAGACAATTTATAGCCACATCATAACAGACCAGCCTGGTAAGGTGGGCATCAGGGTGCTCAAAGCCTTGGTTCTGTATACGCTAAAAGGGTGCTTTCTCCAGGACCAACCAGCAGCTTATACCAGATTGTCACACAGATCAAACTCCACCCTGGATTACACCTTGGTAGATGCTGAGTTAGTTCCGAGGATCAGCAACCTCATCCATAAACCCCAGAGTGGAGAGCGACTACTTTACCCAAACCTTTGTGTTAAAGATTAGCCCACCAAGGGTCCCGGTGGCAACTGGACTATTTTCGTCCCCTCAGACTTTCAATTTGAGGTGTCTCATATGGAAAGACCCTGTGGTAGCAAGGAATTTGCCGTCTTCCATCTGGAAACAGAGCCGTTGAGTGTGACCACCCCTTGATCTCCTACACAGGCCTTGAAGGGCTTAGTTAACTGTCTTATGACTGCATTTCCACTAAACACTTTCCCAAGCTAGGCCGTGGACCTGTGTGGGGAAGAATGGTTCTCACCACAATTGTTGCTAATGAAAAGGCAGCTCAAGAAGGAGATCAGATTGGCACTCATGTTGGACCACAGCCCAACAAAGAAACTAGAACCAAAATCATTGCCATGGGGCAAGTCTATAAAGAGCCATATGGACGGCAAAATCCAACTAACTGATGGGCGTTCGGACCAATTGCTCCACATGAGCAAACAAAAAACTGAAAATTGTTTTGGGCCGAAATCAACAAATTAGTAAATGGAACCAATCGACATCATAACGCTGACATCACCGAGGCTGTCGGCTTACTATACATAGCCACAGTTTATGCCTCAAATGAACCTGATCAGCCTTTGAGGCCACAGTTGGAACCTTACCAGCCCAATTCCCCCAAGTATAACACCTTCAAGCTCTCTAATTCCCAACGTCTATCACCACCATTGGGGGTTCCTTGCCCCATGTTGAATCATTCACAGGCAGTACGAATTCTGGAAAGGCTTAGGCTCGAGGTGCCACCAGGGCCCAAATGTCTGCCAAACGCTTTATTTAGAAAAGATCCCTCATTTTGGGCCACTCACTTAACACAATTGTTAAAATATGCTTTTCTCACCAGTTAAATTACAGATTCCTGGCATGGTAATATACTCCATCCAATCTAAAAATCAGGTGCTAACTAAAATCCTTTAAATTACAGACTAATCACCCTTATTGATGTGGAAGCAAAGATGTATGTCTCAAAACTGCTATTAGATCTGGAGGCCTGGGTCAACAAGGCAAACATCATTCCAAAAACACAGACCGGCTTCAGAGCAGGTATGAGTATAACAAACTTTCTGGCAGTCACTCTTCTTGCAGAAAACGCAAAAGCAACAACCAACAAACTCTTTGCCTGATTCGCTGATCTGAAGTCAGACTTCAACAAAGTCTGAGGGGGTGTCTGTTGGAAAAAATGACCTACTAGAGGGGTGTCACCCAAATTATAGGATGTGATTATCCACTTACACTCACACCTGGGTACAAATCAAGATCAGCGATGGGCGGAAAACTACATGCACGATCAGCACCACCATAGGTCTTATAAAGGGGTGGATTATGGCACCCTGCCTATTTAACATCTACATGGCCACCCTGACAGTCATCTGGTACAAGTTGTGAGTGATACCCCCAAGCATGCCCAGGAACAACAACAATGCCACCAATATGCTGACGACATAGTCTGGCTAAGCCAAATGCAGATTGGCTTGCAGTGCCTAATCGATCAATTGAGTGGATATATTCAAAACCTGCGCTTGAAATGCTCAATGAAAACAAAACAAAAGCTGTCTGCTTTCCGAGTTCCTTCTCCAAAACAAAGCCCTCTTTTACCTGGTGGGCAGACCACCAAGCTCTAGAACTGGCCAAATCTTATAAGTATCTCGGTGTCTGTATGGACTTTTATCGAAATTTCAAAGAGCACCTCTTATCCAGGCCACCCACCGCAAACAAAATCTTATTTGCATTCAATATATTACAAAAAAAGAAATGCAACACCTCAACCCACCACTTGCTGCAGGTTATCAGCACAAACTTCTTGCCATTGATGATTTACAGCTCTGTATTGTTGAAGGGGAATGAACTCGCTTCATTCGACCCTTTTAACAAAAGTGTTCACCTTACCACAGTATGTCTCACAATTCCCACTCAGACTAAAGTTAGGCCTTTTACATCTGGGTCCAGTATGGAACAGGGCCCTTGTCAAAATGTATTGGAGGACCCAGTTGCTTGTCTGTGATGGCTGGAAATTGAGAAGCAGTCCCATGGCAAGGCCTCATGGCACACTGTTTTACAACAATCTATTCATGGTTTGAAACTAGCAGAAGCCTGTAATACAATGATGGAATTTCCTGCTTTAAGTGAGTTAACAACAAGGCTGCCAAGCTATCACGAACTCCAGACAAGACAAAGCTTGCCCACAAATGTCATTCATGGGCAGTTTTGCCATCATATGCTGCCTGGAGGACACAGCCATATCTGACTTCTCATTTCTCAGTGGCCAGAAAATATGCTTTGCTGCTAATCCATATTTGCGTTTTTGCATCAAAGGGCTTGGTCCCTATTTGAAAACAGTCCTGGTCCAACAGTCACTGCCGCTTACGCCGATATTCTCAATAAAGTTTGCTCCACCTGATCTGCATGTGCCTGGCCCTTTTTGCTCTTAGGCGAAAATTCTTATGACCAGTTTTAAGAGCTCTTCAAGTTAGACCCTGCTGTCCGGCAATGATCACACTCCGGCAGACCCAGGACCTGCTGACCTTCAGGAGACTCCTCAAGACCGGGTTGTTTGAACACTAGCAGCACCCCCACCCCCCCTCAGCTCCTTGAGACCCTCACAGGTGAGTAGCATGCTCTACAAATGCCTGATTGATTGATTGATTGATTGATTGATTGATTGAAAATTGGAAATCCATCCAAATGTCCTGCAAGGCAGTTAGGTTCCTTACTCATGCATACAAGCAGCTGGAACAGTCATGGTCTTGTTACGACAGTTCTGCTGCAGCAACGGTTTTGTTGCGCATTTTATCGAACTGTATCCTTGACAAAGGCAGCCAGTTTGGGATGTTACCCTGAAATGGTAAAGCGATGATAACTGTATGTATAAAAAATGTAATAAAATAATTTGAAATCAAAAAAACCAAACCATTCCACCGATTGACCCGATTTAAAGGTCTCTCACTTCGACTGCCCCGTTAACCAACTAGGGTCAACTTGCAATCATTAACATATCTGAGGACAGTCAATTGATTCGCCCAGCGTGGAGTTCACAGCATTAAGGCCGCTTTCCACCTAGGACGTCCATGGGAAGGCCGGGCTCTTACCAGGGAGTAACTCGATTCCAACAACTTTAGGCGCTGCTTATCGAACACTCATCACCACTTTATGCTTTGGATTCAACTGTCTATTCTCCACCATTTCTCAAAGAGAGAGCTGCCTGTTACTTTCCAGGAGTCCATAGGGATTTTACCATTCAGTTTTAACATTTTATTTTATACATGTGTACTGCAATGACTTGAGTTATTAACGTGCCTCTGGACTGCCTATAGATTTGATCAAAATAGGGTAAACGGCAGGAAGGGCCGCTTCTTAGCTAGGATGTCAAGCAGCTGGACCTGTTCCCCATAGGGAGGCAACCTACTCCGAACACCTAATTACACAGCACTAGCACACCACCAGATTGTTCTTCATATGTTATGATTGGCAATCTACAAGGATGGGGCATGGGCGGAAAAAAAATGCGGATCTCACAGTCAGACTGTAAACAGGATTGGTTGACAGACCTTAAGGCTAATAGTGCGACTGCTACAAACCATACAGGCTCAGGGCTCAAATAGCCATTTGTATAATATCATAAAAAGCTAAATCAATAGAGATGATTGAATGGTGTAGCCTCTCATATAATTAAAGGCATAGCAGGAAGTGTCCTCTAGCACCAAGCACACGCCATCAGCAATAGGTCTCTCTAAATATACACACCGTCATAGCAAATATATTTTTTCATTTTGATAAATAAATATCCCAAAAAGATACAATTTTCCTGAACTACTCACATTTTTTCCTGAAATAGCCACATTTTATTTTCAGTAAATACAAGTTTGAACCTCACACAACAGTAGGCAAATGTTGCCTTGCATGCTTATCTTTCCCCCTTACATGAGAGGGATGCATGTTGCATAGCAAGTATTGCTACCACCATTCTTATGTAAGGGTGATGCCCATAACATGCCTAGAACAATCACCACTAAGCTATGGGCATATTTTTTGCCAAGGGTGGGAAAACCTTGCAAAGAATCCCTGAATGTACCAGGACCTGCCAGTATTATGCACCACCATTATGCCAGGGATAGGATTCCAGAAAGAGTAGGCCACATTGTGACACATCATATGGATCGCCGCAATATGTTAAGAATTTCAACAACTGTACCAAGGGATGGGTACCATTGCGCCATAGATCCTCCAATATGCCAAATTTACCACTGTTACACCAAGGTAGATATCAGGGGTTGGCACCAAAGTGCCCTGCATGCCGCCCATATCCCAACAATGACCACTCTTACACCCAGTATTACATCTGGGATTGGCAGCAAAGTGCAGTGGATGCCCACAATATGCCAATAATTACCAACACTGTGGCAACGCACTCCTTATGCCCTTTAGAGTCAAGTCAGAGCATCAGTGGAGCAACTCACAGAAATAGCCTGGATACAGTCAAACAGGGTAAGTAGTCCATGGAGTCTATCTGGGCTTGGCCAGCAGCAACACACATCTGGTACTCCCAGGAGTAATAGTGTTGGCAGTAGGATTTTAGTTAGGCTGATTTAGGGAAGGATTGGTTGTGAATGGAAAGCAAAGTATCAGGAGTAATGCCCTAGGCCCTACTTGGACCAAGGAAGCCCAGTCAGGGAAGACACAACAGGAAGACATCTTTAACTTAAAAACACAGCCTTAAGCCCTTGCAGGAGCAGTTAAATAGGGATATAGACAGTCAATTAACCAAGGGAGTGGCGAAGGTTAAAGAGTGGAGTGCCATATAATATGATAACATGGGCCAGTGACGACAGACTACACCCTGCACTCGCTGTTGAAGAAGGTGATGGTGGTAAGCCTTGGGCCAAGCTATGTAATAGCACTTGTATGCCAGGGTACAGGACTGACAAATGCAAAAGAAAATCTTTGAAAGCTCCTTACCTGAGATTATAGATATTGAAATGTGGTAAAAGTGGCATCTTTTGTATCCGAGTTGTATTCTGGGTGTTGAAGCATTTAGGGTGTATTTATTGCTGTTGAAAACCAACACGTCATCTTCATAGTACTTGAGGCTGATTTGGTTGTTTGAGAATATGATGTTGGCGGTCGGGTGGGCCATTTTGTATTGGTGGTGTTAAAATGATGACCTGGTTGATTCAGGTCCATCCAGGATTAGTCAAGGGGTATATTATATTACCAGAGAGTAAAATGATGACAGTACATTAGGGTGGGTTAAGACATAAAGGCTTAGACCCTGAGAGCATTAAGTCATGTTATTTAAGACAAGTGGCTGACTTCCACAGGTAGTCTGTAGAATGGTCTTAAGTATCTAGTGACTATGCCTACAGTAGCTGGCCAATCTGCATCAATATAAGGAGCAGTATAGGAGAGCATCTCACAGAGGCTGCATAGTCCCTACTAGGACTGGGTGGAATTGTGTTTATCATTCTCCAGCCGTTACTTCCCGCTTGGCTCCACTGCTCGCCCTTTCTTCCTCAATCATGCCCACCTTGTCCCTTCTCATTTTACAATATCCTGATGGCCTCTTGGTTTCTTTCTTTTCCATTTTATAGTGATCACATGGGTGGTGCTTTTGTGCCTCTGATAGTGTTTTTTAACCTGTTGGCAGCTTCCGCGATTTCGCAGCAGTGCGGCCGTTTGTTTTAAAAAACGGGCGGGGCTGCATCGACCATTGGCCGACGGCAGCACCAGCGAGGTAGTGCTGCCGTCGGCCAATGGCCGACAGCAGCATGGAAGGGGTTAAGCAGTAAGTTCTGTCACTGTTCCCATTGACTTCCCTCTGCCCCCTCACTTTGCACAGGCGCACACTCACATTTTAACTTGGAAGTTAGCATACAAACTGCAGGTCAAAGTATTGCCATATCAGTGAATCCTGCAGCGGAAGCGCTAACAGCCACTGCTCCAACCCATTATCAAACAAGCATTGGCAAAGCTAATAGGTCTCAACTTCAGTGTGCGAGTGCCAAGCTGTAGGCTTTGCCAATGAATTCCTGTAAAGTATTGTTTAAAAAAACACATTACATCCTAGAGGAAAAGAAAACACATATCTTCTGGTAGCGCAAAACTGTACATTTAATTAAATGTTTTTAATTTTTATAAATGGCATTGTTTTTTTCCAAAAACGTTTCACTCAGGGTACTCAGAACAGAATCTAAAAAGCATAAGGAAGTGTCAGTATATAAAGGCAAACACTTGCCAAGGCCTAATTTACTTTTCACAGGAATCCACCATTTGCACCTCTGCAGTAGCCTAGGGAGCAGATTTGTGGGACTCCAAGAAAAGTGTCATGCTAAGTACATCTCCTGCCTCAGTTGCTAGCTAAGTGAGGGCAGCAGATGGCCCAATCCCCAGTCTTTGTATACCAAAGTGTGTGCTTTCATGCAATATGTGGAATGCAGGTGGTAAAACAAAATCAACTGTTAAAGTCTCCTCTTTAACCATATCCCAGCAAAAATATCCAAGCTGTGCTTTTACAGACGAGTTGGGAGCAGTGAGGACCAACCTAGCGTTGGGGGAGGTATTTGAGAGCTGAAGCAACACCCGAGGAAGAGAACCAGAAAAAAATGCACTCCCATAGAGTGCTAAATGAAAAAGAAAAAAGTTGTTCCCCAAATGTGAGCAGTGTAAGGATACAAGTTAACCAAAGCAAAAGATTGTAAAGAGGATATGTGGCAGTGGAGGAACAGAAATTAGAATAGGAAGGTAAGCCATAGAATAAGAAGCAAGCAAATGAGAGTGACAATAAATCCATCAATAGTAAGCAATGGTTGACCTGTAATCTCATTTTAAGCTCAAAATAGGCTTTTTTGCAAGGTAGGCTCGACTTAAAAACGAATTGCACAGTCTGAGAACAGAGGCAGCCTGCACACTCACTTCTCTCGTTAGAGAGGTTTGTGCTGCACCAGCACAGATGATCCGTTGTACAAATGTGTGTTGGAGGCATGGTGACCTACTCACCACATGCTAAAAATCTGCCCAGTGAGGCACTGGGTGTGTGAGAATACATAGGCTTTTGCTGTATGTAATAAATGAATAAATACATAAATTAATAAATAAATAAATACATAAATAAATAAATCGAAAACACTGCTTTTATCTTTACAGCGAACGTCCTCCACGTCAAAATTGTGGAAATTATGTCTGCCAGCCACCGCTGGCACAAATTGGGGATGGGGCAGAGGGGGAGGTAGAGCCAGGATAGGGGGTAAAGAATAAAACAACATACCTCCTTGCCCCGTCTCGCTGCTCCCTCCATCGTCTTCGCCGGAACAGAGCACCTACGAAGCACGCAGGCTCCTCTGAACCAATCACAGTTCTGCAATGCAAGCGTTATGATTGGTTTGAGTGCCGAAGTTTGGCGCTCAGTCAGGAATGGGGGCCTGGGCATGTTCTCCACCCAGGCTATAATGCAGCCTGGGTGGAGAACGTGCAAAGTGTGCATGAATGTTTGGCCAGCCCCAGAGAGCCGGCCAAACATTCATGCGCACTTTAGGGAGTGCTAACAACTCCTCCCCTGCTCTGTCAGCAGAGAAGCCGCGCCCGTCCCACCTGCAAAGCTGCCACAACAAGGAAAAAAGGAAATGATAATAACTTAGAGTTATTATCATTTTATTTTTCCTTTAGTGACACTGCTTAAAAGCAGTGGGTGACGTTTCCCCGCCTTGGCGGAGGAGCCGCCACTGCTCACTCCTCAGAGTTCTTTCCACTTGTCTTTAACTAGCTGGCATCTGCAACATGGGGGTTCATTGAAGAAGGAGGGCATAACTATGTGAGGGATTGACATTGGAAGCCTTTTTGGTGGGAGGAGAGGTCTCCCTTCCATTTGTGAAAGAAAATCCATACCCCTTCGACTGCTGGTGCTTGTTAAGTTGCATCTCTGAGGGCATGCACTCTTTTGAGCAGCTCCATGTACCTCATCTAATTGGTCTCTTAAGGGTGTCAGACAGCTGTGGAACATAGGCAAATGCAAAGTAGAAGACAAAGAAGGCACCTACAGTGTACTGTTAGTTTGTTCACACGCATGTGAATATTGCAGGCCTGTGGTGCTCCTGCAGTGTAGCCCCCCAATCAGGGGGCTCGCATTGAACCCCATGTCTATAGATATCTCTGCACATTTTCACATTTCAGACACAATAATAAAATACTATGCACAACATTAAGCAAGCTTAAGAGGGCTAAAAGAGCACACAGGAAGGAAGGAACAGAAGAAACAGGGGAATTGTGTAAAGATCTATCGAGAAAGCACAGACTCCAGTTATGGTCTCTGAAACAAAATAAATTAGAAAAAGACTGGATAACGTTACACGAGCTCTCTAAACCAAACAAACAACGTCAGCTCTGGCAATTTATAGCCAGCCTGGAGAAAGGTAAAGTAGACAGGCGCAATTCCGTACACGCAGACGCCTGGCTCAGACATGTTGCCACAATCTATATTGACAAGGAGGGTATCATAGTCCCTGGAAGCCCTGATATTTGTTCCTCAGAGAGCGCAATAACAGAGGAGGATGCCCCAGTGGAATTCTTGGGTAAAGAACAAGACCGTACGGCAGTTGAAAAGGTAATAAAAAAGATAAGAAAAGACGGTGCACCCGGACCGAACGGTCTTCCAGGAGCCATTTTTAGAGAAGATCCGGTATATTGGGGCAAAATTTTATCCAATTTGTTCATTGAATGCCGATTGAAAGCAAAGGTGCCGGATTCATGGCGAGGCTCTTTTTTACATCCTATCTTCAAAAAAGGAGATAACACAGATCCAAAAAATTATAGACTAATTGCCCTTTTAGATGTTGAAGGAAAAGCCTATGCCAGCACCTTATTGAATGAATTAAATAGTTGGATCAAAGAGAATGAAATCCTCCCCTCCTACCAGACCGGATTCCGCAAAGGCTGCTCCACAATTGACAACATGGTGGCCATGTCGTATCTGAACCAGCACGCTAATTGCAAAAATAATAAACCAATCTTTGCATGCTTCGTTGACTACTCAGCGGCCTTTGACGGAGTGCCTCGACACAAGCTTTGGAATAAGTTGCGCAACTGGCATATCCCAGTAGGTCTTCTTAGCGCCATTATTTCATTGTACAGTAACACCTGGATCAAAGTGAAGCTAGCAGACAACACCATAACGAAGAAGTGTTGGACAAACCGTGGCCTAAAACAGGGATGCGTTCTTGCCCCCACATTGTTTAACTTATATACGGCTGACCTGGGGAAGAAGCTTCAAAATGCTAGTCTTGTAATTCCGAAAATTGGAACCAACAAACTGTAAATATTACAGTATGCAGATGACTTGGTGGTAAAGGACCACACAAAAATCGGGCTACAAAGGGGCCTAAATGCACTCAATAACTACAATGAAAGAAATGAACTTATAATAAATGCTCAAAAAACTAACGTAGTTATTTTTGGACACTATCCAAAAAAGACTCTTTTGAAATGGTATGTGGGCAAAGAAATCATCATCACAGGAAAATCCTATAATTACCTAGGTTGCTGGCTAAGTGAAACCGGTAAAGCAACAATACATCTACATAAAATGAAGGCTAAAGCAAATTCAACAACGTACGCCTTATGTAAATTAAATGAGATAATGCAAAGCCCAACAACTATTCCGATTAGGAAAGTAATACAAGCAAAAATTAGGGCAATTGCGGGTTACGCACAGCAGGCATTCCCGGGTAAAATGGAATTAATGTTAGACAAAGCACAATGCCAGGCCTACAAACGCATTTTCAAACTTACCAAACACACACGCAACAGCCTAATTCGTCTAGAATTCGGTCTGAAGCAACAAAGTAAAGAATGCCTGGGAACGCATGCGATATACTACTACCAAGTCCTAACAGCTCCAGCTGGAACCCTAAAGAGCATGCTGAAGCCAATTTTTGGGGAGTTAATTAACCCATGGTATCGTTACACAGAGGAAGCAGTGGAAATACTGGGATTAGCAACAGAAAATTGGGATCAGGGAACGGTAAACTACCTGGCCATCAAAAATTCAATCAATAAACAATGTTATCATCTGTCGCACCAAAGTGATCTAGCAGAACACGCAACAGGAAGAGGCTCACCTTGGCTGATAAAATCATTCGCCGGGAGTAAAATCCAGCCATACCTGAAGCAAGCTCTGGGAAGGAAAGCACTAAAAAACATTGTATGGGCCAGACTGGTGCCCCTCCCTATTAAGGAATTAAATCCCGGGTGGAGATCGCTAGAAAAAAGAATCAGATGCAGAATCTGTGATTATCAATTTGAATCTTTGCTACACTTGATTTGTTGTTGCCCCGGTATGTCGCAGTCCCGTAGGATTCTTTTAAAACAAATATGACTCCGTAACGGGGTACGGACAGTGAAAGAAGCAACTTCGGTTCTCTTTTCCTGTACTACACCACAGGACTTGGCAAGATTTGGGAGATACATGGCCGAGCTGCTTCTTAGGCTCATGGAACTAGAGAGGCCAGGCATTATAAAAGGCAACTTGGTCTGCTAAACCAGTATTTTCCAACAAGGCCGAACCGACAATGAACTGACAATCATTCGCAGACTTTTTTTAAATGTATATAATATATCCTCTTACTTAGTACTTACATGGTTGCAAGTAAACTCAATGTTCTTTATTTAATAAGTATGTATTTTTAAAACCATTATCTCAATTTGCTTTTAAACTCGCATGTAAGTTATATTGCAGATGGTTTTAAGTAACTGTGCAATAAAATAAATAAATACGAATAAATACAATATCTCTGCGATATGGGAGGCTCAGAGGCCCCTTGCCACATTCTGCAGAGTGGCCGAATCATTTTGCATTACTCCACTGGTCACACTGCATTATATGGATCCCCCTAATTCGGTCCCATCACCCTGATGGCCCTTTCCCGCTCATCTCTTCCCCATCTCCTCTTACAGCTCCATTATTGCTAACCATGCCTCTATCTTCCCACTCTTCTGTATGCAACTCTTTTCTTCTCCCTTCACACTCTCCCCACTTCAGGTATCGTTGCTGTCCTTCCCTGCCCCCCTTCAGTCCTGCCAGTCGGCTGCCACTGATGGCTTATAATTGCCAGCTCCTCTGGCAAAGCCTAATTCCCAGATTTTCCCAGATACTCTCTCTCTTGATCACACAGTGGCGGCCAGCATGGCTTGCAAGGGGCGAGCTGGGCGTGGGAGGTTGGGCGGGGGGTCACGCATTGGGTGGTGGGGTTAGGGATCAGTATAAAAAATAAAAAATAATACTTACCTTGAGGCCGGGTCCCGCGTCATCTCTGCTCCTACTCTCCTGCCTCCATCTCTGACAGAATCCGGAAGCAGGCAGCAAGGCCCGCTCCCCATAGCCAATCACAATGCTGCAATGCAGCGTTGTCATTGGTTTGAGCGCCTTGACTGAGCACTCATCCAGGGGCTGTAGGGGTGGGCATGTTCTCTTTGCAGGCTGTAATGCAACCTGCATGGAGAACGGCGAAGGTGGGCATGACTGTTTGGGAGGCCAGAGAGGGCCGACCAGACAGTCGCTGCGCACTTAAGATTGGGCAAACCACTTATCCCCTGCCCTGCTCTAAGAGCAGAGCAGCCCACCCACTCACCCGCCCGCAAAGCAGCAGGACGCAGCCTAAAATTATAGTAATGCAAAGTTATTATCATTTTATGTTCTGCGTCCCACTGCTTAAAAGCAGTGGGGCGACGCTCCTCCGCCATAGCGGAGGAGTCACCTCTGAAATCACACTGTGCTCCCACTGCTGTTTCCCTACTGCTCTTACCCATTCGATATCTCTCTCCCTGCCTTGCTGATCTTTCCACGTCCTATCTCCCTGCTCCTTTATCGTCCTACTCAATTATAACTGCTCACTCTCATGTCATGGTCCTTTTGACTCTACTCTCATCTCTCGGTCTCGAACTGGCATTGCCAGCTCCTGCCTGTTCTCCTTCTATGACCCTCTGCACAACCTCCTCTCCTGAGTTCACTTTAAGCTGCTTCCAGTCCTCTTTCATTCCTATTCCTTTATAAGTTTTACCTGCTATGAACGTTCCCCTAACTATTCCAGCGAGATACTTCCCCACCGGGAGAGCTTCACTCTAGTGGAGGAGGTCTCCATCAACCGGTGAAAAGTTACTATTAGTAACTTAGGATTCATAGATCCTATTGTAGGAGGCTCCACCCCCTCAGTTAAGGAGGTGGGGAGACATATAGAACTAATGTGGATGTGGCTTAACGGCTAGATCAGCCGACTTTGAACCTGGGGAGCCAAGTTCGAGTCTGGTGGGAGGCTTAGGTATCCTGTGATTCTGAGCAAATCACTTAATCTCCTGTGCCTACAAAAAATGAATCTGTCCGTCTGTAACGTCTGTAGCTCTACACAGGGCCGGCCACTCCATTCGGGTGGGGAAGCGCCACCCACCTGCCACAAGCAGAAAATAAAACGATAATAAAACAGGTTTTAAACCCGTTTTTTTTATCGTTTTATTTTAATCCCATGGACCTACCCCCAGGACTCTAATGAGTCTTGGGGGGCGAGTCCAGGGGATGACTACTGGTGGGGGAGTGGCGGGCACTCCCTTCACTGCGCATGAGGAGTTTGGCCGGTCGTCTCAAGCCGACCAAACACCTCCTGTGCAGTGAGGCACAGGCTCCTAGTCTATTTGGGAGCCCAAGTTGACGGTCGTCTGGCCAATCCCGAGGCTGCTCTCCTGCGAGAGCAGCTTCAGGATTGGCCGCAGGGCAGGCTGGGAGCCTGTGCCTAGGACCAGAAGGAGGATGAGACGATTCACGGGAGAAACGGCGGCCGCAAGGTAAGTTTTTTTTTTTTTCATCCCCAAACCCTCCCCACCTCCATCCTCTCGCCTGGCCTACCCTACCACTTTGGCAGGGTCGGGCCGCTACTGGCTCTACACATAAGTAGATGTACACATATATATGTACCTTTGCGAATTGGGCCCAAAACCACTCAATATGTGGCTTTTGTTTTGTGACTCTCTCATGCTGATGAAGGATACCATAATTACAGCAGTAACCATGCTTTCAAGAAATATGTTGGCTGCTGGTGCATTGCACTTTCTTTTTTTTCTCACAGCTCTAGAACATTGGGTATCTCATGTCTAGGACACTTCATGCTCTGGATGGAATAAGAGGTTACGAATATAGAAAGTGGCGTCTAAGACTGTAGTTGATTCTTGGAAACTCCCTCAGGTTTGTGGTAAAAAATAAAACTAGGAAAAGCTATAGCTTTTCTTGTAACTGAAGCTTCACTCCTGACTGATAAAGAGAAATGCGCACAGAGTGGGTGTTTTAGGTGATGCTATGTTCCTTGTTTCATGTCTCCTGCAACGCTTCCCTTTTAGCATGTGTCTATTGACAGGAACAAACTTCTTTCTGTAGCCACTTGAGTGTAACCCTTGCCAGCTTTGCAGAGAGGTCATATTTCCGGAAGCTGCTTGGCCGGACACGTTGCAGGTTTCAGCTTGATCTCAGTACGTTTTCATTCAGAGGCCTCTCTGTTTTTCCTCCAGTCTATGTATCTGGAATGTTGTTGTTTTTTCTCTTTGAGAATCTTTGAAACGTATTTCATGAAGGAATGGCTCAAATATCAGCCAGGGCTACCCGAGCTCGGCTGTCATTACAGAATATCGAGGCTGTTGCTGAGAGCGATGTGTGTGTGAAAGCTGGTAGGAGAGATGTGTCTGAACCAGGAGGGCATGTTAGCCAGGGCAGCTTCTCGCCAGATGTTATGATAATGCCTTCAGACATGAAACCCCGAGAGCAGCTCTTCATTTTAAAGTGTTACATTGAGACTTTCTGTGTGCCTATCCTGAAACAGGCCACACACTAACAAAAGTGTGACCTGTTTTCTTGAGGTCAAATCATCATGGCACCGTACTGCCAACGTCAAGAGGTGGACCCTGCGCTCATAGAGCAACGGGCCCTGTATTCATAGACGAACGGACCTTGTACTCATAGAGGAACAGACTCTGTACTCATAGAGAAACGGACCCTGCACTCAAACAGGGCCGGACCCTGCATTCATAGAGCAACGGGCCCTGTATCCATAGAGTAACAAACAGACCCAGTACTCATAGTGGGATGGAACCTGTTCTCATAGAGAAACAGACCATGTCCTCATAGAGAAACATATCTTCTACTCATACAGGAACGGACAGTAAATTCCTAAAGGAATGGACCCTGTACTCATAGAGTAACCGACCCTGTGCTCATACAGGAACGGGCCCTGTACTCATAGAGGAACGGACCGTGCACTCATAGAGGAACAGATCCTCAGCTCATAGAGTAACAGGCCCAGTACTCATAGAGGAATGGACCATGTACTCATAGAGGAACAAACCCTGTACTCATAGAGAAACGGACCCTGTACTCATAGAGTAACGGACCCAGTACTCATAGAGGAACAGACCCTCTACTCAAGGAGTAACAGACCCTGTACTCATAGAGGAACGGACCCTGTACTCATAAAGGAATGGACCCTGTACTCACAGAGTAACGGTCCCAGTACTCATAGAGGAATGAACCCTGTACTAATAGAGTAACAGACCCAGTACTCATAGAGTAACAGACCCTCTACTCAAGGAGTAACAGACCCGGTACTCATAGAGTAACGGACCCAGTACTCATAGAGGAACAGACCCTCTACTCAAGGAGTAACAGACCCGGTACTCATAGAGGAACGGACCCTGTACTCATAGAATAACAGACCCTGTACTCATAGAGAAATGGACCCTGTACTCATAAAAGAACGGGCCCTATACTCATAGAGTAACAGACCCAGTACTCATAGAGTAACGGACTCTGTACTCATAGAGGAATGGACCCTGTACTCATAGAGGAATGGACCATGTACTCATAAAGGAATGGACCCAGTACTCATAGAGCAAAGGTCCCAGTACTCATAGAGGAATGGACCTTGTACTCATAGAGGAACGGACCCTGCACTCAAAGAGGGTTGGACCCTGCACTCATAGAGCAATGGGGCCAGTATCCATAGAGTAACAAACAGACCAAGTACTCATAGTGGAATGGAACCTGTACTCATAGAGTAACAGACCCTGTACTAATAGAGTAACAGACCCAACACTCATAGAGGAATGGACCCTCTATTCATAGAGTAACAGACCCAGTACTCATAGAGAAACTGTCCCTGTACTCATAGAGTAACGGACCCAGTACTCATAGAGGAACAGACCCTCTACTCAAGGAGTAACAGACCCGGTACTCATAGAGGAACGGACCCTGTACTCATAGAATAACAGACCCTGTACTCATAGAGAAATGGACCCTGTACTCATAAAAGAACGGGCCCTATACTCATAGAGTAACAGACCCAGTACTCATAGAGTAACGGACTCTGTACTCATAGAAGAATGGACCCTGTACTCATAGAGGAATGGACCATGTACTCATAAAGGAATGGACCCAGTACTCATAGAGCAAAGGTCCCAGTACTCATAGAGGAATAGACTCTCTGCTCAAAGAGTAACAGACCCAGTACTCATGGAGGAACGTACCTCTACTCATAGAGTAACAGACCCAATACTCATAGAGGAACGGACCTCTATTCATAAAGTAACAGACCCAGTACTCATAGAATAACTGTCCCTGTACTCATAGAGGAACAAACCCTGTACTCATAGAGAAACAGACTCTGTACTCATAGAGAAACATATCCTGTACTCATAGAGGAACAGACCGTGAATTCCTAAAGGAATGGACCCTGTACTCATAAAGTAATAGACCCAGTACTCATAGAGGAACAGACCTTGTACTCATAGAGTAACGGACCCTGTACTCATAGAGGAACGGACCGTGCACTCATAGAGGAACAGACCCTCTGCTCATAGAGTACCAGGCCCAGTACTCATAGAGAAACTGACCCTCTACTCATAGAGGAACAAACCCTGTACTCATAGAGGAACGGACCCTGTACTCATAGAGTAACAGGACCAGTACTCATAGTGGAACAGACCCTCTACTCAAGGAATAACAGACCCTGTACTCATAGAGGAACGGACCCTGTACTCATAAAGGAATGGACCCAGTACTCACAGAGTAACGGTCCCAGTACTCTTAGAGGAATGGACCATGTACTCATAAAGGAATTAACCCTGTACTAATAGAGTAACAGACCCAGTACTCATAGAGGAACGGACCCTCTACTCATAGAGTAACAGACCCAGTACTCATAGAGGAACAAACCCTGCACTTATAGAGTAACGGACCATGTACTCGTAGAGTAACGGACCCTGTACTCATAAAGGAATGGACCCAGTACTCAGAGAGGAACAAACCCTCCACTCATAGAGTAACAAATCCTGTACCCACAGAGTAACAGGCCCTGTACTCATAGAGATACAAACCCAGTACTCATAGAGCAACTGACCCTGTACTCATAGAGGAACAGATCCAGTACTCATCGAGGAATATACCCAGTACTCAAAGAGGTATAGACCCTGTACTCATGGAGTAACGGACCCTCTACTCATAGAGTAACAGACCCAGTGCTCATAGAGTAACGGACCCTGTACTCATAGAGGAATGGACCCTGTACTCATAGAGGAATGGGCCATGTACTCATAAAGGAATAGACCCTCTACTCACAGAGTAACAGACTCAGTACTCATAGAGGAACAGACCTCTACTCATAGAGTAACAGACCCAATACTCATAGAGGAATGGACCCTCTATTCATAGAGTAACAGACCAAGTACTCATAGAATAACTGTCCCTGTACTCATAGAGGAACGAACCCTGTACTCATAGAGAAATGGACTCTGTACTCATTGAGAAACGTATCCTATACTCATAGAGTAACAGACCCTGTACTCCTAGAGGAACATATCTTGTACTCATAGCGGAACGGACCGTGAATTCCTAAAGGAATGGACCCTGTACTCATAAAGTAATGGACCTGGTACTCATAGAGGAACAGACCTTGTACTCCTAGAGGAACGGACCCTGCACTCAAAGAGGGTTGGACCCTGCACTCATAGAGCAGCGGGCCCTGTATCCATAGAGTAACAAACAGACCTAGTACTCATAGTGGAATGGAACCTGTACTCATAGAGTAACAGACCCTGTACTAATAGAGTAACAGACCCAATACTCATAGAGGAATGGACCCTCTATTCATAGAGTAACAGACCCAGTACTCATAGAGAAACTGTCCCTGTACTCATAGAGAAACGGACTCTGTACTCATAGAGAAACGTATCTTGTACTCATAGAGGAACAGATCCTGTACTCATAGAGGAATATATATTGTACTCATAGCGGAACGGACCGTGAATTCCTAAAGGAATGGACCCTGTACTCATAGAGTAAAGGACCCTGTACTCATAGTGGAACGGACCGTGCACTCATAGAGAAACAGACCCTCTGCTCATAGAGAAACAGGCCCAGTACTCATAGAGAAACGGACCCTGTACTCATAGAGGAACAAACCCTGTACTCATAGAGTAACTGGACCAGTACTCATAGAGGAACAGACCCTCTTCTCAAGGAGTAACAGACCCTGTACTCATAGAGGAACGGACCCTGTACTCATAAAGGAATGGACCCAGTACTCATAGAGTAACGGTCCCAGTACTCATAGAGGAATAGATCTTCTTCTCATAGAGTAACAGTACAAGTACTCATAGAGGAACGGACCCTCTATTCATAGAGTAACAGACCCAGTACTCATAGAGGAATGGACCATGTACTCATAAAGGAACGGACCCTGTACTAATAGAGTAACAGACCCAGTACTCATAGAGGAACAAACCCTGCACTTATAGAGTAACGGACCATGTACTCATAGAGTAACGGACCCTGTACTCATAAAGGAATGGACCCAGTACTCATAGAGGAACAAACCCTGCACTCATAGAGTAACGTACCCTGTGTACCCACAGAGTAACAGACCCTGTACTCATAGAGATACAAACCCAGTACTCATAGAGCAACTGACCCTGTACCCGTAGAGGAACAGATCCAGTGCTCATTGAGGAATAGACCCAGTACTCAAAGAGGTATAGACCCTGTACTCATGGAGTAACAGACCCTCTACTCATAGAGTAACAGACCCAGTAATCATAGGGCAATGGACCCTGTAATCATAGGAGAACGGACCCTGTGCGCATAGAGGAACAGACCATGTACTCATAAAGGAACGGAACCTGTACTCATAGAGTAACAGACCCTGGAATGGACCCAGTACTCATAGAGGAACAGACCCTGTAGTCATAGAAGAATGGACCCTGTACTCATAGAGGAACAGACCCTTATCTCATAAAGGAATGGACCCTGTACTCATAGAGGAACTGGCCGTCTACTCATAGAGTAGCAGACCCGGTACTCATAGAGGAATGAACTCTATACTCATAGGGGAACATATGCTGTACTCATAGAGGAAGGGACCCTGTACTCATAGAGTAATGGAATCTGTACTCATTGAGGAACAGACCCAGTACTTACAGAGGAACAGACCATGAGCTCATTAAGGAATGGACCCTGTACTCATAGAGTAACGGACCTTGTACCCACAGAGTAACAGACCCTGTACTCATAGAGCTACAAACCCAGAACTCATAGAGGAACGGACCCTGTACTCATAGAGGTACAGACCCAGTACTCATAGAGGAACAGACCCTGTACTCATAGAGGAACGGACCCTCTACTCATAGAGTAACAGACCCAGTACTGATAGAGGAATGGACCTTGTACTTATACAGGTACAGACCCAGTACTCATAGAGTAACAGACCCAGTACTCATAGAGGAATGGACCCTGTACTCATAGATGAACGGACCCTGCACTCAAAGAGGGTCGGACCCTGCACTCATAGAGCATAAGGCCCTGTATCCACAGAGTAACAAACAGACCCAGTACTCATAGTGGAATGGAACTTGTACTCATAGAGTAACAGACCCTGTACTCAAAGAGAAACGGACCCTGTTCTCATAGAGGAATGGACTCTGTACTCATAGAGAAACATAGCCTGTACTCATAGAGGAACAGACCCTGTACTCATAGAGGAACAAATCTCATACAGGAACGGACCATAAATTCCTAAAGGAATGGACCCTGTACTCATAGAGTAATGGATCCTGTACTCATAGAGGAACGGACCCTGTACTCATAGAGGAACGGACTGTGCACTCATAGAGGAACAGACCCTCAGCTCATAGAGAAACAGGCCCAGTACTCATAGAGGAATGGACCCTGTACTCATAGAGGAACAAACCCTGTACTCATAGAGAAAGGTACCCTGTACTCATAGAGTAACGGACCCAGTACTCACAGAGAAACAGACCCTCTACTGAAGGAGTAACAGACCCAGTACTCATAGAGTAACGGACCCTGTACTCATAGAGGAATGGACCCTGTACTCATAGAGGAGTGGACCATGTACTCATAAAGGAATGGACCCATTACTCATAGAGTAAAGGTCCCAGTACTCATAGAGGAATAGACCCTCTACTCATAGAGTAACAGACCCAGTACTCATAGAGGAACGAACCTCTACTCATAGAGTAACAGACCCAATACTCATAAAGGAATGGACCCTCTATTCATAGATTAACAGACCCAGTACTCATAGAGTAACTGTCCCTGTACTCATAGAGGAACAGACCCTGTACTCACAGAGGAACATATCTAGTACTCATAGCGGAACGGACCAAGAATTCCTAAAGGAATGGACCCTGTACTCATAGAGTAACGGACCCTGTACTCATAAAGTAACGGACCCAATACTCAAAGAGGAACAGACCTTGTACTCATGGAGAAACGGACCCTGCACTCAAAGAGGGTTGGACCCTGCACTCATAGAGCAAAGGGCCCTGTATCCATAGAGTAACAATCAGACCCAATACTCATAGTGGAATGGAACCTGTACTCATAGAGTAACAGACCTTGTACTCATAGAGAAGCAGACCTTGTACACATAGAGAAATGGACTCTGTACTCATAGAGAAACATATTCTGTACTCATAGGGGAACAGACCCTGTACTCATAGAGGAACATATCTTGTACATATAAAGGAAGAGACTGTGAATTCCTAAAGGAATGGACCCTCTACTCATAGAGTAACGGACCTTGTACTCATAGTGGAATGGACCCTGCACTCATAGAGGAATGGACCGTGCACTCATAGAGGAATGGACCGTGCACTCATAGAGGAACAGACCCTCAGCTCATAGAGTAACAGGCCCAGTACTCATAGAGGAAGGGAACCTGTACTCATGGAATACCAGACCCTGTACTCATATAGAAAGGGACCCTGTACTCATAAAAGAATGGGCCCTCTACTCATAGAGTAACAGACCCAGTACTCTTAGAGTAACGGACCCTGTCCTCATAGTGAAACAGACTCTGTACTCATAGAGAAACGTATCCTGTACTCATAGAGGAACAGACCCTGTACTCATAGAGGAACATATCTTGTACTCATACAGGAACGGACAGTGAATTCCTAAAGGAATGGACCCTGTACTCATAGAGGAACGGACCTTGCACTCATAGAGGAACAGACCCTCAGCTCATAGAGTAACAGGCCCAGTACTCATAGAGGAATGGACCCTGTACTCATAGAGGAACAAACCCTGTACTCATAGAGAAACGGACCCTGTTCTCATAGAGTAACGGACCCAGTACTCATAGAGGAACAGACCCTCTACTCATAGAGTAACAGACCCAGTACTCATAGAGTAACGGACCCTGTACTCATAGAGGAATGGACCCTGTACTCATAGAGGAATGGACCCTGTACTCATAGAGGAATGGACCCTGTACTCATAGAGGAATGGACCCTGTACTCATAGAGGAATGGACCCTGTACTCATAAAGGAATGGACTCAGTACTCATAGAGGAATGAACCCTGTACTAATAGAGGAATAGACCCTCTGCTCAAAGAGTAACAGACGGACAGTGAATTCCTAAAGGAATGGACCCTGTACTCATAGAGGAACGGACCCTGCACTCATAGAGGAACAGACCCTCTGCTCATAGAGTAACAGGGCCAGTACTTATAGAGGAATGGACCCTGTACTCATGGAGGAACAAACCCTGTACTCATAGAGAAACGGACCCTGTACTCATAGAGTAACGGACCCAGTACTCATAGAGGAACAGACCCTGTACTCATAGGGAAATGGACCCTGTACTCATAGGGAAATGGACCCTGTACTCATAAAGTAACAGACCCAGTACTCATAGAGGAACAGGCCCTCTACTCAAGGAGTAACAGATCCTGTACTCATAAAAGAACGGGCCCTCTACTCATAGAGTAACAGACCCAGTACTCTTAGTGTAACGGACCCTGTACTCATAAAGGAATGGACCCTGTACTCATAGAGCAAAGGTCCCAGTACTCATAGAGGAATAGACCCTCTGCTCAAAGAGTAACAGACCCTGTACTCATAGAGGAAACAAAACCCTGTCCTCATAGTGAAACAGACTCTGTACTCATAGAGAAACCTATCCTGTACTCATAGAGGAACATATCTTGTACTCATAGAGGAACGGACTGTGAATTCCTAAAGGAATGGACTCTGTACTCATAGAGGAACAGACCCTCTGCTCATAGAGAAACAGGCCCAGTACTCATAGAGTAACGGGACCAGTACTCATAGGGCAACAAACCCTCTACTCAAGGAGTAACAGACCCTGTACTCATAGAGGAATGGACCCTGTACTCATAAAGGAATGGACCCAGTACTCATAGAGTAACTGACCCTGTACTCATAGAGGAAAGAACCCTGTCCTCATAGTGAAACAGACTCTGTACTCATACCGAAACCTATCCTGTACTCCTAGAGGAACATATCTTGTACTCATAGAGGAACGGACTGTGAATTCCTAAAGGAATGGACTCTATACTCATAGAGTAACGGACCTTGTACTCATAGAGTAACGGACCTTGTACTCATAGAGTAACGGACCCTGCACTCATAGAGCAACATACCCTCTGCTCATAGAGTAACAGGCCCAGTAGTTATAGAGGAATGGACCCTGTACTCATAGAGGAACAAACCATGTACTCATAGAGAAACGGACCCTGTACTCATAGAGTAACTGACCCAGTACTCATAGAGGAACAGACCCTGTAATCATAGGGAAATGGACCCTGTACTCATAAAGTAACAAACCCAGTACTCATAGAGGAACGGACCTCTACTCATAGAGTAACAGACCCAGTCCTCATAGAGGAACGGACCATATACTCATAAAGGAATGGACCCTGTACTCATAAAGTAACAAACCCAGTACTCATAGAGGAACGGACCCTCTACTCATAGAGTAACAGACCCAGTACTCATAGGGGAACAAACCCTGCACTCATAGAGTAACGGACCCTGTACTCATAGAGAAAGAGACGCTGCACTCATTGAGGAACAGGTGAGTCACCAGGATCCTCCTTGAGTGACATTGAAACACGGTTGTATCTGACACTGACACGATGTCAGACCTGTTTGGGGCGGGCACTTGGCTGACAATGTATACCGGGCCGCAGCCACAGTGGTAGGGGCCGTTTACAACTAGTGCCCTGAGTTTCATCCTATTATGGTTCTAGAAACTGGGCCAAGTACACTACTTACAGACTTTTCCGGTGTAGCACCGGAGTGCAGTCAAAGGCTCCTCAGGGAGGTAGCCTTGGGAGCAGGAGCCCAAAACTGAACAAGCCCCTACAGACAAAATAATGTATTGTTCAGCCCAGTGCTTATCCTTTAGTTAACAGAAAGTATTTTAATCTCACAGCAAAAAAATATACTACTCAGCTCAAGAGAAATTTAAGGAACAGGATTGCAATCTGATCTACAATTCTCTTTAAGGTGTTACACCCTCTCCTGTGTTTTCTTCCCACTATAGGAGGTCGCTAATGTCTACAGTCCCTGGTATGTGGAATTGGATAGGGATTAATTAGGCACAGCTGCAAGTCACTCTGGATTACTCCACTGGCTACATGCATAAATCATTTTAATGTCATTTGCAGACACAAGTTAATCCGAGCAGAAGTGTTTATTTCATGCAGCATATTTTACTGAGCGCCGAGCAGCTAGACCCCGCTACTTGGTGGAGATGCGGCTCAGGTGATGGAGGTAAGCACATTCTGTGTACCTGCCCCTGCAGTGGTGGCTTCACTGATGCACCCCTATTCTCCACCCTTTGACTCCCTCGCCATACATAAGTGAGTTCTGTGAATATCAGCGCCGAGACACCCGCATGGGTATTTGTGCGCTTTAAAAATTGCAAAAATAAATAAATAAATAAATAAATGCAGGGGCCGCAGTGCTGACCTCTAAGAACATGAGCTGATGGGCAGCCTCAGTCTGGCATGCGTACACGGATGCCATTCATCTCTGGCAATTGTGGCCTCCCGGGCTAGATGCTTTTAGGTACTTGTTCACAGTAGTTGCAGCCTCTGACCTGGTTCATCATTGAAGTGTGCCCCTTTGGCAGTTATGGTCTATGGGACTATCAGGGTTTCCGCAACAGGAATAATGATTGATTTTGAGCCCCGGAAACTGACAGTGACAGAACCATGGTCTCGGGCACGACGTGGGATGCCAGACACTTTAATGCGTTGCTCTCGAATCCCTTGGTGCAATGCACAGCAGGAACTGCTCTAGAGACTGGTAGACCCTTCACAAGAAGTGTCACTCGATGTTTCACTCTTGAAAATCTAGTAAGGAACCACTCCTCACAATAAGGGTAGCCCCTGGCTTTGCTCCCTCTCGCAGCCCGCTTCCTCTGGTGTTTCTCATGCTGGGAGCACAGTGGGCTTCTCCGCATGGGCAGTTTTTCATAGTGCTTAATTTTTCTAAAAGAATGAGTGCCGGGGCCCAAAGCTCTGCTCAGAAACTGTGAGGCCAGTGCTATTACATGTCAGTGTGTAAAATTCCAAGGCAAGGTTAAGAGTCCACCTCACACCTCTTTGACTGCCAGACACTCTCGGCTCATTTTTCTCACCCTTACGGTTGATGTTGTCTCACTTGGTGATGAGCATTCTGTCTTTGTCTTCCTCCTTCTTTCCCCTTTGTGCATTTGCTTCTTTTGCTCTCAGTAAATATTCAATGAGTAAACATAAGTGGCCATCCGAAAAAATGAGTGTTGGTGGGACCCACCAGCAACCACCGGCTCAAATCAAACAGAGGGCTTGGCACTCTCTTTTGTTATCTCCGCAGACAGGCAGATTTCTGTGTGCCAGGCAGTTCCTCAGCTCTTCCATCAAGAATTTCAAATTTCAGGTGATTTCCCCTCACCTCTGGGACACTGGATGTCATGTAGGCACCCGTTCTGGTCACACAGCCATTGTTCCAGTACTCCGCAGAGCACTGGCTTCCTTGGTGATGACGAACTTGGAGCTGGAAAAAGTGGGTGGTTTGTGTCCCCTTTTTGATACTCATTTTCCAAACAGTCGATGTGGATCTACTGTCCAAGTTTTTAGAACTGGTTTGGGTTGGTTCTCTTTCAAAAAAGATTTTGTGGCTGGCTCTGAGCCACAGCTTATGTGCAATACCACTGCTCCTGCAGGAGTAACCACATCAAGGGCACAAGGGCACAATGGAGTGTGAGATATCTTCACCTAACTGTCACCACCCTTTCCGAAGTAGTAATCAGGGACAGACAAAAGGTAGGCCTTTCCTAGAAACTTCCTCACCAGGAACAACAGACAATGCAGTCCCACCCCCAACCATACCATCTACCAAATGGCAGTGCTCTGAAAGAACTAGTCCATAGTCATCGGCTAACTGTCAGCTAACAAGGGAACCAAGAAGGCAAACAGGCACCAGTGATGACCATTTGTCCCAGATTCATCCTCTAGATACAGGATTGATACAAATAATGCTGGGTATCAAGGACTCTGGGGAAACAGGGAAACCAAACAAATGAGGAGTTAAGATAATTAGATGCTGGCCACAGAAAGAGGAGAACCATAAATTGTAAAGGCGGTGATATACAAATGTAATGTTTGGTGATAACATCTTCGAGTACAAAATTCTATTCACAATCAGGAATAACACTCACCTCTCCTATGCTGTTAAGAGGCAGGGAATGTCTCCAATTCAGTACAAGACAACACTAAGGCACTAGTAAAAAGCAGGCGAGAGGAGTAAAAATCAAGAAACGCACAAGCACTAATACTGGAGGAAGGAGAAGGGAAAAATCAAGAAAAATGCACAGCAGAGGACGGCTAAAGCCAAAGTGAACAAGAACGCAGTAAACCCACCAACATGTAAAGTTGGCGGCAAAGCCCTAGTGGATCCTTCGCCTCTTATACTACTGCAACAACTCATGGCTTGGAAGAAGAATTGAATGCAAATGGAAGCCACATTGGATAGGGAAGATGCCTGTTATATCTTCAGAGCGTGATGGTTTTAATATACCCTAATGTGGCCGACTCACATAGAAACATGGGCAGTTACACACAGAGGGCCCGATTCACAGAACTAACTTAAGACAAAATCCTAAACTTACTACTTTTGGTATTCACAGAAGTTAGGATTTTGTCTTAAGACAGACTTAAGACAGACTTAAGTTAGGATTCTGTCTTAAGTCTATCTTAAGTCTGTCTTAAGTCTGTCTTAAGACAAAATCCTAACTTCTGTGAATACCAAAAGTAGTAAGTTTAGGAATTTGTCTTAACCACATCGATGCTATGCATTTTCCCCTCCTGTGCTGAGATTTACTTATTCCCATGTTTCATGACGAGCTGGGCTCGTCATGAGCGTGCGAGGAGGCTACCTCATGACGAGCCCAGCTCGTCATGAGCGTGGAAGGGGTTAAGTTAGTTCTGTGAATCGGGCCCCGAGTCTTTCGTGCAAGGCTCTCCGTGTTACCCCTGGCTTCTAGAGTCTCCAAACTCCAATATACTTCCAGATCCCAGTAGAAATCTTGCTCCACAATTTTCCAGGTACATGGCCAAGTGTATTAATATGATAATATACAACGAGATAGAGGAAACCTAAACCTACACTTCCTAACCGTCTTGGTCTGCATCATGACACTAACAAGGACCTTGTTGAATTTCTAAAGGCAGCCTTGTCTCCATCCTACCTCACGTCAATATCTGGGTCTTCACTCTCCAGCAACACTCCACTGGCTGGGGAAATTGCATATATCTTCCATTCTGTGCAAGGCTAAATCGGGGGCAATTCTAAATCGATCCGACTGACCCAGTACTCAGACTTTCACCACACACTTAGTATTACTTGATGTATGAGAATTGATTGAAAAACGAAAACTGTGAAACTATATTGAGGGAAACCAAATCATGGAAAAGCTATTTTATAGAAATACAAATAAATTAAAAACTAAAGAAAACATTTTAAAGGAAAGTTAATTTTGAGGAAAAATAAAAAATTACATTAAACTTGGGTGAAGTTTAGAACTAGTGAGGGGTTTTTGCTTTCAGGTAAGGCTAATGTTTAGGAGTAGTCAGGGGTTCTTAGGTGTAAAGTATGGGTGGAGTTCAGGAACAGAAATTGATTTTTAGGGTTCAGTGATGGATGCAGTATAGAGGTGGTGAGGTGTTTTTGTGGTATCAGTAATGGGTAGAAATTAGGAGTGGTGAGGGGTTTAAAGGTTCACATATGAGTGGAGTTTAGGGCTGTAAGGTGTCTTTAGGATTCATGGATTGGTGCAGTGTAGGGGTGTTATGATATTTTATGGTTCATGGATAGGTGAAGTTTAGGGCTTGCAATGGTTTTTAAGGTTCAGTAATGGGTAGAGGATAGGGGTGTTGAACAGTGCTTTAAATGGGCCGGTACTCACCGGTACTGAGTACCGGCACTTCCGAATATTTGTGCTGTCAGTACCGGCACTTTTTCTGTAGACCAGGAGGGTACCGGTACCATGACGGCAGGCTCAGGTTATGCATCGCCTGCACCTCAGGGCAAGGCCATCTCCTCCAGGGCTTCCGAGCAGATTGCAAGTAAATGAGGCGTGAAGTAGCCGCCCTTTTGCAGCGTTGCTGCTGAAGATTAGCAGCGCCCATTTCATTGTTCCCAAACTGCAGTGGTTTGAGTGGGCACTTGTCACACTGTGATTAACAGGGCAGGGTCTCTAGACAGACCCTGCCCTGTAAATCTGGTGTGCAGCGATGAAAGTGCTTTAGCGCCCCTACCCCCACCCGGTCTGCATTCAATGCCATGGCTCCTTGCTGGGAGGTAGTCTCTCGCAGCTCACTTCTTTGGATGCCCTCTCAGCTCCTTACGTGCTTTAAAAGCAGATCAATGAAAACGCCAGGATTTGCATACATATTGAATCGGATTACTGATACGGATCTAAAAGTACCTAAAAGGAGCTTTCCTTTCAGAAAGATAAACATTATATTTATATTAAGGTAATAGTGCGACCAACTAATTACAATAATTATTATTTACAAAGTTAAAACCCTGTAAATTGTATTTCTTTGGCACAAACAATGGTGAAACGAAAATTAATTTATGTTCCATATTTATTTAATCTCTTTCCGTATTCCTGTCCTGATCAGGGTAGAGGCTGCAAAGGAAAGAACCTGCTGCCCTAAGGAAACTTGCATGCCGCATTCGTTTACTTTCACAGGCGTAGGTTTCTGGACCATGAATAATTGCAAATCAAAAGAGAAAGAGTAAATTTGGGAACCAGCTTGATTAGTATTCTGCCCAACAGAGTCCCGGCGCTCAGTGGTGTCACTAGGGGGGTGCAGACCGCACGGGTGACACCAACCCTAGTGACGCTGCTGCCCACCCCTCCAGCAAATACCTCAAAACAAGGAAATGTTAACATATATCACTGTTTGGCTGTCATTTTGTGTAATGAGGTAATCTGTTTTGTGGACAAACACATTTCTCATGTGTTTTGATATATGCTGCAACTTGTACAGAAGTCATTATGTATGATCATATCTTCCCGTAGCCCCGTCCCTAACCCCGCCCACTTGCCACGCCTCTAGCTCATTTTAATGAGTACCTGTACTTTTTTTAATTTAAAGCACTGGTGTTGAAAAGGTTTTAGGGTTGGATGAGTGGAGTGTAGGATGGTGAGGGATTTAAAAGAAATCGGGGATGGGCGAAGTTTAGATATAGAAAGGGTTTTCTATGGTTCACAGATGGGTAGATTTTAGGGATGGTGAGGGGTTTGAGGAGTCATGGATGGGTGGCGTTTATGGGCAGTGAGGAGTTTTTTAGGGTTCAGGGATGTGTGGAGCATGGGAGTGGTATTGGGTTTTAAGCAGAAAGACATTGTTGGGGATGAGGCAAAAAAGAAAGTTTTAGGGTTTTTGAATGGGTGAAGTTTATACGTAGTGAGGGTTTGTACGGTTCTGGGACAGGGGAGTGTATGATTAGAAAGCGTTTTTCGGATTCAGGAATTGTTGCATTTATTGTATTTACACCCTAAAAAATAAGCATGTGGAAGCCAATTTCAAACAAAAAGACATTCATGAAATTGGTTTCTATGAAATGGTGATTGACATTCATTCTGAAAATTTCCATTAAACAGTTTGGCTGAAATGGTTTCTCAGTAACATACAAATAGTATTACTACCATACATGTGCTGTATATAAACTGCATATACTCACATTTGAAATGTGCACAGATTGTCAGTGCAAGGATCTGGGGCTTATATATAAGTAGAAATGTGTAAGAGAGGTGTCAGAAGACTGCACTTTCCTTTGACACTGAAAAATAGATCAGTCTCCCAAATGATTCACAGAAACTGAGTAGGCTGCCACCACCACATGATGTCGTTGCCCCAAGAGATGGGCATTAGTCCCATGTTGTACATGAGAGCATGCTTAATGCACCCCTCCATGTTGCGGAACAGTGTCTGGACTTAGTGTTATCATGGATAGGTCTACAACTCTGTATACCAAATAATCATGATTTCAGGGCAAACCAAAAAGTCACAATCCTAGTCTCACATGCAGTTGGAAACTCGCAGCAGATGTACATGCTAGATTTCCATGTAGAGGAAATTCCTATCTCAACGTAAGACATCAACAAGTATGACAAGACTGTGGAGTTGTTCTGCATGTAATGGAATGTTAATCTTGTTGCTAGGCTAGAATGTTATTTCTTGAAAAGCATTGAGTTACTTGCAACTGTGAAGCTGAGCTGGAGATACCTGTGTTTACTCTACAATAAAGATTACTTTTCCTCTTCAACTGCTTGAGGTGGATCTTTACATTAGCGATGAGTTGACCTAATCTGCGCAGGGGGCAGATAACTTGTACCAGTACCTCCACCCCTGGATTAATCTACCTCTAAACGATTTTTACTAAGGACAAAATAACACATTGTGCGAGTTTTCTGCAAACTTCTTCTTCTACTAATTGACTGCTGCGTACCATGTGTGTACATGGGAAATCTTGGCTAGACTGTCGTCTTTGCCTTGATTTTCCTTGCCTCATTCTACTCTTCTGGTGTGTGAGAGGATTGTGAAGAGTTGTGAGTAGATTTCCACGGAGTGACAGATTTGCATTAAGGAAATTTGTACTACGTTGTTACAAAATAGAGATTTTGCGGTCAAGATTTCTCCTCATTCTCTTGATGATCATTGTGGTGAGAAATACCTGGAGACAACTGCTTTTTCTAGGAAATAAATAACGTTCAAGGAAATGCCTGGGAGATAACCTCTTTGCCTAAAAGTAAATAATGTTCAAGGAAATGCCTGGGAAATAACCGCTGTTGTTGAAAGTAAATAACGTTCAAGGAAATGCCTGGGAAATACCCGCTTTTGTTGAAAGTAAATAACGCTCAACGTTTCAGAACGTTGTTCACCATGTGGGTTTGAGGCAGCGTTGAGACTCGTGCTTGCTGCTGTATCCCTGCTACAGTATCCATGCTGATTTCCTTCTTGCGCTAACTTCTTCCTCACGTCTGTACACAAGCCTCCTCACGCCCAACTTCCCTTAGAAAGAAGAACATGAACTGCACGTCCCGGGGGACATCTTAAACAATTGGGAAGGATTGCCTTTGTTTTTAATAACAGCACGACGTTCTGTACTCTCCTTCATTTAAATATTTCAGTACTGTTATCGTTCCAATCACATTGAAAGACTCCTCAAGCAACATTTTACAGTACAACGATCAAGCAGAAGGATTTCTCTTCTTTTCAATAACGGCACAACTCTTTTCTAACGTTTGTATTGAGGATCTCTTCAAGCAACACTTTCACAAGACAACAAACAAGAAGACAACAATAACTTGGTTTGTTATTTTTTAATTGTTATTTTAGTTTATTATATCAGTTTGTTGTTTCATATAACTTTTGCTTCCTTGCAGGTGGGACTGTCACTGTAAATGTTTTATTATCATGGGTGACCAAGGGTTGTCTGCACCACCATCTTTTCTTCCCACTCCAGGTGACCCTGCTATTCTTTGGAAAGAGTAGAAGAAATTATTTTTAACCTACATTCTTGCAACTGGTGCAGATAAATATGGTCCTGTGCGTAGGCAAGCCATCCTACTTCATCATTTAGGTGTTGAAGGCCGCCGTCTGTATGAATACCTTCCGGAACTCTCTTTAGGAATGGGTGATGGTCAACCAAGCAATGTTGATGAAATGACTATGCAAATGCTAGATTTACGTTTCACTACTAAAGTGAATGTTGTGTTAGAGAGACATACATGTTTTGCCGTACACAGAAAATAGATGAGGATATTTTGACTTATGTTGCAGCTTTAAGAGGTCTTTCACTTACCTGTTGTTTCGAAGGTTTGGCAGACTCTCTTATTCGCGATCAAATAGTCAGGTGTACTAATAATCATAGAATATGTGAAAAGCTTCTTATTAAAGATCCAACATTAGATGAAGCGATTCAAATTGCCAAAGGGTTAGAGCATACTGATTTGTGGATAAAGGAAATGGAAATTTGTAGCAACTCATGTAGCAATTCCACTGTAAAAAAAAAGAGCAAGTCACAAAAGGGGCGTCATGTGTAGACGAAACTAAAGTAGTGAAACCTCGTGTTAAAACTCCAGCTCCCACTCCTCTCAACTAGTTTAGTAATAAACCTAGTAATAACTCTCATGTGGATGCTGCTGCTCCAACAAGGGTTGTTAAATGCTATTCTTGTGGAGCCCCTGTACATATAGCTTCCAGTCTCAAATTTATGACAAGGAACACATTAGGTAGAACTTGTGGGAAGAGAGGTCATCTTGCCAAAGTCTGCAGAACAAAGTGGTAGATGACACATGTGAGAACGTTCAAGAGTTGATGCTATGTATCGACGACTTCAATGTTCCTGAAATCTCTGCAGAGTTTTACTATGATCACGCTGTCTTGGAGTGTGATACTGTTAAAGAAAGTACATGTGCGTTAGACAAACCTCACTGTATCATAAATTTGGATAAGCATGATGATAAGGTGCTTGTTGATTCAGGAAGTTTGTATACCCTGATGTTAAAAGATATGTATTCCAAGATATGGAAAGAGGATATCAATGTTAACCACTTGGCTGCTAAGGCACCTGATGAGCTTCCATTGACTTTCCATTGAAATCAATGGAAAGTCCATGACGAGTTACCCTTGTCATTAGCGCTGAAGTGGTTAAATCCTGAATCAAGCCTGATATCAAGGCTGTTGATTATGGTGGGGAAACAATTGATTTTTTGGGACTAAAGTGGATGACGATCTCATTTAGTGGGAAAAAAGGATATGGTCGGTTATACCTAACAAAGCAAGGGTTCAACTTATTAGGTTGGCACCACCAAAAAGATTTGAATATAATTCTCAATCCTAATGCTGATGTGCCGGTCATGTCCACGATGGTACATGATATTAATACAACATATCGGACAAATTTAATGGGAAAATACCCAGAAGTATTTTCTGATCATTTGGGTAAACTTTTTAAAAATTTCACACAAGATTTTTTTTTTTTTATGCAATCTTGATTGTACATAAAGTGTGAAATTTACCATATTTGATGAGAGGTCCATTGCAAAATGAGCTCACAAAATTGCTTGCACAAGATATTATAGAGCCATTTGAAGCCTCTGAGTGGTTGGCCCCCATCTTAGTTGCACCTAAGGAATGGGGAAAGAAGATCTTCTGATGTGTGGACTTGCGCGACTTAAACAAGAACATTTGGGTTGATAGGCAACCTTTGCCCAATATTTCTGAGATGTTGACAAGTATGGGTGGTTCTGGTGATGTCATTGTTAGTGTAATCAATATGTCTGCATCATATCATCAGATTGACCTGGATGTAAAATCAAGACACCTCACCTCATTTGTTACACCGCTGGGCAGATTGCACTATTGCAGGATGCCATTCGGCCTAGCATCTGCCTCGGCGGCGTTTCAAAGGGTAATGCAACAAATTTTTGATGGCATGACTGATGTCTTATGTTTTCAAGATGATGTGTCAGTTGTGGGTAAAGATGATGCACACCATGATATGCTATTAGAAGAAGTCCTGAAAAGATTGAGAAGTAATGGGCTGACCATAAAAAAAGGAAAATGTCAATTAAAAATGAATGCTGTAACATATCTGGGACACGAGATATCTAAAATGGTATCAAACCTAAGAAAATAATTCTTCCTGCCATCATGGATGCTCCCACTCCTTGCAATAAGGACCAGTTAAAATCGTTTCTTGCCTTAGCTGAGTATTGTTCGAAGTACGTGAATGGATTCACAGAAATTGTGAATTGTGAGTATGCGAAAAGTAATT
Organism: Lissotriton helveticus; assembly: GCF_964261635.1. Classification (NCBI taxonomy): domain Eukaryota; kingdom Metazoa; phylum Chordata; class Amphibia; order Caudata; family Salamandridae; genus Lissotriton; species Lissotriton helveticus. The sequence continues at coordinate 1,505,980,674 of NC_136059.1, read as the reverse complement.
GCATTTATGGAAAGGGTGTTCTTGAATGAGGGGATTCCGAATGAAGAAAGGGGTCTCATTTGAGTAGACTGATGATTGTGATTGTGCATTCAACAAGATGAAGCATTGTATTGCAGGAGCTCCCACCCTGGGTAATTGTAATGTTAAGGGCAAGACTTACATTACGACTGATGCTAGTGCTATTGGGATTGGTGCAGTTCTAACTCAAATGTGTGATGGGGAAGAAAAAATCATTGGATTTGCATCCAGAATGTTGTGTGATGCAGAATTGTCGTATTCGGTAATCGAAAAAAAAGCCCTAGCCTGTTGCTGGGGAATAAAGCATTTTAGATATTTTGTTTGGGGTTTACCATTCAAAGTTCCTACAGATCAAAAACCACTAGTCCATTTATTTAAAGGAGGGAGAGGCCTAGAGGGTAGTGTCACTTCCAGGATTTCCAGGTGGATGCTGTCAGTACTTGAATATAACTTCATGGTTGAATATGTTGGAGGATTTAGAAATCTCATAGCTGATTATCTGTCAAGGATGCCTATAGAAAAAGTGATGTAGATGTGGATGATGTTATTGAAGAGGTGTTCCAGAGCAGCAATGGAGAGGCTGCTTTTAACAAACAGGAATGGAGAGATGCTATGTTAAATGACGATATCTTACAGTTTATAGTAAGGTGTGTATCGGAAGGATGGAGTGAGAACCTCATTGAAGATGTTCGTTTTAGGAGTTTCCACCATGTGGAGGAGGAGCTAAGTGTTTTTGATGGAAAATTACTGAGAAGATGTCAGATTGGGCCACCGGTTGAATTGAGGAGGAAACTTGTGAACATTGCTCATGAGGGGCATCTAGGTAGAATTATGACTAAGAGGAGGGTGTGACAGTCATATTGGTGGCCCAGTATGGATGGTGACATAGAGGATGTAGTAAAAGAATGCCATGCCTGTGCCCAAGCTGATAAGACTAAAGTAATTAGACAACCTCCTTTAGCATATGTGTCATTTCCCAAGTGCCCATGGGAAAGAGCTGTGATTGATTTCTTGGGTCCCATCGCTAAACTTGGGTCATATAGCAGGTTCCTGATGGTTCTGGTTGATTATCATTCCAAATGGTTTGTGGTTGAATCCACAGAGTGTGTGAGTACGCGAAAAGTAAATGCATTCATGGAAAGGGTGTTCTTGAATGAGGGGATTCTGAAAATGTTGGTGTCAGACAACGGTGTTCAATTGGTGTCAAACGAAATGCGAGAATTTTTGTGCAAATTTGGGATCAAACACGAGACGGTTGCTCTTTTCAGTCCTCAAGCTAATGTCTTAGTTGAAAGGATAACTCATTTAATAATAGAAAATATCCAACTATCACTTTCTAATGGATTGTCGTGGTTTGAAGAACTTAAGAAGCTTGTCTGGTCATATAGAGTCACACCACATTCTATGACTGGTGTTTCACCATTTATAGCTCTTAAAGGTCGTGAGCCCGGTGTCAAGGAAGTTCCTGGATGGCTGAAGGATAAGGAATGTGTGTGAGTTGATCGAACTGCTGTGGAGAGTGATGCGGCCCAGAGACAGTTGGCTGCGATTAGGTATTATAATGCAAAAAATGGTATAAAGAACCTTGACGTGAGAGAAGGAGATTGGGTGGTGAGACACGCTGGAATTGTCCTAGAAGGAGACAGCAAATTTTCTAGGCCCATACAAGTGAGAACTGTAAAAAAAGACATTGGTATTCTGTCAGATGGTTCTGCTTGGAGCACTGGAAATGTTTGTAAATGTTTGTAAATGTTGTGCTCCTTTGCTTGTTTCTGATAACTAATGTTTATGTAATATCTTACTAATGGTTTTTTTATATAGCATTTGTTGAGGGGCCTCGGAAGACCTGCGGCCTGCCTGGCCTTGGTGGAGCCGGGACCTCGAGTTTGGTGGTCCCCGCCCGGAGTCGCCGGCCCAGATCCTTCGGCCGAGTGGGAGCCCCCGGGGGCTGAGGTGTCAGTCGGGCGCCTGGCCCGGATACTTGCCCTTCCCTGCCCCTGTGGTCGCCGGGGCGGCGGCCGGAAGACTCGTGGACTGGGCTAGAGTGGCCCATATCTGCGCCGTGCCAGTGGGCGCGGGGACGACCTACTACGCCCTGGTGAGGCGGCGTTTCCTGGGGGCCTGCCCGATCTGTGGGCCGGTGGCGTGAGGATCCCGTGTGGCCTGGTGTGCTCTGGACGCCCCGGCCGAGGCCTGGTTGGTGGACTATCGTGAGGTGCGGCCTCGCTACAGGTGCGTGTTACTGATCTGCCATCTCTGCGGCCGCCATGACTCGGGGCTCGGCCGCCACTAAGACTGGACCCATTGATAAGTTCACCGGCCCTGGTGGAGGAGCTGGTGCGGCTGGCGGGGGCCAAACTGCTGGACCAGACAACGCGGCATTGCTGACAGCCATTACACAGTCCCGCGACATGCTGGATGCGAAGATTGGCGCGGTGGGTGCCGACGTGATGCTGCTGCGGCAAGATCTTCGTAATGCGGTCGCCCACATTACTGAAACCGAGACCAGGGTCACAGCAGTGGAGGGAGATGTTGGTGCCCTTAAGAAGAAGATTGCCGACATGGAACAGACTCAGCGGGGCCTGGTGCTCCGTGTGGAGGATGCCGAGGGGCGGGCGAGGCGGAACAACCTGCGCTTTGTTGGCTTTCCGGAAGACTGCGAGAATGGGCTCATGGACGTTTTTCTGTCCCGGTGGCTGGAGAGCTGGCTACCCCCGGACTCCCTGTCGCGATGCTTCGTGGTGGAGCGTGCTCACCGCGCCTTGACACAGAAGCCGCCGGCCGGGGAGCGGCCTCGCCCGATCATCGCCAGGCTCCTCAACTTCCACGACAGGGACGTCATTCTCCGGGAGGCTCGGCTTAAGGACACCCTGCTCTATGACAATAATAAAATTATGATATTCCCGGACTATACCAAACTGGTCCACCAGCAGAGGCACTCCTTCCTGGAAGCCAAGGCCAAGCTGCGTGGCTTGAAAATCCAATACTCACTGCTCTACCCGGCCCGCCTCCGTGTGATCTTCAACTCCAAGACCCTCTTCTTCGATACGCCGGAGGCCGTCTTCAACTGGACCGATGAGACGGTCAGAATTCGACCTCATGTCCAACCAGGGCTGCACTCTGGGTCGTCGCGTGGCTCGTCTCAGGACCGGGGCAACCCGTCAGGCAGAGGGAAACGTCACCGCAAGTCCCGCTCCCGGCGGAGGTCCCTGTCCCGGGACCCTCTTTTGGGGGACACACAGCCCGATACGGATCAATCTGAACAAGGCTCCTGATCACCGTTCACAGAGACTATCTGCTGGTTGCCTTTCCTATGTCAAAATATATGTTGCGGATGCTGAGCTGTGGTCGGTGGGACAGACATTGGCTGGTGCAGTATTGACTTCTTTTTGGCGAATACCGGGGCCATCCTGGTCTGGTACTTTTCTATGGTGCTTTGTTTATGACTCGACTGTATGTTTGTTGGGGTTCGGGGCCTGTACTATGGGCTGCCTCCTCCTGTTGGGACTGGGGGGTGGTTCAGGGAGTGTGTCTGGTTAGTTCGGGGGGGGACTAGTTGGGATCCCTTGGTATGGCTGGCTTTGGGCGCTGTGTTTTGGGCCTGAAGTACCGTATACCGCGACAGATACTTCATCGTTCATTGAGGTATGGGGGTGGGGGTGGGGGGTCTTGGGGTGTTTGGTTGCTTGTGGGTTGGGCCGGGGTTAGTGGGGTAGTGGGGTTTAGGGCTGTGTTCTGGGGGGTGCACGTGTTTCTTATGATGTTGGCAACCGGGGTGTTGTGGGCCAGGGTCGGGTACTGGGGTGGGCGGGAACTGGCTCATCGTGACAATGGCTGAAGCTCCACGGCTCGTGTCTCCTGGCACTTCCATGCGTGTACTGAGCTGGAACGTCCGGGGGCTCCTAGACAAGATCAAACGGGGGGCTGTGCTTTGCTGGGCGAAAAGGGACTTGGCAGATGTGCTCTTTCTTCAGGAAACACACATGTTGGGTACTAAGGCACTGAGTCTGCAGAGGTTTGGCTTCCACCAGGTGTTTCATGCTGGCTTCACTAGGGGGTCGAGGGGCGTGGCCATTCTTGTTCACAGACGGCTGTCTTATACTCATGAGCGTCAATGGCTTGATCCTCAGGGCCGGTTTGTGTTTGTGCAGGGTAGGGTTGGTGTGGAGCCTGTGGTGTTCGGTTGTGTGTATGCCCCTCCCCCGCTGCAGTGGGCCCTTGCGGAGCGACTGTTTGCCTTATGGGCCGAGCTTCCCCGTTCCCTGGCTGTGATTGGAGGCGACTGGAATGATGTAGTGGACATGACCTTAGACAGACAGAGGGGACGAGGGGCCGAGACTGTAGCCTCCCCTACTCGGCTGAGTGCCATGATTGATGGTCTTGGATGGGTGGATGTGTGGAGACATTTGCATGCGGGGAGGCGGGAATACACGTATGTCTCTGCTGTGCATGGCTCTCTCTCGCGCCTCGATTGTGTGTTTGTACCGGGGGCCTTCCTTGACAGGGTGCAGGGGGCGGCGATCCGGCCTCGCGGGCTCTCGGACCACTCCCCTGTGGCGGTGCAGATAGATCTCTGTAAGGCGCGCCAGCCGTTTCGGTGGCGGATGTCTACGTGGCACCTGCAGCGACCAGATTACTCCCAGCATCTGCGCGGTGCAATCGCCCACTACTGGCAGGACAACCTTTTGGTGGGGATGGATGCAATCACAGTGTGGGAGGCCATGAAGCCCGCCTTGAGGGGTGTGGATATAGCCTGGTGCGCAACGGCTCGTCGGACTCGCCAAAACAGTATTACTGCTGCCGCGGTGCAGGTGGAGGCGCTGGAGGTGCGGCACAGGGCGGCGGCCGATGATGTGACACTGCGGCTGCTTTTACAGGCGCAACAGTCTTACTCCTCGGTCTTATTAGATGAGGCACGCCAGGCGTGGCTGGCTATGCGTAGTAGGGTATATCAGTGGGGTGACAAGTCTTGCACCATGCTCCATAGGCTTTGTCAGCAGACTTTACAGCCAATCACCTTGCCGGGGCTTGTTGACGACGCAGGAGTGGCGATTACAGACCCCGTGATCCTTGCGGCGAGCTTTGCGCGCCATTATGAACATCAGTATGCCCCCCGGGAGAGCCTTTCCTCTGATGGCATTGAGGAATACCTCGCAGCGGTCCATCCGCGGGCGGTCTCCGATGATGTGCGTGACGCTCTGGAGCTCCCCCTGACGGCGGAGGAATTAGGCGACGCACTGGGTCAACTAAACGCGGGTAAGGCACCGGGGCCGAGCGGGTTCCCCAGCGAATTCTATCGGAAATTCCACCTGCAGCTTGGGCCACATTACAGGCGGGCGTTGGAACTGGCGCGGGAGCGTGGCACCCTCCCCCCAGACTGGCGACATGCCGAAATTGTGGTCTTTCAAAAGCCGGGCAGACCCCCCGAGCGCCATGAGTCGTACCGTCCCATCTCCCTTATTAATTTTGAAGCCAAGCTCCTGGCCAAGGCGCTTGCAAACCGCCTCCTCCCGCATATCTCAACCCTTGTCCACCCGGATCAGGCGGGCTTTATGCCACACCGGGCGACGCGGCACAACATTCGGCGGGCTCAGGCCGCGCTGGACGCGATCGGGACCACCGGGGATCAAGCGGCGCTGTTGTTGGCAGACATTGATAGCGCCTTTGAATCGGTCAGCTGGACCTATCTCTTCGCCCTCCTACCACTACTGAACTTGGGACCGGTTTTTGTCTCCTATGTAAAACTGCTCTATACGGATGTCACCGCTTCGGTACGTGTTTCTGGGGCGGTCTCCACGCGGTTTCCTGTGGCCAGGGGCACCCGACAGGGATGTCCCCTCTCCCCGTACCTCTTCGCGCTGGCTATGGAACCTATGGCCGCCCGGGTGCGCCAGGACGCGCTTTATCGGGGCTTTGTATGGGGGGGCGGACCACTCGGACCGCGTTGCCTTATATGCGGATGATGTGCTCTTCTTTATGACTGATTTGCATCGTACGGGCCCTCGCGTTCTTGAGATCATGCATGAGTTTGGTCTGGCGTCGGGGCTTTTTCTTAACCCACGCAAGTCGACCCTGTGGGTGCTGGGGAGTGACACGGTGCACTGCCCGTGGGCTGCGTCCCTTCGGGTGGTGGTTGAGGGCATGAAATACTTGGGCGTCTTCCTCTCGGCCTCGGCCGCGGTGGCGTGGGATCGGAACATTCGGCCGGTGTGGGATAGGGTCCAGATGGACGTTAAGGCCTGGACACGTATGCCCCTTAACATCTATGGTCGGTCGGCAATTTTTAAGATGGTCGCCCTGCCTCGGCTCCTCTACCAACTGCAGAATCATCCCTATAGAATCGACCCACAATGGTTCCGGAGTGTCAACTCGGTGCTGGGTAGGTTTTTGTGGGCCGGGGGCGCCTCTCGGGTCGCGCTACGTACCTGCTTTCTCTCTACATACTGTGGCGGCTTGGCGTCCACGGACCTCCTGTCTTATTACCAGGCCTCCCACCTCCTCGTGCTCAATGAGTGGTGGTATGGGGACCGTAGTGATCCGGCTTATGCTCTGGAGCACTCGTTGATGGGCGGTGCCACGCTCCACACATTGCTGTACTCGGCCAGACGGAGGAGGGTATTGCCGAGGGTCACTCAGGTGGTCTTTGCGGTCTGGCGGCAAGCTTTGCATCGTGTGGGGTGGTGGGGCAGACTGACGGCTGAGACGCCGTTGTGGCGTAATGGCCTGCTCCCGGCGCTGGCTTCCCTATCCGGGTTTGGCGGTTGGGACGCGATCGGGATTTCGTCCCTTGGTCACGTTCTCTCTGGTACTACGCTTAAGTCCTTTCAGGACCTTAGCTCTGAATTCAATATGCCTAAGTCCCAATTCTTCCGGTACCTCCAGTTCCGCCATGCCCTTGTCCCGAGTCTGGTGGGCTTGGAGCAACTCCCCGATTTCAGTCCCATCGAGGCTAAACTATTTATGGGTGACCTAGGCGACAAAAAGGTCTCTCAGATATATCGCTCCTTGGTTACACACTGTTCCCCCTCCCTCTCGTCGTTGAAGGCCTCCTGGGAGATTGATATTGGCCCCTTGGATGATGATGACTGGCGCGAGGCCCTTGAATCCCCCCGGGGAGCTGCTATAGCTGTCCGTCTTAGATTTATTCAGTTCAAATACCTCCACAGGGCCTACTATACTAGGGAACGGCTGTGGCGGGCGGGCCTTATAGCCGCCCCGGAGTGTCTGAGGTGCGGTGATGAGAGAGGGACGCTTCTCCATACTGTGTGGTCCTGCGGGAGGCTGACCAGATTCTGGGCGGGGGTTTGGGACTGTCTTTCGGAGGTGCTGGGGTGGGACCTGCCCCGTACCCCTAGGCTGGGTCTCCTTCATATCCTGGAAAATGTTGGGGGTAACGCTTACAAACGTCACTTGCTGCTTTTGGGACTGGTGGTGGCCAAGCGGGATCTGGCCCAAGCCTGGAAAAGCGTTCGTGCCCCCCCACTTGGTGCATGGAAAGCGGGACTGGACTTCCTTATGGGCCTGGAATTACCTGTTTTTGAGGCCAGAGGGTGTCCCCGGAAACACTACAAAATTTGGAAAAGATGGGCGGACTACAGGGGTCTGCACCTCGACCCCCCCGCTGATCTTGATGATGTGTTGGCTCTGGATGTGGACCCCGTACCTTAGACTGTTGGCTGACTCCACCTTTGTTTTTCATCTTATGTTGCTACGCTGTGAACACGTGCACTGGGTTCGGGTGGGATAAGGGGTGGGTAGTAGGGGGGGGTGTTGCAGGGCGCTGTTGGGGTTGGGTGGTCTGGGAGGGGATTGGGGTATGTTTTCTATAACTCTGGGTTCACTGCTATGCCTTTTCAGTGTCTGTCGTTGGCAGTCTCCTCCTGACTGTGGAGGGCTGTATTGATTCATGCATGAACTCTTAATAAATACGGTTTTGAAAAAAAAAAATGAGAGGAACTCGACTATGTGAACTGTCCGAGACACAACTAATTACTAACAAAGTGGATATAGACCAATAAGTGTATATATGTGTTACAAACCAAGAAACAAATCTCAAGGGTATGGGAAAAATTCCCATCAGTTGCCACTCGGTACCGCCCGTTTACATCATATGGGTTCTCCTTAATACCCAGGAGAAAATGTCCACAGCCTAAAGATGTAGTAGTGGCTTGAATTTAACCATTGATGAATGTGTATACAAATGGATGATACCAAAAATTGTGTTGTGAGTAGGTAACTGAATAGCAGTGCAAAGTGAACGTGAAAAGTGTTAAAATTGGATAGGACTGAGTAGAGGATGAACTTTAATAATTTCTCTCAGTTCGTCTAAATTTTAAAAATAGTGTGACATACCAACAGATTTGACATAATATCTGTTTGCAATAGAGGTCAACATGTTTCAGCATTGGTGGCAGTTACGCCACTGCTTTCATCAGGACCAGAGTGTTTGCTACTGCACCAATTGTGAGAATAAAAAATAGTTTTATCACCTGTTGATTCCAGGTTGTTTTATTTAATAAATCCACCACATCACTAGTAGGTATGGGCATAAAGCATCACCCCACCTGGCTGCAGCTCAGGTAAGAGGAGCACCGCTCAGTCCGTCGGTGTCTCCCAGCGTCCTTCTGCGCTGTCTGGGGAGGCCCACAACTATTTTTTATTCTCACAATTGGTGCAGTAGCAAACACTGGTCCTGATGAAAGCAGTGGCATAACTGCCACCAATGCTGAAACATATCTGGGACATGAGATATCCAAAATGGTATCAAACCTAAGAAAATAATTCTTCCTGCCATCAAGGATGCTCCCACTCCTTGCAATAAGGACCAGTTAAAATCGTTTCTTGGCTTAGCTGAGTATTGTTCGAAGTTTGTGAATGCATTCACAGAAATTGTGAATTGTGAGTATGCGAAAAGTTATTGCATTCATGGAAAGGGTGTTCTTGAATGAGGGGATTCCGAATGAAGAATGGGGTCTCCTTTGAGTAGACTGATGATTGTGATTGTGCATTCAACAAGATAAAGAATTGTATTGCAGGAGTTCCTACCCTGGGTAATTTTAATGTTAAGGGCAAGACTTACATTACGACTGATGCTAGTGCTATTGGGATTGGTGCAGTTCTAACTCAAATGTGTGATGGGGAAGAAAAAAATCATTGGATTTGCATCCAGAAGGTTGTGTGATGCAGAATTATTGTATTCGGTAATCGAAAAAGAAGCCCTAGCCTGTTGCTGGGGAATAAAGCATTATAGATATTTTGTTTGGGGTTTACCATTCAAAGTTCGTACAGATCATAAACCACTGGTCCATTTATTTAAAGGAGGGAGAGGCCTAGAGGGTAGTATCACTCCAAGGATTTCCAGGTGGATCCTGTCAGTACTTGAATATAACTTTGTGGTTGAATATGTTAGAGGATTTAGAAATCTCGTAGCTGAGTATCTGTCAAGGATGCCTATAGAAAAAGTGATGTAGATGTGGATGATGTTATTGAAGAGGTGTTCCAGAGCAGCAATGGAGAGGCTGCTTTTAACAAACAGGAACGGAGCGATGCTATGTTAAATGACGATATCTTACAGTGTGTAGTAAGGTATGAATCGGAAGGATGGAGTGAGAAGCTCTTTGAAGATGTTCGTTTTAGGAGTTTCCACCATGTGGAGGAGGAGCTAAGTGTTTTTGGTGGAAAATTACTGAGAAGATGTCAGATTGGGCCACCGGTTGGATTGAGGAGGAAACTTGTGAACATTGCTCATGAGGGGCATCTAGGTAGAATTATGACTAAGAGGAGGGTGTGACAGTCATATTGGTGGCCCAGTATGGATGGTGACATAGAGGATGTAGTAAAAGAATGCCATGCCTGTGCCCAAGCTGATAAGACTAAAGTAATTAGACAACCTCCTTTAGCATATGTGTAATTTCCCAAGTGCCCATGGGAAAGAGCTGTGATTGATTTCTTGGGTCCCATCTCTAAACTTGGGTCATATAGCAGGTTCCTGATGGTTCTGGTTGATTAGCATTCCAAATGGTTTGTGATTGAATCCACAGAGTGTGTGAGTACGTGAAAAGTAAATGCATTCATGGAAAGGGTGTTCTTGAATGAGGGGATTCTGAAAATGTTGGTATCAGACAACGGTGTTCAATTGGTGTCAAAGGAAATGCGAGAATTTTTGTGCAAATTTGGGATCAAACACGAGAGGGTTGCTCTTTTCAGTCCTCAAGCTAATGGCTTGTTTGAAAGGATAACTCGTTTAATAATAGAAAATATCCAACTATCACTTTCGAATGGATTGTCGTGGTTTGAAGAACTTAAGAAGCCCGTCTGGTCATATAGAGCCACACCACATTCTATGACTGGTGTTTCACCATTTATAGCTCTTATAGGTCATGAGCCCGGTGTCAAGGAAGTTCCTGGATGGCTGAAGGATAAGGAATGTGAGTGAGTTGATCGAACTGCTGTGGAGAGTGATGTGGCCCAGCGACAGTTGGCTGCGATGAGGTATTATAATGCAAAAAATGGTATAAAGAACCTTGACGTGAGAGAAGGAGATTGGGTGGTGAGACGCGGTGGAATTGTCCTAAAAAGAGACAGCAAATTTTCTAGGCCCATACAAGTGAGAACTGTAAAAAAAAATACATTGGTATTCTGTCAGATGGTTCTGCTTGGAGCACTGGAAATGTTTGTAAATGTTTGTAAATGTTGTGCTCCTTTGCTTGTTTCTGATAACTAATGTTTATGTAATATCTTACTAATGTTTTATTTATAGCATTTGTTGATTTATTATTAAAAGGTGGAGGATGGGTGGAGTTGTTCTGCATATAATGGAATGTTAAGCTTGTTGCTAGGGTAGAATGTTATTCCTTGAAAAGCATTGAGTTACTTGTAGCTGTGAAGCTCAGCTGGAGGTACCTGTGTTTACTCTACAATAAAGATTACTTTTCCTCTTCAACTGCTTAAGGTGGATCTTTAAAATGACAAATGTGAAGATACCTCCTTTGGCTTATTCAGAATTCATTTTGTTTCTAGGATTAATCCGTGCTTACTTTGAGATAGTCATTCTACATGGGGCCAAAAACACTAATTTTTGCGGACTGGAACTTAGTTTTCCTCATCAGACATTGAACCATGGCAGGAGAGAGAAAAACACAGAAGGAGGAAATGGGGAAGAAGAGAAAGCCTGTAAATTAGCAACGAAAGAAGAAAACAGGGATAAAAAGGAACTGCAAGACTGAAATAAGAGGCCAGGAAATGTTTCATGATAGAAGAAAGAGGTATGAGGTGGAATCAAGACAACAAACCCTTGCTATTTGGTAATCCCGACATTCGTCAGTGCTGGATATGGGCTTCTGAGAAAAGCTTAGTGTACAGGCACCTGTTATTTTACACATTAAGCATTTGGAGGAACTCTGTACACCTCTGCAGAGAAAAACAGAGTCCAGGGGGCGGGCTACTTGGCTAACTACCTTGAAGAACTTGGCAATACATCCTAGGGCTTTAGGTTGCCGGTTCATCCGAAAGAAGAGAAGGAGGTAAACAACCTGGCACGTAGAGAAGCTGTCTTATTTTAAGCCTGAGGCTGAGCCCAGCTGACCAGTGTGCCTTCTTCATCAGGGCCTGCTGAGTCCAGTGACCTGCATGCTTGACAGAGTGAAGAGGCTCCAGCCTGGGAATTTGACAGTCTATTTGTTGCAGGTGTGCATCCCTATACATATAGTCTATTTAGTGAGTGTCTGTCAGCAGAAAGATAACTAGCATTTGCAATGCAATAGGTCTTCCATTTGCGAGAGTTTAAGCTATTGGCATTGTAAATGACAATGCCTTTATTGATCTGTTTTGAGAATTAACACATAAATAAAAGGCATTGTCATTTACAATGCCAATAGCTCAAACTCTTGTAAATGTGAGACCTATTCCATTTCAAAGAAGCGGCCCCCATTGTCCCGGGCTTCATGCAAAGTGAAAGAACACATAATGCTGAATGTTGCAGGAAAACATGTCATGCCGGCAGTAGGAGAAACTCATTATAGAAATAATGTTTACAGACTAAATAAGACATACCATGTAACAACAGAAGTAAGAGGGCCAGTCCTCATGGGAGGTTACAAATGAAGACCATGTGGTACTAAGGAGGGACTAACAAGCCTATTCACGAATCAGAAGTCAGCATTTACAAATGACAATGACACAATCAAATGAAAAATATGGGCATAGCTTCAAGTTCATACTCGAATACAGCATGCCTCGCAGAGCAGTATTTGCGCTGCCCAGGTTTGACCTAAAAAAGAAGTTGAAGTAGGCAAAGCATTACGAGTATGTATTCTTGTACAAATATGGCATGCTGTTACATAGGTTCTGCCATATCCAATAAAGGCTGAAAATCGGTGACGACAAAGCAGCCAGGATGTAGAGGCGAGGCTGGCAGGCATACGTATCTACATGCCCTGCTGACAGAAGTAACAGGCTTTTAAAAAAAAATGTTTTTTGATTTTGTCAAAGTTCAACACAGAGCGATTTTTCAGATGCCATTCTAATCATCAACTTTTCTGATCACAAATAGCATTGATTCGTCATTACGATCTATATGTTAGCTTAAAATATTAATGTCCAATCACTCTACGTGTTATCTACATTTTGTACCTAACTTAGAGGGCTCCTTAGGAAGGAAACGGGGTGGGAGGTGCAGTGGTCAAAGTGCATTAACCGCTTAACCGCAGTGGCAATTCCGCTGCGGTTCGGCGGGTTAGCGGAGTGGGCGGGGCAGCCTCGGCCAACAGATGTGCGCAGCACTACAGAGGTAGTGCTCACGACGGCCGTTGGCCGACAAACACGTGGAAGGGGCTAAAAAAATGGTATGGGAACTGTGATGCTGTGTGTAATTGGGGTGGGGCGAGTTAGCGTGGGGAGGTGATCAAAGGAGTGTCTAAAAAAACAAAATATTCTGCAACTTTTTATGGTCTTTCATCTTCAGACCACACAGCTTAAATGAAAATTAAATGCAAGTTAATGTAATCTGTAAAAAATAATTGTACATTATGAAAACTCTATTAGTTAATGAATTGCGCCAGAGAGCCACAGAATTGAATCATGTGGTGTGTTGGAGAAGAGTGGCTTGTGTATGTTTAGTGCTACAAGGTACCAGTATGTCAGAAAAAACAATTAACATATAAGCCATTATTTTAAACCTGCATTACACAAAGTATAAGATAGACTGTTACAAAGTGTGCAAAAATGTTCAAGATTTAAAAAAGTGCTGCCAAAATATAGATGTTTGTAATACAAAGACAGTATGTAGTACAATTTATTTTATATAACTGTCTTAAAACCACACATTTACAGCTTACCTAGTAGGTCCCTCACAATACCTCTCAAAAAGAATAAATATGTGTCAGCAGGAAGCAATTTTTTTATAACTGTCTTTTAGCACGCATTCCACAGCATAGGTGGTAGCTCCCTTGCAATACCTCTCAAAAAGAATAATTGTATTTCACCAGGATGCTTCAAGTGATTTCATCAAATAAAGCCAGCTTCTAAGCACCCTTTACATGTGCAGATTGACCGGTTGCGCACATTTACATTTCTTCCAGGCAGCAGGCACCCTGGCAAGAAGGCTTGTTCAGCTGTGTAAAGATGCAAGGACGCAGTGGTTAATTGATTTAAACCGTTTATTTCTCCGGAGCGCCGGGGCTGGCTACCTCTGGCGGTGAGCGCCAGAGAAAACTACATCCTCCGCCTACCACGTCCTGTGACGTGGTTCCTGTTCCGCTCCTGGAACACTAGAGCGCTGCCACATCTCCCCCCTTTATGCACAATAAACAAAACTTTAAAAGTCTTACTTCCAGTCCATTTCATAGTCCTTGAATCTCTCCGGTACCTTGACTCTCCGCCCTGCTCGAGTTTCCACTCTCTCAATCTTTCTCTCTCCTCCTGTAGTCTCTTGTTCCCTTCTCTCTCTCGCACTTTCTGTTTTCCCCTCCTTGGCCTTCTTCTCACCCTCTTCTATGCCTCTGTTCTTTCCTTCCGTTGTCTCTCTACTCACTCTTTCCTCCTCTGCTGTTGTTAGTCCTTCCGTTCCGTTCACATACTCCTCTTGTCTTTCTCCACTTACACTTCCTCCATCCTCTGCGACATTCTCCGTTCCTTCTTCCGCCTCGTCTTCCCATTTCAGTATCTTGCTGCATTTGGCCATTCTGTCCATGGACCAAATTTTTCCATCGCTCAGGAGAGCTGATCTGGCATACGGCTCCACCACTTTGAGGGGAGGTGAAAACTTGCTCTCTCCTTTCTTCTTCATGATGGCTAGCTTCACCCTCACCCAATCACCTTTGTCCAGTTCTGTACTTTGAGTGTTCCTTCTTCTGTTGTAGTGTGCCGTGTAGACATCCTGGGCTCTCTCCAGATTTTTCCTTACCACCGCCGGTGACCATTTACTCTGGACAATCAGCTTCCTCCATGCTGCGTTGTCTTTGGTGAAGGCTTCTCTGCCTCTTAAGATCTTGAAGGGGCTGTAGCCTGTGCTACCCGGTGTGATTCGGTATGCCCAAATCATCTTCTCCAGCTCCACTTCCCAATTCTTGCCATCTTCAATGGCAGCCTGTATGGTGCCCATAATCACACGATTAAAGCGTTCCACCTGGCCGTTTCCCGCCGGGTGGTAGATCGGGGTGTGCTTCACTTCAATTCCGTTTCTGTTGGTGAAGGCCGTCCACTTTTCTGAAGTGAACTGGGGTCCATTGTCGCAGGTGATGATCCTCGGAATACCTTCGCTGATAAAGGTGGTACGCAGGAACTTTATCACTGCCTCAGTATCCACTCTCTCCAAGACTTGTAGCTCGGGCCACTTGGAATACCTATCAATGGCGACCACCACGTACTTTTGAGTGCCTTCCTTGTTCAAAACTGGTCCCATTATGTCCACTGACAACATCTCCCACGGGCCATCTGGAATCGGAAACCTTCCCAGCGGGGGTCTCAGCATGCTCTGGGCCTTGTCCGATTTTGCGCAAGACTCGCAAGAGCGCACATGTCTTTCTACCTGCGCGTCGATGGCTGGCCACCAGTATGTTTGTCTGGCCAAGGCTTTCGTTTTTGTGATGCCCTGGTGCCCTTCATGTAGTAAAGACATCAACCGTTCCAGAATGTTCCTGGGTGGAATCACCTTGTCCCCTCTGAGTAAGAACATTGGGTTTTCAGCCAAAGACAGTTCCTCTCGGACTTCCCAGTATCTCTTCAGTTCCTCCTTCAAGTGTCTCTTCTCGGGCCAGCCATGAACAACATATCCTTTTACGGCCTCCAAGTCTGTGTCTTCTCGGTATGCTTCTTCCCAGTCCTGGGCGCTTATTACCTCTTCAGTGTCCTGGATGGTGGCAACCACATATCCTTCCCACTCTTGTCCTTCTTCATTCTTTGCTTCGTCCATGGCAGCTGCCCTACTTAGGAAGTCGGCCACTTTGTTCTGTGGCCCTGGAATGTGCTCGACGTCATAGACAAAGTCCAATAGCCGTAGGGTCATCTTGGCAATCCTGGGCGTGGCATGGTCATGTCCACTTGACGTCAGGACACGAACTAAAGGCTTGTGATCGGTCTTTATGAGAAACTTGGCACCCCACAAGTATTGCCTGAATTTTTCTACCGCCCAGACCACCGCCAGCATCTCTTTCTCCACCACACTGAACTTCTCCTCATTGGGCGATAACGAGCGGGAGGCGAAGCTGACGGTCGACGTCTCTCCCGACTCCTCTCTCTGCATTAGTACAGCTCCTAGGCCTCGGTCACTGGCGTCTGTGGTGAGAATAGACTCAGCTTCGGGGTCAAATCCCTTGAGGGGAATGGCCGTACCCATTTCTCGCTTGAGTGAGTCGAACTCTTCTTGCTCCTCTTTACCCCACTGAAACCTGTTCTTCTCCTTGAGCAGTTGTCGTATGTAGTGTGTCTTTGTTGCGAAATGAGGGATGAATTTGCTGTAATACTCGGCCATCCCTAGGAATGACCGAACATCTTCCTTTCTTTCCGGCGTGGGCGCTTCCATGATGGCTCTCATGTTTGTTTTCTTCGGAGTTATGCCTTGTCCACTCACCTCATGGCCGAGGTATGTGACCGACTGCACTCCCAAATTGCATTTCGTCCACTCGGCAGTCAATCCACTGTCTTGCAGTTTCTGCAGCACCTTGTGAAGTTTCACGTTGTGATCCTGCCTCGACTTCCCCATTACCAGAATGTCATCCTGGAAGAAGAGGACATCCTTAAGGTCTTTTAGGAGTTTATGCATGATTTTCTGGAACACGGCCGCGGCAGAAGCTAAGCCGAAGGGCATCCTCACGAACTCATAGCACCCGAAGGGTGTGATAAACGACGTGAGGTGGGTGCACGACGGATGAAGCTTAACCTGATGATAGGCCGACGAAAGGTCCACTGTGGAAAACCATGTGACGTCCTTTGTTTTCGCCAGCATTTCACTGATGCGCGGCAAGGGGAATCTGTCTATGACAATGTTTTTGTTTAACTCCCTTAGGTCCACGCAGAGACGTACCTTGCCGTTGGGCTTTTGGGCTACCACCAGGGGAGACAGCCACTCCGCGCTCTCTATCGCCCTGATGACTCCCTCCTTCTCCAACCTGTCCAGCTCTATTTGTACTGCCTCTCTGCTGCGGAACGGAATGTTCCTCACTCTGTGCACTACTGGTACCGCCCCTTCCTTCAGTTTGATGAGGTGCGTGTACTTGCCCAGCTCGCCAATCTGCCCGTTGAACACTTTGGGATATGTTTTCCTCCACAACTGCACATCTTCCCTGACCGCCATGTCCATGAGTAGGATCTTCTCTATGCCACCAGGGTTGAGCTGGATCCCCAATGCTCCTTGATCCTTCCAACTCAGAACAGACGGCCCTCTCTCCGCTACGTACAGCTTGCACTGCGCATGACGACCTCTAAATTCAAATAAAAGCGGGCAGTATCCCAGCATGGGGATCTTCTGTCCAGTGTACGTTACTGGTCTCACATCCATGGGTAGGAGTGTTTCTTCGATCCTCGCTGCAAAGTTGTCTTCCCATACCTGCCTCTGGACTATTGAGATGGGCGCTCCGCTGTCCGCAATCATCTCCAAGGGTATGCCTCCTATGTGCATGTCGAGACGAGGCCTGTCTGTGTTGGAACCGTCCATCTCTAGAACTTGGACATCAATGTACAGGAATTCCTCCTCTTCACCCTTGTCGTCTTGATCACTGGAGTCTTCTCTCTGATCATGGTCTACCAAGCGCACTATGGCATTCTTCGGTTTTCTGCGACACACTTTCTCGTAGTGTCCAAAGATGTTGCAGTAGGAACACCTGGCCTTGAAGGCGGGGCACGCCTTGTCGTTTCCCATGTGGTTACTGCTACCACACCTGTAACACTGGTTCCTATCTTTTCTGTGTGTCTTGCTGTCCGTCTGTGATTTAGTGGAGAAGTCAGCTCTGTTTCCTCCCTGCGTCTTCCGCGTCTCATTTTGCTTCCAACGGTCGTTTCTGTTTGGCGCCATTACCCTACACACTGCTTGCGATTCCTGGGCGTCCCTCTTCGCTGCCTGGGCACACCTTTTCGATAGTTCGGCCTTTTTAACCATCGCCCAGATCTCCTTGAGTGGAGCGTCGCCATTCACCCACAATTTCTCCTGTATGTGGGTACTGGAGGTATGCATAATAATTTGATCCCTGATGAATTCATCATGCAGTCCCCCGAATTTGCACGTGACTGCTAATTTCCTCAGTGCTACGACGTATTCGTCCACAGACTCTCCGCTCTTCTGTTTCCTCTGAAAGAAGTTAAATCTGTCAATGGCGACACACACTACAGGCCTGTAATGTGCGTCCAAGTCTTCAATGGCGTGATCAAACACCTCCGTGTCCGCTGCGGCTCTTTCTCCTTTCACTATGGTGTCATAGATCCTGAGCCCTTCTGGACCTAAATTATGGAGAAGGATCTTCTTTTTCCTCTGACTCGTGAATGCGGTCTCGCCTTCCTCTTCTAGCGCTTCCAGATAGTTAAGGAAGTACCTCTTCCAGTCTTCCCATTTCCTTTCCGGTTCTCCGCTTTTCGTGAGGAATGGGACGAGTTGGGTGAGAGACGTGCTCTGACTCGCCATGGTTGGAGCCTTCCTCCTGGTGTTAGGTGTGACAACAGTTTTCCTGGATGGACTCCCTGGGGCGCTTTGATCTCCTCCCTCGTCCTCTCTGTTCTCACACTCACTGTCTTCTCCCGGTTCACCCTCTGTGGTGAGAGATTCCGCCTCTGAGCTGCTTCTTGCCTTCGCAGTCGATGTGCCTGCAGTATCCGCCAGCGTGCACCCCTCTTGTCTGTGCTGGGGCGCCTGTGAGGGCTCACAGTGATGCAATAAGGCTGGTTGCTTAGTTGGTTTCCTTCAGGTGTCTTCCTCTCTCTAGCTGTGCTCACTCTCCACCTTGGGGTGTAATTTACCCGTGCTGTGGCCTTTACTGGGCTTAAGGACAGCTGTGGGGCCCCCTCCTGGCTCGTGGCCGTGCTGGCGCCGTTTTTCGCGCTTCTTCCCGCCTTGCCGGCTCCTCTGCCGCGCTCCGTTATGCTTCTCACGCGTAATGCGTGTAATTAATGGGGTCGCGTGCTGATCCCGACTCGTCGCCACTGTAAAGATGCAAGGACGCAGTGGTTAATTGATTTAAACCGTTTATTTCTCCGGAGCGCCGGGGCTGGCTACCTCTGGCGGTGAGCGCCAGAGAAAACTACATCCTCCGCCTACCACGTCCTGTGACGTGGTTCCTGTTCCGCTCCTGGAACACTAGAGCGCTGCCACAAGCTGTCTGCGCTTCGGCTTCACAGCACAGGAGACTTTCTGCCCTACCTTCAGGGGAAGCATTTCAATTGTCTGAATTGCCCGCCCCGGGACGGTTGTCTTTTCACAAAAAGTAGGGGAACCGTTTTTCTAAAATTAAAAATGTATGGTTACGTCGTGCCCCATATATCCTTCCACTCCCATCGCCCGCTTCGACCACTGGCGGGGGTTGACTGAAATCGAAAGTTGCATTGCTTATTATAATGCCTTTTCAAATGTTGCAATAGATGTTTTAAAGGGCTGCGGTTGAAAACTATCAACCTATGAAAACGAAAGTAAAGGTTTTGCCTTTTCCAAGAATTCGCGGCATTCTGTGAAATAGGAACAATGGGTCTACGGTTATCGGGGGTTTCCCTGCAAACGCTGTTTTGCAGCGCAAACATTTTCCATCCAATCAGGAAACAGGATTTTTGGGGATGTGCACAATAAATACAGCCGCAGGAATGCCTCTGTCCTCGCTATTCACCCCACTCTCCAGAAACCCAGAAGAGCCAACCAGTGCTGAGGTCTCTGCAGTACAGCCATGGACAAGAAGGTGGTGCTCCTGCTCTGCGCAATGCTGCTCCTGGCAGCAGATACTGAAGGTAAAGTGGGGATAACGAACTCTGCCTGGCGCGTAATCTCAGATTTATTGTTTAGGGTTGAACTAAACCAATCTCCGGATTGCAAACGCACATTGATTACAGCTGCGTGTTTTTCTGGCGGGTGTTTCTCAGCACACAGAACGCTTTCAAGTCACACTGCATTATAGGCTTTATGAAAGAGTACTTTTTACAGCAAAATCTAATTTTCTCTCTGAAAACATCAAACTAGCAGGAAATGTAACTATTTTGAGAACCTTTTTTAACTATTTGTGTATTGTCACCGGTATCTAGGATAGTCGAGTTTTCTGTGGACACCTGGCAAACAATTTTAGGGCATATTTACAGGTCCCTTGTGCCACAGGTGCGTCACTTTTGACATGGGAAAAGGTGAGGTGCCGGTGGCGCAAGGGGCTTGTGAATAAGCCCCTTTGTTTCCGAGTTAAAAAGCCATTTATCACAGAAAATGTACAGACTCTAAACTTTAACATACTCCGGCGAACCTCTTCCTTCCAGTGTAAATACAGTTTAGTGTCCTGCCAACCAGGTTTCACCTGAAGTCAGAAAACTGAAGTTACAGGTCTGTTTTGCTTTTGTCCAAATTTGTAAAAGGTTTTGCAATGAAGCTGACCTACAAAAATCTGCATTCAAAGAAAAGATTCCTTTCTGTGTATTTATTTCAAAGGGTGACCATGAGGCCTATCCATGTCAATTAGCTATTTTATTCATTTGCAATTGACGAAGGCAAGAAGTCAAAATTTAAGCTCCACACTAGGATGATTATACTTTTTACTCAAAGTTTATTTTCATAAAAGCTCATATTTAGGAATTCATTTTAAATACACATTCAATTTTACACTGTGGTGCTCTGGTACAGGTATATAACCACTAACTAACAATTCCGTATTACGGTTTCTATCACAGAATCACCACTTTATGATATGCACTCAATATTTAAAATACATCAATACAATAAATCGATAAAAAACATTTTTTTCACATTAAAACAGTCCAAAAGTCGACGCGTTTCGGTGCGTTTGTTATGCTTGATGCACCTTCATCAGGACAAAATAGATTAAAAGCAGGTATACTTCTTCTTTCTGAAAAAGTAAATAGAATGCATATAATTAGTGCGGGATCACTATTTTGAGTTATCCTAGTAGTGGGCTTTTGCTTCAAAATTATTTTAATCTATTCTTACTTAAAGTTAGAAGAAAAGACGTCCTTCAAGTAATTTTTTGGGACGTTTTGTTCTTAATTGATCTGGTAGCACGTTCGTAGTCAATTCACGGCCCTCAGAAATCTGGAATCATAATGACATTTTAGTTCCTTTCGCCATTTTTTGTACTTTGAAAGGCTCGAGATAATAACAGTATACCGGACTGCACTTACTTATATAATTTATTTGTGGCACATTATCAATGGTGCACTATAGATGGTGTCATCTCCCAGTGGCGTCTTTCGGTATGCCCTCCAAATTATGATCTCGGATCATGCGCAAGGAAACCCAAATGCCACCATTAATAAATATTCGGCTCTAACGAATTTCTGCCGTTTTCTGTAGTTTTTCTATAACAACAACAAACTACAGTTATGGCCACTGTGACTTGCTATCAGGTACCACTTCCACGGCCAGAGAAACGATATCCGGTGCAATAACACTAGAAATGTTAAAAACTACAAAAAGGGCGACCAGAGACGCCTTAGTGATTCAGAATGCGCAATCAAGTCCGGCGAGAGTGCAATTAATCAATTAGCACTAGTATAAATAGTACCCAGCGGCCCCCGAGTGGTTGTCAGTTCCAGTGCAGCGGAAGCCAGCCACACGAAGGAATCATCAGAAAACCATTGATGTATTTTAAATATTGAGTGCATATCATAAAGTGGTGATTCTGTGATAGAAACCGTAATACGGAATTGTTAGTTAGTGGTTATATACCTGTACCAGAGCACCACAGTGTAAAATTGAATGTGTATTTAAAATGAATTCCTAAATATGAGCTTTTATGAAAATAAACTTTGAGTAAAAAGTATAATCATCCTAGTGTGGAGCTTAAATTTTGACTTCTTGCCTTCGTCAATTGCAAATGAATAAAATAGCTAATTGACATGGATAGGCCTCATGGTCACCCTTTGAAATAAATACACAGAAAGGAATCTTTTCTTTGAATACTAATTGTTAACCCAGTCCTTTCTGGTCCCTGGGAAACTCTCTTTTTTTGAGAACTACAAAAATCTGCTTCAGATAAAATGCCTCCTACATGTTAATATGTACATGTACTTGGATAGCCATATTTGTAATAGCCAAACTAAAAGCCACAGATCCCAGGATGCGGATCATATTGAGAGCTCTCTCTCTCCCCACAAAGGCCAGACATTTCTTTTCTCTGTTGTGGTGAGTTCTGAAGCCACAGATTTCCCTAAAAGCCAGGTTACACCTGCTGTCATCTGCAATAACCCACTGCAGCTGTGTTCCGAACCCATGAAGCCTTTGCCTTAACCTGGCAGATTGCAGGTTTGGAATCTTTCCACCTGCGCGCGGAGCCGGCCCTGATTTCCCGCCACACCAGGCGGGGTGTGCAAAGACATGGCTGCCAGTCTCCCAGCAGCACGCGCCCTGACGCAGGAGGCCTCAGTCACGCGGGCTGCCTCGGGGTCCACAGCGAGACGGATCCACTGGTGCCAGTGCCGCGGGGGAGACCAGCCCTGCATCCGCCCAGCTGAGAGGGTGGAGCGGCTGCGGGCTCCATGGCCTGCCTCGCACCTGGAGCTGGGCGGCAGCCAGCAAGGCCTCGAGAAGGACAGGCGGAGGAAGGAAGCAGACTTTGCCGGAACCGATGCAGATACTCCTGTTACGCCATGGAGCGTACCATAATGAGCCCTTCCGACCAGGTCCTTGAGTAAACAGAGAGGAGGCGACAGGCCCCATAGTCACTCATGGTCTTCCTTGCTCCTGAGCATGGCTGGGGCCTGATTCCAGGCTCAGAAACCAAATCAAGGCTGCACAAGGATTCAATTGTTACACGGACTAGGAAATCCTCAAACTGAATATTAATAAGGTTTTAGAAAGTCAGCTAGGACTTCTCTGATTTCTAAATGCCGTCGACCTCAGGCTTTGAACTGGTCTATGGGCCATATGTATCAAGGCCAAAATGGTATGTATGAACGTATTTGGGTGCAAAATAAGGAATCGCAAAATTTGCCATTCCTTATTTTGCTATTGCAGTTAAGGAATCGCAAATTTTGCGATTCCTTAAATGCAATGTATGATGCAAAAAACAATTCCAAAATGCCCTTAAGGAATCGCAAATTACCACCAACTTGTAGTTGGTGGTAATTTGCGATTTCTTTTACAAATACACTTTAAGCAATTTGTAAAGGTGCCATGTGACGCTCATACATGCCCTTAGGGCATGTATGTGCTCCATATGCGCACACATGTCATTTTCAGGGGTGCAGCAGGGTGTTCTTGAGACACCCCTGCCCCTTGAAATTATTCTCAATTTGCGATTAGCAAATTGCGAATCGCAAATTGAGAATAATTTCACATTCATTCTTATGGGCCACCTGGCCCATAGAAATGAATGGGAAATTATTCCTTAATTGCGATGAGCAATTTGCTAATCACAATTAAGGAATTTTAAGGAATCGCTAAAAAAAGCGATTTTCTACATACATACCATTTTGCGATTTCGAAATAGCGATTCCTTAATATTCGCTATTAAGAAATCGCAAAAGGGTATGTTGGTACATATGGCCCTATGGTTACTGAAGTCCTTGATGACTTTTTATATCTTTATGATGCATAGTTGGCGGTGCTTTATTCCGTATACTTATGATATACGTGATATAATGATTTTATAATGATGTTATACTACATTATGGTGCTTTATATTTCAGCACTTGTAGTGCTATGGCTTTCCTGCCCTCTCTTTTCTTTGAGTCTTGGTGTCCCTTACGCTTGGTGCTGTCCGCAAACCCTCTGATTCGGTAAATGGGAGGCTCTGCAAATGTTAAAACCCTTTTTGAAATGTACTAAGCCCCTTTAAGGATTCAGAAAAGATTTTGCGAATCATTAAATGGGTTTAGAAAACCAGTAAGGAACGGATATTTGAAAGGGCCGTTACAGGCATCTCTTCCAAATACCCATTCCTTATGGTTTGCTTTAATATTTTGCAATGTATTTAAGTTTTGCAGCCGAAATCTGATCGCAAAACATTTATATATTACCATCACCTTGAAAAGGAGGTGGTAACCCGTTAGTAAATGGGAAGAGGTCCCCAGGGGGATCTATAAAATGTTTGAATGTGGATAAAAACGTTTTTTGGAGCAGACAATGTTCTTTGGGACCACTGCCTGGTCCAAAAAAATGTTTGTAAGAGTTTTCATTTCCTTTTTTAAAAGCATCCAATTTTCCATTTTGGAAACCAGGTTGCAAAAAAAAAAAAAAGATTGCCTCATTGATGGTCTTCTGACCCAAGAGGCCACCATGTCTGTGATTGAAATCAATTGTACTGAGCTGAAATTGGTGACCTACCTGATTAGTATTTATAAGGTTGGTTGAATTCCGACCCACTAGGATTCGGTATTTTGTGAACTGACCGATCAGCACATAGGTCGGTTCTCATGATACAAACGCATTCGGTAAGCAACAATGCGCAACTAGCGACCATTGTCACTGGATCAATTTTTAATACATGGGGCCTTTTGTTTCTGAGACCCAGTGTCTTTGTCTCCCAGTGTACCTGTCTCTGAGGGTTCACGTCTCTCTGTGTCCTAGCTTATCCCTGTTCCAATATTTCTCGGTGGTGGGATATTATCTCTCTGAAGAGTCTTCCTGTTCTCCTGCCTGTTTCCTTTCCCATTTTCCTTGCCAGTCTCTCCATCCTAGTATTTTGACATCCCCCTGTGTGCCCCTATATCACTGTCTATCTCCTCTCCCTAGTGCTTGCCTGGGTGAATATTCTTGTCTTCGAGTAATTGTGCCACAACATGTCTGTGTCTTATAATGTCCCAGTGTCTTCATACATACCTTCATTAACTAACCTGTTCAAGTGCAGTGGGGTAAAAAGAGTGTCACAGGCCCAATTGCAAACATGGCAAGTAGGGTGCTCCTCCCCCATCAGGGTAGTAAAAGTTGGCCATACTTAGGTTTCTGCCCCCAAGTGGCACTGCACATCCTGAATTAATGATAGCCATCAGGGCCGGACTAGTAGCCCAAAGAAGCCCTGGCAATTGTGTGGGACCAGCCCTTCCCACGGTGGGGGTGGGGGGTCGCTAGTGTAAAGCACTGCTGCTTTTGTTGCTTTGGGGGCGATATTGCTGCACGCTGCAAAGCCGCCCCCAGTGACAAAATAGCCCCCACGCACACATTCTGCTACAAGGTCTTCCCCCACCCTTCCAGCCTCCCGGGGAAATGCCCAATGTCTGCTACGGCCAGTCCGGCGCTGATAGCCATACACCATGACCTTCTTCTAGTGTCTCTCGACCCCAGAGCCGCCATGTATTTCGTCTCTCAATCCCCATCTCAGTGGCCTCTGTGCCTTGTACTTCAGACGGCTTTCTCGCCAGCGTGGCCTTGTTCCAGTCTCCACCGCTCCCTTCCCCAGTCAGACCCTCCAGCTTATCGCGATTTCGCGATTTGCAAAAAAATCGCGAAATCGCGCGATCTCTGCAAATGCCGCGATATTTGCCATAAAGCCCGCGAAATTTGCCGTTTCCGCCCGTCGCCCCCGTTTCCGCCTTAAAAGAAGGCGCGAGGCACCCATTGAGTCATTTGCGGCGAGAGAAGACGGCGGCCGAGCGAAGGGAGAAGACCAGCACCACACCAAGAGGGGGAGGAGAGAGCACGAAGCTGCAGCGACACGAAGACTCTTCCTCAGCAGAGACCGGGGCTCGGAGCAGGAGGAAAGCCGGCCGGCAAACAGAAGACAGGTAAGTCCGGTCCGTCCTACGCTGGTGGGGGCCCGCCGCACACATAGGGGAGAGCGCTGCCCTGGTGGGAGGGGGGCAGTGGAGATGTGGCCGACCGGCCCCGGGCTGCGTGTTTCTGGGAGAGCGCTGGCCGGGTGGGAGGGGGGCAGTGCAGGGAGTGCTAAAAGCGTAGGGAGTAAAAGTGCCACAAACTGTGTAAAGCGCTCGCACATGTTTTTATCTTTGATACTTGCTCAAGTGCCACCTTGCCTACATAACGCTTGTTCGTGTGCCTGAGTGTCTAGCACCTTTTGCAGTATTACGCCTCAAATGATACTTTGTTCTCTCTTGTAACTGCACATTTGTCACTTTTTTCTTCCTGTGCACTGTTTACTACCTCATGTATTTTTGGCTGCTCACAATTCTCACTACCTCATGTATTCTGTGTGCTCACAATTGTTACTATTACCTTTACTACCTCATGTGTTTTTGGTTGCTCAACATTTTTACTACCTCATGTATTCAGTTTGCTCACAATTGTCATTATTACCTTTACTACCTCATGTATTTTTGGTTGCTCACAATTTGTGTTCCATTTATGTTCCTTTTGTGAAGCGCTCTGACACCTTCGGGTAAAGTCCGCGCTATGAGTCACAGTGGGTATCAGGGTTGCAAAGGGATTTTCTTGCCAGGGAAAGCTCTGAGCATTTGCAATCCCTGCCATGCTAGGAAAGATACCAAGAATATTTCTCTAATTTTACGTGTGGGAAATTTTGTATGCACCTGGGAAAATGTTTGCGGATTTTTTAAAGTTTATCTTTATTGGCTGAGCTCTTCTGTGCACACTGCCAGAAGAACACCATGGCCCGATCACAAAATAGCAAAAAATCCCGATTTGGGGAAAACTCCTTTTTGCGTTGTAAAGGCACTCCAGGGTCCAGGGGAGACACAAATATTGGGAGGAAAGAATGATGCACTATTTGTGCACCCTGGTATACTCTACAATACCTGCTTGTTTTTCCCCATTCCAAACTGTACAGCCCCACATTGTGATGTATGTCATTCCATTATTTGTTGTAACTGTTCTCTATGCAGGGAATGGTGTTGGGGTGGGGGAGTGTGTGTGTGTGTGTGTGTGTGTGTGTGTGTGTGCGCGCGCACCCTGCTGCTGCCTGTGCTGTACCGGTTATGCAAGGGATGCTTGCACTGCTGCTGTCTGTGCTGTATCTGCTCTGTGTGTGAGGGAAGCTTGCACTGCTGCTGTCTGTGCTGTATCTGCTCTGTGTGTGAGGGAAGCTTGCACTGCTGCTGTCTGTGCTGTATCTGCTCTGTGTGTGAGGGAAGCTTGCACTGCTGCTGTCTGTGCTGTATATGCTCTGTGTGTGAGGGAAGCTTGCACTGCTGCTGTCTGTGCTGTATCTGCTCTGTGTGTGTGAGGAAACTTCAGTTTCAAGAGCCATTTGGCCCAGCTGCCGCAGCGCACTGGTAAGTTTGGTGTCCTGGGCACCTGGTGAGTATCGTAACTCTTTACTTGTGTTCTTTTGCAGAGCATCACTGGGAAGAATCTGCTTTTGCAAGAGCCAGAATTGGGTCAGCTGCCGCAGCGCACTGGTAAGTTTGGGGTTGTGGCCACCTCTGGGGAATTTCATAATTGTTTGTTTTTGGTTCTGGGGAATTGTTGTGTTCTCTGGACTGTACTGCATTTTTTTTCCTGAATCTTGACCCTTTGGCCAGATTTTTTACTGTCACTGCACTCAAGTTTTGTCCTGAATCTTGACCCTTCTTCATGATTTTTTACTTGCGCTGTACTTCAGTTTCAAGAGCCATTTGGCCCAGCTGCCGCAGCGCACTGGTAAGTTTGGTGTCCTGGGCACCTGGTGAGTATCCTAACTCTTTACTTGTGTTCTTTTGCAGAGCATCACTGGGAAGAATCTGCTGTTGCAAGAGCCAGAATTGGGTCAGCTGCCGCAGCGCACTGGTAAGTTTGGGGTTGTGGGCACCTCTGGGGAATGTCATAATTGTTTGTTTTGGTTCTGGGGAATTGTTGTGTTCTCTGGACTGTACTGCATTTTTTTGCTGAATCTTGACCCTTTGGCCTGATTTTTTACTGTCACTGTTACTGATTTTTTTTGTCCTGAATCCTGACCCTTTGCCATTAATTTTTACTTGCCATTGGGCCAGGTGCCGCTGCGCACTGGTAAGTTTGGGGTTGTGGGCACCTGGTGAGTTTCCTAACTCTTTACTTGGTTTCTGTTACAGAGCATCACAGGGGAGAATCCGCTGTTGCAAGAGCCAGACTTGGGTCAGCTGCCGCAGCGCACTGGTAAGTTTGGGGTTGTGGGCACCTCTGGGGAATGTCATAATTGTTTGTTTTGGTTGGGGGGAATTGTTGTGTTCTCTGGACTGTACTGCATTTTTTTGCTGAATCTTGACCCTTTGGCCTGAATTTTTACTGTCACTGTTACTGATTTTTTTGTCCTGAATCCTGACCCTTTGGCATTAATTTTTACTTGCTATTGGGCCAGGTGCCGCTGCGCACTGGTAAGTTTGGGGTTGTGGGCACCTCTGGGGAATGTCATAATTGTTTGTTTTGGTTCTGGGGAATTGTTGTGTTCTCTGGACTGTACTGCATTTTTTTGCTGAATCTTGACCCTTTGGCCTGATTTTTTACTGTCACTGTTACAGATTTTTTTGTCCTGAATCCTGACCCTTTGGCATTAATTTTTACTTGCTATTGGGCCAGGTGCCGCTGCGCACTGGTAAGTTTGGGGTTGTGGGCACCTCTGGGGAATGTCATAATTGTTTGTTTTGGTTCTGGGGAATTGTTGTGTTCTCTGGACTGTACTGCATTTTTTTGCTGAATCTTGACCCTTTGGCCTGATTTTTTACTGTCACTGTTACTGATTTTTTTGTCCTGAATCCTGACCCTTTGCCATTAATTTTTACTTGCCATTGGGTCAGGTGCCGCTGCGCACTGGTAAGTTTGGGGTTGTGGGCACCTGGTGAGTTTCCTAACTCTTTACTTGTGTTCTTTTGCAGAGCATCACTGGGAAGAATCTGCTGTTGCAAGAGCCAGAATTGGGTCAGCTGCCACAGCGCACTGGTAAGTTTGGGGTTGTGGGCACCTCGGGGGAATTTCATCGTTGTTTATTTTTGGGCAATTCTTTCTCTTTCTTTGCACGTGGCTGACTGGACACGTTTTGGTCGAATTTGCACCACCCATGTAACCGTTGGCATGTTACATTTTCTATTTTCGGGCACTTAATTTGAGCTTTTCAACAATTGCTATGGCTTTTTCCCCCTGCGCTTTTCACACTGTCTGTTTGCTCAACACCGTTCGGGGACTGGCATTTACCATTGCAGTTATGGCCCAACACGTTTGTCACTTTACTTGTGCCTCAGGGTTGCATGCATTTCTTATCGTTGAGCACCGGCGCTTTCTGAACTTTCCTTTCAACAATTGCCTTTCCCCCCTTTGAGGTGTCTTTAGTAATACCAACTATCTTTGTAGGTGAGTTAACTGACTGCGCCACAACCGGGAGATCTTCTGTTTTACAAGGGAGCAACAAGCCACCACAAGAAAAGCAGAATGGAGAAGTTTATGCAGCCTGCAAAGGGTGTGAAGCACAGATCACATCTGCCCACCCAGATAACCGCAGCAGACCGGGCCAGAGACTACAGCAATGTGATGCACGCTGATGGTGGGGTGCTGTTTTGCAGTGTGTGCAATGTGGCGGTGGACCACATCCGGAAACACACTGTGGATATGCATGTGCGGTCCCAAAAACATTTGAAGCGCTGTTCAGATGATCCTGACCTTCAATCTTCGCCGAAACGTGCACGCCAGATGACAGTGAACTCGCTATTCACCAAGAGTACAGCTGCCGGTGCCGCAAACCACGAAATGATAACTGAGTGGGTTAATGTCTGCACCGCGTTGAACATTCCGCTCAGCAAAACCGACCACCCTGTGTTGCGCAAGTTCCTGCACGAGCGAGTACGGAATGGTGGAGCGATACCTGGGAGTCATCAGCTGCAAGAACGGTATCTCCCAGAGAGATATACAAGTGCCAAGAACGAGCTGAAAGAGCTATTGAAAGATCAGAAGATTAGCGTTATCTTTGACGAAACACCAGATGTCGAAGGGCGGTGTGTTTTGAATGTGCTAGTTGGAGTAGTCTCTCCGCAGGGTGACCGTCAGATCCAAACCTACCTGGTGGACACAGTCTTCCTATCCCAGTGCAACCATGGGACTGTAGCGCAAGCTGTTGTAAAGGTGCTCACAGAGTACAGCATAGACTTCCAGAACGTTGTTTCCTTCAACACTGACAATGCGGCATACATGCTCAAGGCATTCAACACAGTGTTGAGGAATCTGTACCCAAACTCCATCCACATCACCTGCTTGGCACACATCATGAATCTTGTTGGGGAGTCATTTAGGAGGCCTTTTGTGGAGCTGAATGCTTTCCTGCTGTACTTCTCCCGCATCTTTTATATGGCTGGCAGCAGAAAGAGAAGGTACCTGCACCATCTTGCAGAGAACCATGGGATGAAGGCACGGGTGGCACCTGACCCTTGCAGTACCCGCTGGAATTCTTGGTTCGCCGCAGTCCAGTACCACTGCAAGTACTTTGAGGCCTATGCTGGGTTTGTGGAGTCAGAGATGCAACTCAGCAAGTCTCCCCCAGATTCCCTTGAAAATCTACAGAAGATTTTTAACACCGACCAAAGGGAGTGCATTAAAGTCCAATTGGACATTGTGGCAGAAAAATGCCAAAGCATTTTAAACCTGATGGAGCTATTCCAGAGTCAGACTCCAGTTACCATGAAGGTATACGATTATTTGGAGGACCTCCACATGAACTTAACCAACAATTCAGTCCTCACTGTGGAGTCACTAGAGCCGTTTGTACAGACCACTGCAGGGGCAAAACTAAGCCTGGCACAGAAAAAAAAAATTACAGCCCAGCTTAATGAAGCTTTTGAACATTCGCTAGAAAAGGTGGCCAAATACATGGGGGAGGCCCAGCCAGGCTTACAATTCTTGAAACAAGTGCGCCTCTTCAACCCTGCGCGACTCAGCATCCTGCCTAATGAGAAGAGTGCCTATTCAGCAATCCCTGGTTTCAGCGAAGTTCCCGATCAGGAGCTTCGCCTCTACTTTGACAATGTAGGGCCAGAAGCAGTGCAGGTGTCTGTTTCTGGACTTATTGACACCGACCTCTTTTGGCGTGGGCTGGCTGACCGCCTTCCAGCTCTTTCCCAACTTGCAGCTGTGTATAAGGACTGCGTCACAAGCTCTGCAGATGCTGAAAGGAGCAACAGTATATACAAAATTATTCTCTCTTCCAGACGACGGTCCCTTTCAGAGCAATCAATCCGGGCATTATTGTTTTTACACTACAACCAGCAGCACAATACTGGTCTTGATTTGGAGTGCTCGGAAGAACTTACCGTACTTGCCCAAGATTAACATGCCTTTTAATTAAAACAAATGGGCTGAATTGTAAATAAACAAAATGTACATAGCTCCATGTTGTCAAATAACTCAAACAGTAAGATATCTGTGTTTGGTGTTGCAAAAACCACAAAATAAAATGCCGCTAAATGCCGCTAAATTTCCATTTTTGTGCCGCTAAATTTTCATTTTTGTGCCGCTAAATTTTCATTTTTGTGCCGCTAAATTTGCCTATCCATGCCGCTATATCCTGGGGGGTCTGCCCAGTGTCCCTGTCTCCCTGTCACTGTGTTTGTATCTACCTGTTCCAGTGCCATGTTTCTATACCACATGTCTATGACTTCCTGTTTATTTCCGCGTTTCCCTGTGATCGGTTTAAAACAAAATATATTCCTACACTTTCCGACAAACTGTATTAGTAAGCGTCTTCCTCCTCCTCTTTCCGGCCATTATGATCCCTTTGTACAATTCCAGCCAGTTACATCGGCATCGTGTTAACAGTTTTCTCTGAAAACTGTTTATTGTACTGTGCTCCTGTTTGTAGTTAGTAAATTAAGGAAAAAAATTAAAGACAATATTAAGGACAAAAGTTAGTAAATTAAGGACAAAATCCTTTACTTTGATTTGCCTTCCATCGCCACAATGGCTGTGCATATGTCTGGGTCGTTTTGCTCGATTTGCCCTCGCAGAAACCTGACTTTTGCTTGTTTGTGAATACTGTATACATTTTGCGACAGCACAGATTGGGCATTTTTGACTGCCTCAAGTTGCTCGAAAACAGTTTTCGCATGAAAGTAAGCAAAACCAGCCCCACTTTGTCATCCTAGGAAAGGTACTTAATATGCTAGAATCTGAACTGCCCAAGTGACCATCAGGTCATGGAAAGGTGTGGCTTAACGGTTAGAGCGGCCGACTTAGAAGTTAGGGAAGCAGGTTCGAGTCTGGCGGGAGGTTTAAACATCCTGTGATTCCGGGCAAATCACTTAATCTCTCACTGCCTATCAAAAAACGAATGTGTCAGTGTGTAATGCAACTGGTGCTCGCGCGGAGCGCTCCTATTACTTCGGGTCGATTTCGTGCTATATAAAATCGCAACAAAAAAAAACAACAATCGAAATATTAAACGATTCGAAATTGTCATTAGAATATATCTGGTGTAGTAAACTGCATTGTAAACGTTCATTACTATAATAATTTGTGCAAATGTAGCAGCTGTCTAGGCATGTTTAAAACGTCAACAGCAGAATGTGCTCCTAATGTTCTAAGATAGTATGATAGAGACCTTTGCAGAAGTTGTTTGCACTCACCCTTGGGCACTGCTGTTGCTTGCTGCTTGCTGCTGCTGGGGCTGGGCTCCTGACGCCGCTAGTGATCCCCGGCGCCATCTACCACCTCGGCTGCCGCGGGAGGAACTACGGTTCCCAGCATCCCTAGCGGCCGGACACCACCACCACTTCCTGTCCCGCGCACCAGGAGGTGCTCAAAATCGCGGAGCTCCCTCCGCGTCGCGGACGGCGTCGGGCGGAGCCCGGGCAGAGGGCGGGCCGTCTGTGGCCGTCCGGGGCAGGAGGAGGCAGGGCAGGGCCACCCCACTTTCATCCACCGTACCGGTTTCAACTTGTGGCGCTTCATTGTGGTGCCGCAACTCAGCATGTCAACTCGCTCCGGTAAGGCCTTGAGGGGTGGCGGGGAAAGTGCCCCCGGGGGCACTATGTTCGGCTCTATGGATAAATTCCTGACTAGGGTGGCGGCTGTCATCGACAACGAACTTGCCATATCTGAACGGCGTCTTTCTTTTGACTTTCCTCCTTCCAAAAGCCCTTCTCCAGCAATAGTGTTGTCCCCACAAAATTCTATTTCCCCTGCACCCTTGCCTGGGGATCTACCTGGGGGTTCTTATATTGCACCATTAGAGGGTGGTATAGAAGGGGTAGAAAGCTTACTGACCGGTAACCACGGTACTAGCTCCTGTGCCGTGCTTATAGACCCATGCACTGAGTTTTCCTTAGTAGGCCCCCCTGGCATTCAGTCCCAACACTGCCCTGAGGTTTCTGCTCTTGTCCCACAACCTCCGCCTAAAACTCGACCTAACCAGGAGCCTAACAAAAGGAAGGGGAAGAGGGCAATTTATACTCGAAAGGGCTGTCCATCCAAGAGTACTAACCATCCCAGGTACCCGCCCCAGAGGGGTTTTTCCCCCCTGGGTGCCGCAGGACCTGTATCTTCAGGGACATCTATCTGTGCTCCAACTGCTATTGATACAGTACTACCTTCCCTGCTGGCCCCACCAACGCCTGACCAGGCCAACGTGGGTCCCTCCTTGGAGTCGATCGAGAAGCTGGTCAAGTCTCTTGTGTTGCCACTTATAGACCAGGTCAAGAGGTTGGGGGATAGGCTTGACTGCTTTGAGCAGGTTACCAGGGACAATTTTTTTGCCCTGAAAACCCTGCTCAAGCTCCAGCCAAAGCTCAGTGAGGATAGGACAGATAGGTTAGATAAGACCAATAGGATAGAGGTTCCAGTGAGACCCCCCTCGGGAGATCAGCTGACGCAGCCGCCCAAGCAACCAGCCTCTGGGAATTCTATCTTGGCTGCTCCTAAGGTTGGTCCTAGGCAGTTAAAGCCGAATGCTTCCACTCATGCTGCTCAAGTGCATGCTACCCCTCCCCCAGTAGTAACAACCCTGGTGTCTACCCAGGGCCCAAGGCAACATCAGAAGGGAGGGACGGGCCCTACTTCGCAACCTGGGGCTGTTTCATCTGCTACATCTGGCGGCACAGCATCAACTCCTAAGGTTGCATCTATCCCCGTCCCACCTATAAACCCTTCCCCTTTAGGTCCTCCTCAGAATAGTAGACGAAAGTGCCCCCCAGTTAACCTCCCCCCTGAGTGTCACCCGTATGTTGTTATTCTTACCAAAGTCCCCCCTATTAGGAGTACCCAGCGGGAAAACCATCAGGCACTCAAGAATAAGGTCATCCACTGGCTGAAAGCCAACAGGCCCTTGCCTTTGGGAGTGGATGGTATTATTCTTGGTGTACGCAGGGTGGGATGGATTGGAAACGGGAAAAAATCGCTTGAAGGGGATTGTGTGGTGGTAAACTTCCAAGATGCTAGGGTCGCCCAGCTAATATGCTCTCAAGGTCAACCCACGGTTGGAACGGGTATCGACATAGTCGACTTGACATTCTTCTACCCACGGTCTATTATGACCACTCCCACCTTTCACCTTGGACAACCCACCTATATCAGCAGTCCTGGGGGCCAATTCTCTGTGGAGAACACTGTCCACGGCCTTTCGACCCCGGGAGTTTTTCCCCAGCAGCTATGCCTAGCTCCAGTGATACCAAACTGGGGACCCTGGAGCTGTTGACTCAGTTATGTTCCCGGGGAGGTCGCTGTGGCTTCAAGCCTTGTTGCTGAGTCAACACCTTACCTCAAATCCAATGGCTCCTCCTCCTCATCGCAAATTCAGACTACGGCCGAGCTTGTAGAGGAGAAGGGGGAGACTGGGGCATCCTATAATCTTCTGGCTAGTCCCCCTGGTGTGGGTCCTGTGGTCTTATCACCTCCTGTCGAGGATTGTAGCATTGCGGCTGTAACGGACCCCCAGATTAGGGTTTTCAGCTGGAATGTGGCGGGACTCGAGAGGAAGCTGGCGTTGCCGGACTGGAGCGAGCGTGTGGAGCAATACTCCATATGCCTGTTCCAGGAAACCTGGAGTCGGGTGCCCCTACACAAGGCGGGCTATTCCACCCACTTTTCGCCGGCAGTAGAAAGTGCAACTGGCAGGGGCCGCCCTTCCGGTGGCCTGTTAATCTGGGTAGCCACTGAACTCAACTGTAGGGTGGAGGAGAGGGACACTAATTGCCCTGATCTCCTAAATATTTTGCTGAGAAATTCCCAGGGCAGAGTTATTCTAAACATTTTTAACATCTACGCCCGTGGCACTAAGGGGGGAAGAGAATCCCCAGTAATCGCTTGTCTGGAAGCCCAACTCCGCTCATCTCCCCACAGGTCCTGTACCTTGCTGGCAGGTGACCTAAACTGCACTTTCGAGCCCCTGGACCTGGATATCCTAGCAGACCAAGAGGAACTTGATAATGGGTGGGGGATTCCGCCCCTCGAGCTTAGTCCTATTAAAAAGTGGACAGAAGTGGCCCTCCAGATCAACTCACTAGTTATGGAGTTTGGTCTTAGAGCTGCCAACGGCAGGACTAGGTCCGACAAAGTAGGGGCGCACACCTACAACAGGCCAGGGCACATGTCACGGATTGATTATTTTCTCCTTGACATACACCTGTGGAGCCTGGTGGAGGACATGGTAATTGTACCTTCTGTAGAGAGTGACCACAATCTCCTGTCCCTCACCCTGTCCCACAGGTGTTTCAATAGCACCGTGAGTAGATCTCCTTGCAACCCCGCCCCGGACCCGTCAGTGGTTACAAACTGTGGTCGAAGGTTAAAGTGGGCGAAGCTAGCTCTTTCGGAGGAGAAAACTTCTGTGATTAGGCAGCTTCTGGTTTCAGCCCTAGCCAATCTTGATTGTCAAGAGGAAGGGCTGATGGAGGTGGCACCCAGGTTCTGTGTCATAATTCAGGCCATTGGCGACCTCTTTTTAGTTCCAGCTCACCCGAGTGGAAGGAAACCAAGCTTACGATCGGGTCAGGGCTGGTACAATCAGAAGTGTAGGGAGGCGAAGTCACTTCTCATCGAGGCAGTCAAGTCCAAATTACCGTCTAGGACTAGGGAGGCCAGGAGATACTATGCACTCTGCCAGAAAAATGGAAGGATGGAGTGGGAGGTTAATTTCTGGCAGGACCTCCTGGCTGCCAGTCGTGGGAAAGATGCCAAAGGTTTTTGGGACATGGTGGGCAAAAGGAATCGTCCTGACGATTCCCGGAGGACGTGTACCATCAATGCCCAGACTTGGTTCTCCCATTTCCAAAATCTCTATTCTGCTGTCGAAGGCCCACTTAATGATTCCTTTAAACTCCCACCCTTTACTCTAGTTCGTGACCTGGAACTGTTTTCTCCCTTGGATGTAACAAAGCAGATCAAAACCTTGGTCCCTTTGAAAGCAGCTGGTCCGGATGGCCTACCGGGGGATATCCTCCGTGCTTACCCGGAAGAATGGGGGGTACTAATCTCTGCACTCCTCAACGCAATCATGGGGGGAGGCCCTGTGCCTGACTCCTGGAGAGGTGCGGAGGTGGTCCCCATTTTCAAAAAGGGCAGTCGGGACTTACCCGGGAACTATAGGCCTATAAGCCTAATAGACTCAAGCCAGAAATTGGCTGGGAAAACCATCTTGGGGAGAATCACTCAATGGGTGGACGACAACCACATTCTGTCCGACATGCAGGCTGGGTTCCGTTCGGGTACAGGAACTATTGAACAGGTCTTTAGGCTTTTGTTATTACACTGGAAGGTGGTGGTACTGGGCAAAGGCAGTCTTTACTTGGCCTTTATTGACCTTAAGACTGCCTTTGACCTGGTACCAAGGGAGGAACTTTGGAGGGTGCTTCACGGTTTAGGGATGCCCCCATATTTACTAAACCTCCTTATTAACCTGCACACCAACACCTATGCCCAGGTTAGATGGGGGCTGAATGGGGAAAAGACCGATAAGATCAGGGTCGAGAGGGGAGTAAGACAGGGCTGTGTTTTGGCCCCTACCTTATTCTCCCTCTATATTAACGGGGTGGTAGATCATCTTCTGGGCGAACCATCAGACGCCCCCATTTTGGGAGGAGTAAAAATTCCAACTCTGTTGTTCGCCGACGACACCCTCCTCATCTCTAAAACCCCCCAAGGTCTACAGACACTGCTGAACCGCTTCCAGGACTTCTGTACCACCAAGGGCCTTGTCATCAACATAGACAAGACTAAGTACTTAGTCATGCATCCACCTCGCAAACTTGGCCGCCCTCCAATTCTGAACTCTATACCCCTAGAAAGAGTGGCAGAATTTGATTATCTGGGAATCCGACTGAATGATGCGATGAACTGGACTGCCCACATTGATAAAATGACTTTGGTGCACAAAAGGGTGGGGGGCGCCCTTCTTAAGGAGTACAATAACTCTACAAAACATTGTGTTGCTCCTATACTTGAGATCTACAAAGCACGTGCGGTCCCAGCGTCACTCTATGGATCGGAACTGTGGGGCTTGGGCAAAGTTGACCCATTAAGCAAGGCCGAAAACAAATTTATCAAG
Organism: Lissotriton helveticus; assembly: GCF_964261635.1. Classification (NCBI taxonomy): domain Eukaryota; kingdom Metazoa; phylum Chordata; class Amphibia; order Caudata; family Salamandridae; genus Lissotriton; species Lissotriton helveticus. The sequence goes on along the minus strand of NC_136059.1, from coordinate 1,505,943,649 downwards.
GATCTCCTTGCCATTCCATCGAGCAGCCCGACCATCCCAGTGCTCATGGACACTGGCTGTAAAGCCATAAGGGACCAGGCTCGGCTTCGTCCCTTTCTGCTCTGGGCACGCTTGTGGAGGGTCCCGGAGCTACAATCCTATGCCAATGGCTTGGCAGAAGTGATGCACGCTGATGGTTGGAGTAGCATCAAATGGCTGAAGGACATAAAACATCTCTTAGGGGAACTAGGTTTGGACTCTTGCTGGCATAGTCACTCCGCTCCTCCAAAGAAGATTTTAAAAAAACTTTTCTGGGAGTGGGTTTGTGTGAAGCGCTCTAGAAGTCAGCAGCACTGCAAAACCACCGTAGCTTTCCTGCTGTTCAAAGACGCTGTCCTGTACGAGCCATACATGGATATTATAACAGTTGCTATGGATAGGTCCCTGTATATCAAATTCCGGCTAGGAACTTTGCCCTTGGCCGACTTCTGCTCGAGGTGGAATAAAGCCCTGCCCACATCACGCTTCTGTGCTCTTTGCCAGGATAAGCCAGAGACGGTGCCACATTTCCTTTTCGAATGCCCGGACTATGGTCGCCCCAGATCACGTTGGCTTGGTCCCATCTGCAGAGAACTGGGGACTCGTCAGCACTCCGTTGCCCTTCGGATTCTTTTAACTAATACAGCCCCTCCTATTGTTTGTGCTGTTGCTAAGTTTTTTAAATGGGCCTGGTTGATTAGACTTAGAAGACTGTCCACATCAATTTAATTCTTTTTTATCTAATTTATGCTGACCTAACGTGTTTTTAATTTTCATAATATTTGTACAGTCTTACTTATTTCGACATGCTGTTTTTATCTTTTTGTACTGCTTTTATGATATATGCATATCGAAATAAAGCAATCAATCAATCAGTATGATAGAGACAGCCAATCTTTCTGATGACTAGGTCCTGTTACTAGCGCTATACTCTGTGACTTTAGCAGCTCTTTATTAAATCACGCCTTCTTCCCCCAGGATTATCGATCAATGGCAACGGGCGCTGTCTGTGCCCCGGAGCGGGCTCCAGGTCCGTGCGGGCGAATTTAGTCAAATCCGTCCACTTCTACTCGGAGAGCCCTGGGTGTGAAAAGAAGGAGGTCATGTGAGTACCCTTTGAAAGCATCGTAAGGAACTACAGGCAACCTTAAACCATGTGTACTCTGTATTTTCAAGCATTTACAAGCCAACGGACTTTATGCATTCATTTGAGGGAAAAGATATATATATATATGTGTATATATATATATATATATATATATATATATATATATATATATATATATATATACACATATATATATATGATTATATATATATATATATATATATATATATACACATATATACACATAACACACATATATATTATATATAAATATACACACACATATGTATTATATATCATATATATAAATATATACATATTATATATATATATATATTTATATTTTTATATATATATATATAGATACATACATACATATATGAATCCCCTGGGTGTTCAGTTCCCTGACAAAAGTAAAGTCCAGCAGATTACGAAAAGTTAGAAGCAAAGCGTGGCACTTTCCAATTTAATTTTAACAACTCGCAAGACTTGGGAAGCATATTTTTTTAAAGTGGGATAATTTGTAATTTAAACATTTGGCCTTGGCTTTCAAAAAAGGAAACCCCTTAGGTTGTGATACTTGTGCAGTCAACAGTCTGCTCAATTTGATAGCAGAATTTGGACATACAACCCCCTGATTGTGGTAAGAATACACGTTGCCGGATCATGAAGTTGCGCTCAGTTAAAACCTGTCAAATCGATAGAAAAAAATACAGCAACAAGCAAGCTTGGAACCGAAATCGTGTGCAATGTATTTGTTTCCAACCATTCCGAGATCCAAAAAAAAACCAAACCCACGCAATTGGTGTGTGCCGACTGCACACTTTGTACCGAACATTGCGCCCAGACTGAAAAGGGGGGGCCCTCGGCCCCCCCGCACGCATGGCGGCGCGGCGACCGCCTCACCCCTTCTCCCCTTCGGGTCCTTCGACGGTGGGGGCGTGCCCTGGGGGCGCGGCCCACCGCCGATTGGCCGGCGCCCCTCCTGACCCGGAATCAATGGACTGGTTCCGGGTCAGGGGGGGCGGGCGAGAGGAGGGGCCACCCGGCCCCTCGGGAATAAGAGGTAGGGAGCGCCCAGGAGACTCCCTTGTCCCTGGACGCTCCCTCGCTGAACGTCGTGCCCCGCGTTCGGGGCTTCTTTGTTTTGATAATCCTTTTTCCTTTTTGTTTCAGGAGCTGGTTTGATCTGCGCGGGAAAGGCAGCGGCGGCGGTAGCGGAGGCGACGGTGTTCAACTTCGTTACTCCCTTGGCGAGACTAGGAACCGGTGCAACCGCGCCCCGAGAACTGCAACAGCGAGGAGAGCAGCGCGTGTGGGAGGAGAGGCGGCGGTAGCAGCTCCTTGAGGCCGGTCCGTAAACGTGAGGCGGAGCTCATTTGTAAGCGGAGCGCTCGGTGCCCGCGTAAGGTATTGTGGCGCGGAGACCGGGGATAGGCAGCGGGCTGGCGGCAAGACGCCGAGGGAGCTCCCCGTAGCGCGGAAAAGAGCGCGAAAACGTCTTTTGTGCTTGGGCCATACAAGGGGTTTGACTGAACGCTCTTTAGGCGCCATGATCAATTAAGGGGGCGCGATATTGAGAAAAGGTGCATTCACGTGTGGGGGGAGCCTAGCGAGAGCGGCCAGTGGTTTTTTTACTCGCATAAGGCCACAGGGCTCATTAACGGTGAAATAGTTATACACAGCATGGTAATAAGTCAGGGGTGAATTTTACGTCGTTTACAGATTGGGTGGAGGGAACCTGTGATTGTTGTTGGCAATTTTCTGAAACAGTATTATTATGGTATAGGTGTTACACGAATGTTGTGAAAGGAAGGGTGAAGTAACAACCAGGAACTGTGTTATAGGTGCATGGCATTGCCTAATATAAACGTGTAATTGCCAAAAAATTCGATAATTGCCTTATATATGCTGCTTGGTCTGCAATAATTACACGTTTTTTTTTTTTTTTTTTTTTTTTTTTTTTTTTTTTTAACTACAAGCCACCATTGTTTTGAAAAACGAGGTTTCTGTTTTCCCTACAATCAGCCCACCTCTTTATTACATGCTGATGATACGTAGCTATATTACAGACATTTAACGACATTGATGGTGCAACAGGTCTTTTTTAGGAGGGATACTGTGGTGATTTGGGCTGATTGTACTGATATTATTCAAAGGAGTGTTATTTTCAATATTGCATGTACACGGTGATAACATACTTTTTTGATTCCAGGCAATTTTGGGCCACTTACTAGCGGACAGGACGTAAGAGCATCCAAAAAAGCACGCAAAGGGGGTGTGGACCAGAGCCGTGGACTGCTATCGCAGGCGAGGACAAGGGACTGGTCGGTAAGAGGGGTACGGGGGGCTAGCACTCATCGCTCCTGGTGGCCGCCGGGTGGGTCTACATTAGGTTTACTCACCCCTTTCATAAGCGGACAAGCCGCTAGTGTTGCGGTCGCCGTTGCTTGGTGCTGAAAGCCCCCTGGTGACCCTCCATCTGAAAGGTACACACGGTTGACCTGTTGGGAACTAAGTAGGCAGCGGGGGTTTTTTGGGGTAAGCGTCATGCCAGGTCCAAGAGGTGGAAAAAGGGGGTCCAACATGGAGGCTATGATGCGGGCTATGATGCGTGAGATGAACGACATTAAGCAACAACTAGGACAAATTAAGGAGCGGGAAGCTCAGTTGGAGGGTAGAGAGGGCGAGGCACCGGGCCCGTCCGGGAGACCGATCCGCAAGAGGGTGGCACCAGTGCCAAGAGGGGAATTTGTTACCCCGCAGGGGAAACCTAGGTCCAAACGGCCCAAGGAGGCGGTCCCCACCCCAGGCCCAGTGGGTCCGTTACCCGCCGCACCGCCAGCGGTGGTCCCACCCCCGCAGGTGCCTACACCCATTGCCCCCGTGGTGCCGGTGCCGGCAGGTCAACCAGTAGACGCTGGGTCTGCTCCCACACCGGTGCCCACAATCCCGGGTACAGGCGGCCCACACCCAGCGCCCGCCCTGCCAGCTGTGCCAGGACCACTGGGCATAACCCCAGTGGTACCTGTAGTCCCGGGGGGTAATGTAGATTCAATGCCACCCGAATTGTTGTCTCAGTTAACGGCCATGATGCCATGGCTTCAAAAAGGGGGAGCCTTCCCGAATTCTGCAGACCATGCGGCAGAGGCGGCAAAGTTCGTAGAAAAAATCAGATCGGCACCGATCGCCGACAGTGTTGCTTTGCCAATTTCTTCTCCCCTTGCAGGTTCAAGTGTTTCCCAGCTGGACGGAGTACAAGGGCAGCCGCCCCCGGTGCCCGCACTTGGTAAGGAAGTGGCATTGCCGCTCTTGGGGGACGGTGTAGTACCTTCCAGGAGCGAAAATCTAGCTCAACATGTGTCTTTAGCTGTTAAAGAAATGATTTGGGCTGACAAATACGTGTACATTTATTCTTTATTATTGGATAATAGGGAAATGGAGCAGGCGAAGGCACTGAAAGAGTGGATGCTCCCAAGTGAATGGAGGGCGCAGTGTACTAGATTCAGGGTTGAGGAAAATCTCAATAATTGGATGCAAGCATGGGCCGTTTTCACTGCAGTTAAGGCTGAGCGTCCTCCAGATCTGCAGGCTGCATTGGCTTGCTACTCGAGCAGGATTGTGGGGTGGAGTCAGCAGTATTCTGGGGAAGCATGGAAGGGTTATGATGTAAATTTTAGGAAGGCATTGGAATTCAATAGAGCATTACCATGGGACTCGGTAGATTCCATGGCCTGGCACAAACAGTTCTCTGACACTGCACCTCCCCCTCAGTTCGGTGCGGGCAGGGTGTTCACTAGACCGCAGCAGCCCTTTCGGCCCCCCCAAACGGGTGAAGTACCTGGGAAATTTAGGGCAGGTGGGCCAGAGAAGAAAGGAGTGTGCTGGGATTTTAATAAGCGTACCTGCACACGGGCCGCGTGTAAGTTTAGGCATGCATGTGCCTCCTGTGGGCACCCCTCTCATCCAGAATCTACCTGTAGGTCCAAGCAAGGTAACACGGGACAGAGAGGTAGGGGAAAGCCACTATAAGTCAGTCACGTCACGCCCCCCCACTCCAGTGGATGTGGTGGCAATGATTCCATTCTTGAACAGATACCCTGACCACAAAGCGGCAACCCTACTCCAGGAAGGTTTTTCTAAAGGTTTTAGGATCCCGGCCGAGGGATACACAGGCAGCGCGCACTGTAGAAATCAATTATCAGTCACACACAATCCGGCTGTTGTGGCCGCCAAAATTGACAAGGAGCTTTCCTTAGGCAGGATATCTGGCCCTTTTTCTGCAGTGCCAGTACACAATTTTGTGTGTTCCCCGCTGGGAGTTGTCCCCAAGAAAGAGAAGGGGCAATTCAGACTGATTCATAACCTATCAGCGCCAAAGGGGGCCTCACTGAATGATGCAATTGACGAAGGTATCTGTAGTGTTAAGTACGCCTCTTTTGATCAGGCTGTGACCTTATTACAGTCCACTGGACCCGGGGCGCTGATGGCGAAATCAGATATAGAGTCCGCCTTCCGCCTCCTCCCAGTCCACCCGGCGGACCAACATCTTTTAGGTTTCACCTTTAGGGATAGTTTCTACATGGACAAATGCATGCCTATGGGTTGTTCTATTTCTTGTGCCTATTTTGAGATGTTTAGTTCATTTCTTGAATGGGCCATGAGACAGGTGACAGGCCACCAAAGGGTCATGCATTACTTAGATGATTTCCTCTTCCTCGGTACAGCGGGTTCTCAGGAGTGCGCACTGGCATTGCAGGAATTTTGCGTGCTCATGCGGGCTTTTGGGGTCCCGCTTGCGCCTGGGAAGACGGTGGGCCCGACCACCTGCTTGGAATTTCTGGGCATCGAGATTGACTCGATGGAGAAATGTTTTAGACTACCTAAGGACAAGGTGCGCAAATTCAAGACGTCGCTACAGTTATGCCTCCGGAAGGAGAAGGTCACTTTGCAGCAATTACAGGAGGTGGTAGGGCAACTGAATTTCGCACTAAGAATCATCCCAATGGCTCGCCCCTTCTCTCGCTCCATCGCGCACGCGATGCAGGGGCTGAGGGAAAAGCACCACCGCACGCGCCTATCGTCTGAAGTTCGCCAGGATATGCTTATTTGGATGGCATTCCTGGAGGATTTTAACGGTAGGGTGGTCTGGCCCGGCCCGCTCACTACATCAGCGGAGTTAGGACTATGGACCGATGCGGCCGGTAGTGTGGGCTTTGGTGCCATCCTAGGGAATAGGTGGGTCGCTCAACAATGGCCAGAAGAGTGGAACACATGGGGTTTGCTCGGCAACATTGGCTTCCTGGAACTTTTTCCAATATGGGTGGCACTGATGGTTTGGCCCGAACACCTATGTAACCAATCAGTGGTGTTTTGGTCAGATAACATGACAGTGGTGGAATGTATCAATCAGCAGGGGGCGCGGTGTCCTTTCATACTTCGTTTGATCAAGGAAATTGTTCTGCGTTGCCTTAAACTGAATGCTAATTTTAGAGCCAAACATGTCCCTGGTGTTTTAAACAATGCTGCTGACGCCCTTTCTCGCTTCAAAATGCAGGTTTTCAGGGAACATCTCCCCACAGCAGACCCCTCGCCAGCACACTTCCCAGCAGTACTTTGGCAGATTGGTGCCCCAGATTACAAGACCTCGTGGTCGCTAGCCTAGCCCCCAGGACCAAGACGGCTTACGAAGGGGCGTTTCTGTCTTATTGTTCTTTTTTGGGGCCACAGTGGGAAGTGCTTTGGGCGAAGGAGGATGGGTTTGCAGCCTACTTAGAATGGATGCACAAAGAGGGGCGCTCAGTAGCAGCGGCAACCAGACATAGGGCAGCAGTGTCATTCTTCGCTCAAGCCAGGGGCTTCCGGGATCCCACCAATACCTTTATGATACGCAAGGCTTTAAGGGGATGGCGCCGTATTCAAGGACACCAGAAGGATAAAAGGAAGCCCATGGGGTTGGCCCGGCTAACAGCCTTACTGGGCACGCTGGAGATTGTTTGTAACTCAGAGTGGGAAGTGCTTCTTTTTAGGGCGGCATTCTCCCTGGCATTTTATGGGGCACTGAGAATTAGTGAACTTGTGGCAGGATCGAAGGCTGACATACTAGGTGGCTTGCAGAAGGCTGGGGTGACGATAAGGGGTGACACCATGTGGGTGATTATCCAGAAATCGAAGACCGATCAAGAAGCTAGGGGCCACACCATAGTTCTGCGACGGGCCCCCGCCAACCCGTGCTGCCCGGTGAGGCACGTGGAATCACTCATGGGATTATTGGTCGGTTCAGTAGGCAGGGCGTTGCTCTGTCACGCCGACGGGAGCCCCTTGACCAGGTATCAATTCAGGAGAGTGTTCGAAATAGGGGTTACAAAAGCGGGTCTTGATCCTAGAGATTTTGGATCTCATTCCTTCAGGATTGGGGCAGCAACTGAGGCGGTGGCGGGGGGCCTCCCAGTGGAAAGAGTGAAGACAATTGGGAGGTGGTCGTCAGACTGCTATAAACGTTATGTTCGGATTGACATGCTATGATTACCTGTCACTCACGCTTGGTCTCTTTTCCGCTCTCTTACAGTTTCTCAGACCTGTTACGCAGGGGAGGAATTTGTCGTCGGGCACCGCCAATATTCATCAGCACGGAGCGGCGACCAGGAAACAACAAAGAACAATGTCTGGATTGTTGGTCATTCATATGTTAAGCGAGCGGAATGTGTTTTCCTGTCAGGTGACAAGAAGGAAAGGGCGGCACAACTAGGGTTGAATATCACGTTTTTTGGCAGAGGGGGGTTGTGTCTTCACGAGTTTAGGGGATTCTTCCAAGGGCTGTTAGCACGCCAGCGGGCTCCACCGTCAGTGGTGATACTTCACCTTGGGGAGAACGATTTGGCAACACTGGGCAGGCGCACCTTGATTGAGGAGATTATCTCAACAGCGGGTTGGATAGCTAGGACCTGCCCCGGGTGCACACTAGTATGGTCACAACTAATACCTCGACTTCAGTGGCGGGGGGGCGATTCAGTCAGGGCGTTGAATCACTCGGTAAAGAGGATCAACACACGGCTGGATAGGTTGTTCCGAACCCCCGTGTTACAGTCAATACCTCATGGGTGCATCTGGGGTCAAAAGTATTACTTGAAAGACGGGGTTCATCTGACAGAAGAGGGTAATGTCCTATGGGCTGACAATATCTGGGCTTGGCTGGAGGGCTGGGGTAGGAGGATGTGTCCTTAGATAGGGGCTAGAGGGGGAGGCCAGATCGTCGGTTAACAATACTGGCCTGTGGCGGTAAGGTCATTATCGGTGAGCACATATTTGAGGTCTGAGGGGGCGGGCATCATCCTATGGAGGTTCCCGCCCAGGGGGAGGAGCCTGCGGGCCACTCCCAGTACTCCAGGGGCAAGGTAATATGCAAAGGAGCGCGGGTAGGAGTAGTTCACGCTTTCCTTAGGCTGGTAGCCACCCCGCGCGCGTGGACTCATGACGCCATCGGCGCAGAGTAAGGGCCCTCCTTTAGTGGGTAAATGGAGTTTGGGGCGTAGACCGGGCAATTCCCGGGGTAACACTGCGCATGCGCACTTCTAAGGGGAAGGCGCCGCTTTGTAGGACCTGACACCGGTAGTGACCCTGCCATATGGCCAGAAATGTACAAAAATCAAGATAGGATGTTTAGTTAAGCTAGGAACAAACTTGTATTAGAGTTTTGTTAAGGTCAGGCTCTCAAACTTGTTGATAACGATTGTATAACTGAATGTCCTGCTGATTTTTGTATCTCATTGTTGATTATGCAATTAAAACCCTTTTTTAATTTCATACTTTAATAAATACGGCCGGGCGACTAGCGCCCGCCTTCCAAAGAGTAAACACGTCTCGTGTCCACGTTCCTTGGTGTTGGGTGCCGGATTGGGGGGGGGGCGGCAGCTAGTCGCTGACCATGTGAAAAGGGGGGGCCCTCGGCCCCCCCGCACGCATGGCGGCGCGGCGACCGCCTCACCCCTTCTCCCCTTCGGGTCCTTCGACGGTGGGGGCGTGCCCTGGGGGCGCGGCCCACCGCCGATTGGCCGGCGCCCCTCCTGACCCGGAATCAATGGACTGGTTCCGGGTCAGGGGGGGCGGGCGAGAGGAGGGGCCACCCGGCCCCTCGGGAATAAGAGGTAGGGAGCGCCCAGGAGACTCCCTTGTCCCTGGACGCTCCCTCGCTGAACGTCGTGCCCCGCGTTCGGGGCTTCTTTGTTTCCCACCCACCATCCCTTGGTACAAAGTTTAAGCAGCATTATGTCCGGTCTAATGGTAAGTTTCATAGGTATAGACCGCGGGAGAGAGTAGGTTGTTGTGGTATTTTGTGATCTGTTGTCAGGACTTTTTTCCCTTTGTAGAAAAATGATGTGTGAAGTGAACTATATTTGATGATGTGTGTCTTTAGGCCTTTTTTCCCTTTGTAGATATACGTAGTTATTGTGACTGTGAGCAACATGCGTGAACCGAATTGTAATTTATGCCATGTGTCGTTAGGCCTTTTTTTTTTTTTTTTTTTTTTCCCCTTTAGCTATGCGTGGATACTGTTCTTTATTAGCCAGTGTAGTTGTCCTTTAGACTTTTTTCCATAGGTCGTCGTATTTATTAGGTATGGGGCATGCGGTAAGGTCATTATCGGTGAGCACATATTTGAGGTCTGAGGGGGCGGGCATCATCCTATGGAGGTTCCCGCCCAGGGGGAGGAGCCTGCGGGCCACTCCCAGTACTCCAGGGGCAAGGTAATATGCAAAGGAGCGCGGGTAGGAGTAGTTCACGCTTTCCTTAGGCTGGTAGCCACCCCGCGCGCGTGGACTCATGACGCCATCGGCGCAGAGTAAGGGCCCTCCTTTAGTGGGTAAATGGAGTTTGGGGCGTAGACCGGGCAATTCCCGGGGTAACACTGCGCATGCGCACTTCTAAGGGGAAGGCGCCGCTTTGTAGGACCTGACACCGGTAGTGACCCTGCCATATGGCCAGAAATGTACAAAAATCAAGATAGGATGTTTAGTTAAGCTAGGAACAAACTTGTATTAGAGTTTTGTTAAGGTCAGGCTCTCAAACTTGTTGATAACGATTGTATAACTGAATGTCCTGCTGATTTTTGTATCTCATTGTTGATTATGCAATTAAAACCCTTTTTTAATTTCATACTTTAATAAATACGGCCGGGCGACTAGCGCCCGCCTTCCAAAGAGTAAACACGTCTCGTGTCCACGTTCCTTGGTGTTGGGTGCCGGATTGGGGGGGGGGCGGCAGCTAGTCGCTGACCATGTGTAATGGGGTTTTCTCTGCAATTCATTGTGCTGCAGACAGTGCGTCCGAAACATGGTGCGTTGACTGCCGCTGTATATTTCTGAGCTGTGTTTGGGCTATAATACATACTCACTGCTCGCTTGAGCTATAGATCACAAGATGTATTCAAAGGCGGGCTTTTAGCTCAATTCGGCGCCCGGCTACCCTTTATATAGCCAGGGCCACTGGAACGGTGTGTTTGTGCAGCCATAGCTTTTTTCGCCTATTTGTGAATTTGCCCCAATTGCTACACAATCCATCAATTGCTGTGTAATGGTCATCTTTCAGCTGCTTAATTCTGTATTTGTTCGTTCAACTGATACTGCTGATGTGAAATATTTGCATAGAGTATTACCCTGTGTAAAAATCACAAAATTATTATATTTGACAAAAGAGGACCCCTATATATCTCAAAGACTAGCTATACATAGGGAAAAATGTCACTGTAAGTAAAGGTCTATAGCTAAGTCAGTCAATTAATGACATGAAAAGTTCTAGGTCTGTCAGTTGTATTAACACTCCACACAGTATATACTACTGTTTTTTTCATAGATCAATATTGTCACACAAAAGTATTCACTTTCTAATTCATTTTATTTATGTATCAAAATGTCAATGTCTTTTTGTCTATACTTTTAAATACAAAATATATTTTATAATTGGAGTTTGATATCACACAATGTTAATACACATATTAATACAACTGACAGACCTAGAACTTTTCATGTCATTGATTGACTGACTTAGCTATACACCTTTACTTAAAATCACAAAATGATGACATAATTCTATCCAAAATGGTGCCGCATAATTTGCCTTTTCCTGCCGCATAATTTTATCAAATGTGTTTCATAATTCGGTGCTCCCCAGCCGCATGATTCCAGTGGCCCTGAATATGATATAATGGGAACTGTCATGATGCTCTTTGAAGGCTATTTAGAAACACAAGGGAGTCGCGCTACTGTTTGTGCAACAAACAGAGTCGGCAGCTCTGCGGGTTAGTGCCGCACTGCAGAGGGCACAGCTCGAAAACAGTGGGCACCGCAAGCAACGCTCTTGTTCTGTTCTTCTTTTTCAGCGCCATCTTGAAAAAGGGGCAAGAGAAAAGATGCCTGGACTGGAACTCGAAGAAAGTACAGAAGCTGGTCCAGACTATGAAGAAAAGGTGGGTATGACTCTGTCTTTGGGGCATTTTCAACAACATGGCGACGTTCTCACAGTACTGCTGACTGCTCACCCTTTACTGATTGGCTGTTTACAATGATTAACCTCATGGAAAGAATGTACTTTAACAACACTTGCGGCCTATATGCAGGGGTTTAGGTCTGATGAAAAAAACTGTTTGGGGGGCTCTAAAGGGGCGTGTCAATGTAATTAAGGGCGTGGCTTAAACACACATAAACTAAAAATCTGTACTTAGCATAGTGTTCCTCCCGACTAGTATTTTGCTTCTTCTGGTCATTGCAGCCAGATATATAACACAACAAGTAACATTACACTTTCAACAAGTCAGGACTGTTGGCATTGTCAACGGCTTAGTTGAATAATATAAATAAGCAACAACTATGGCTTCGGTGTCTAAAATATTGAAAATGTTTCCGTTCTGAAATGATGAGACTGTGCAAGAACCATAAGTCTCTTTGAAGTTACGTCACAGACATTGAAGGGTGGCGCTGCTGCAGAATGAAGATTTATTTTTCACCCTGATGGCAGGGCAAAAAACAGAGAGCCCGATAAAGAGCCGTTTTAGGACTCGCTTTTTAGGACTACCGTTGCTGAGCACCGGCAGGACCCGGCCCACTTGAAGCCCTGCCTATATGTACACAAATATTTGTCAGTGGGTCTGCCAGCCCTCGCGGTTTACAGTGCTCTGATATTTCGGTGACCTCTGCTGGTAGAAGGGTGAGTGCGTCCAAATCTGTTCCTATGGACGGTTTTGTATGGGGGCTCTTCCACCAGAAGAGGTGGGTGCATGACAGCTTGTCCACAATCAAACACAGGGAGTGAGGGCGAAGGGTGTATTAGCAGGGGCGGCTGGTGACATTTGAAAGTGGTGAGGCGTAAACTAATTTGCATATTGCACCGCAGCGATCGAGCGCAGCGAGCGAGCCCGAACCACCTTGCATCCATCCATACATCATTCATGCATCCACCCATCCATCCACCCACCCACCCTGCATCCATACATCGTTCATTCATGCATCCACCCACCCATCCATCATGCATCCACCCATCATGCATGCATCCATGCATCCATCCATACATCATTCATGCATCCACCCACCCATTCTGCATCCATACATCATTCATTCATTGCCAACTATATTGAATCCCATGGGCTCCTGCACGACTCTCAGCACGGCTTTCGATCGGGCCACAGCACGGAGTCGGGCCTTGTTGAAATGGCTGACTCGGTGAGATGGACGCTGGATCGAGGGTCGAGGGCGGTGTTAGTGCTGCTGGATCTCTCAGCAGCATTTGACACCGTCTCTCATAAGATCCTGCTGAGAAGGCTGGGAGACCTGGGTATTGGCGGTACAGTGTTGAGATGGCTCTCTTCCTACCTGGGTGACCGTACTCAGCAGGTATACACCCCTCCCTACACCTCCACCGCTAGACCACTTAAATGGGGAGTTCCACAGGGCTCCTCCCTGAGCCCGCTCTTGTTCAATGTTTACTTTTCCCCCTTGGCTAAACTGATTGCGCAAACTGGGATTAAATCCACCTCCTACGCTGACGACATTCAGTTACTCTTCACCTTTGATACCCCCACTGCCTCTGCCTTCGACCCATTGAAAAACTGTCTAAGAGACATCTCTAGCTGGATGGACTCCAATTCCCTCCGACTCAACGCTGGAAAGACAGAGATTTTGTTTTTTAACTCATCATCCCCTCTTGATTCTAATTTATGGTGGCCGGATGATCTCAGCCATGCCCCCACGCCTAAAGACTCGGTGAGAAACCTGGGAGTGCGCTGGGATAATCATCTCAGTTTCAACGCCCAGGTTCAAACAGTAGCAGCATCCTGTTTTGCTAAGATCAAGACAATTAGACGGCTCATCAACTACCTGCCGATGGACTGCCGTAAGACTGTGGTACAAGCCCTGATAATATCTCACCTGGACTACGCCAACGCACTATATCTTGGCATCACAGCAGGCCTATGCCACAAGTTACAGACTGTCCAGAATGCTGCTGCTCGGCTGGTGGAGAGAATTCCTGCCAGACATCACATCTCCCCACACCTCCGTAAACTCCACTGGCTCCCCATTTCCAAGAGATGTATTTTTAAGGCCATGACCCTGGCTTTCCGGGCCTCCAAGGGCAAAGGCTCGGCCCATCTGAAAAGCACTCTGAGACCGTATGTCAACACCAGGACATTACGCTCAAATTCCCTACTTCTGCTGGAAACCCCTAGATTTAAACGTACTCGCGCCGGAGGGAAAACATTCGAGGTCTGTGCCACTCGGTGTTGGAATAACCTCCCGGTTGCATTACGAGCCTGTCAAACTGAATTAGCATTCCGAAAGTCCCTGAAAACACATCTCTTCCCCATATAATGCCCCATTGGTGCCTAGCCTCTAAGTTCCATGATTTATCAGCGCCGGGACGCCCCATTGGGGCAGCTGTTGCGCTTTACAAAATACACAAATAAATAAATAAATAAATTCATGCACCCACCCATTCATCCATCCACCCATCCATCCATCATGCATCCACCCATCATGCATGCATCCGTGCATCCATCCATCCATACATCATTCATGCATCCATCCATCCACCATGCATCCACCCATCCTGCATCCATACATCATTCATTCATGCATCCACCCATCCACCCACCCATCCATCATGCATCCATCATTCATGCATCCATCCACCCATCATGCATGCATCCATCCATGCACCCATCCACCGAACAATCATTAATGCACCCACCCTGCATCCATCCATCATTCATGTATTTTTATGACCAGATAAAAATAAATTATGGACTCTAACAAGCCTTTAGGATCGATGTTGAAGGATGTGCCAGTTTACATATTACATCACCCCTACCTTTTTATGCTGGAAACCTTCTACCGCCCATGTATTTGCCACCCTGTAAGCCCTAGGTATGTACTATACAAATTCACATACAAACATACACCAACATGCATGCAATAATAAATGCATATATCATGCTATTCCGCCTCTACAGTTTGTTAACATTTTGAAATTTTTAAGAAAAAGAGAGATTGAGACGGAAGAGTGTCAGCTAGAAGCTGAGGCATAGTCAGAGAGAGAGTAGCAAGCAGGTTCAGAGCGGCGTGGAGCAGTAACGGGGCGGGGGGAGACAGGTGGCAGAGAGGAAGAGCGGCACGGAGCTTTAAAAACAGAATAATAAAGACGAGTGAGAAAAAAGCTAAGAAATAAGGGAGATGTGTTGAACTGAGAGGGTAACAAATATGGGACGTGGTAGAGGAAGAGACGAGACGACTGGAGTAATGCACTAAAAACACACACTCTTACCTTGCTGCCGGTCCCGGTCCGCGCCACCTCTGGGCTCTGCTCCCCACACGTCACAGGCTCACAGCGCCCCTGGCCAATCCTGGCGCCAGGGGCACAGGTACCCTCTCGCCCGCAGCACGCCCTTTAGGGCTTCTGATGGGCATGCGCAACGCCGCAAAAACACAAGTGCGCATGCGTGGGCACGGGTAAAAATTTCACCCTCCTTCCCCACGCATGCGTACTTGTGTTGCCGCCTGTATGATCTCAATGAATCAACATGACGCCCGCCCGGCGGTCTGACGTCATGTTGATTCATTGACATGATTGTTATGAGGGAGCTGCGGGCGGCATCGGGCAGGGGGGGCTATGCCCCCACGCCCCAATGGACGAACCGCGCCTGTGTATTAGGCATGCACCCACTTAACCCTTTTCCATCCATGTGCACCTTTGTTTTTCTCGCTTCCTTCCCTCGTGTCCCTTTTGAGCAGATGTATCCAACCTTTTTATTTTCTTCATTATTTTTGTACAGATGTATCCCATCTTTTTCTTTTCTACACAGCGCCTTCACATATGGTTGCCATCTGACCGTCTTTTCCCTGGCATGACCAGTTTTTTAATCTCCCAGCCAATCTCCCAGCCGTTACAAAAATTAGGGAAACCACTTAAAGCTGGTAATGTTCCC
Source organism: Lissotriton helveticus (assembly GCF_964261635.1). Taxonomy (NCBI): domain Eukaryota; kingdom Metazoa; phylum Chordata; class Amphibia; order Caudata; family Salamandridae; genus Lissotriton; species Lissotriton helveticus. The sequence continues at coordinate 1,505,928,053 of NC_136059.1, read as the reverse complement.
TTATCAGCACATACTTTTAATAGTTAATATACGTAGAAAACACCTTAAAATGTGTTCCAGAGATGCCTTAATGATCTCTGACTGATAATGAAATTAAACAAAGTCTGAAGGGCCACGCTAAAAATGAATACACACCATTTTATAGAACGTTTTTAGAATCATGACCAGACTTTTGTAAAATCTTAAACAAACGGGCAGTATTTTTCTCAGGAGACAGTGGCCTGTTGGAGACTTGCTGGTCTTCTGCAGTCAGAGACAATCTCTCTTGGTTCCTTAGCACCTCGTGCCCCCGAGAGCTTTCTTTTCAGCAAAGCCAATGCCAGTATTCCAGCTACCCTCTCCTTCCCTTGTTTCCTTCACTTGTTTCTCTGGATTCTTGTCACATGATCATTGTTTTACTAAGTACCAGGGTTTGCAGAGGTACTCCATAGCATCAGTACCCCTAACCCTTGGTGGCTGTGAGGACCCTTAAAAACTTACAATACCACGCCTGCAACACAATACATGACACTGACACTCTGACTGTGGGTAAAAAGTGTCACAAATTCATTGATTACAAAGTTTTTCACAAGTCCCCCCTGTGCATTGCAGGGACTTGAAGAATCCGCTAGCGCCTGTTTGCACCTTGAGTAATAGGTGCTGAACGCTTTTACTGTTTTCACTTTACTTCTGGTAATATTTGTATGGTCCATATGTGATGTCAGGTGAGTTCTCCTTACATTTTTCGTCTCGGCTACAAAATGTACATATTCTTGCAGCGCCTAGACACGACACTCATATTTTAGTGCTGCACTGATTCTGATGCACACTTGAGTTACACAGTATGTGGGCACAGCCCCAAGGGAGCAACCACAGAATGTGTCCGATTCTGCTGGGTCTTATGGAGCTGACGGTGCAGGGCAAGAAAGAAGTAAGATTTGTTCTGACATGTGTCCTGCATGTAATGTTCCCTCTAAGCCATCTACGCAGGGGCATTGTGGCTCAGTGCAGTGCCTATCTCATTTAAGAATGCTATAGAAGCGAAATCCTGCTTGAAACTGGTTTATTTTCCTTTGTCTCATGGTTTTTAATTGTTTTATTGAACCATCAGGATATTTGACAATGTAATCAATTTTTTTGGTGTACAGTATTTTAACTTTCTTTTATGGTCCAGAGAACAGAAATAAAGTTGAAACTGAAATGTATTTTCTATCATAAATTACATATGCTTGGTGGGGCGAAGGACCCCAGTCTTCACTTTCGGTTTAATTTCCCTATGGAGTCTCTGGAGACGGGTGCCATTGCGCCCCTTAGACCCGTTTGTGAGGCTTTCTTAACCCCTTCGCAGCGGGGGTAATTACTCCGCTGTGCTGGGGGGCGGGGGGCACGCACAGCGCCCCCGTGGTCCTGACAAGCTCAGCTCGTCATGAGGCACAGTGCTCGTGTGCTCATGACGAGCTGAGCTCGTCATGACCACACCCGTTTCTGTGGAACGCTCAGCACAGCAGGGGAATAATCCCCGCGTGTGAGCGTTCCACGGCTCATGACGATCTCAGCTCGTCATGCGCACACGAGCACGTGCCTAGCATAGAAGGTGTTAAGAAGGTTTCAAACACGCCATGTTGATGGCTACATGTGACTTTCATGCCTTTAAGAGTGTCTCATGAAAGATGCTTTCATCTGGACATGAAGGTTTTATCTCTGTTGTGATAAATTAAACATGTTCAAAATGAAAGGACCTCGTGAATATGTACTGAAGTCTCACCTGGACAGTTTGCAGTGGAATATCATAGGGTAGTTCAAGGAGGGAGATGTGGCCTCATGTTTGAGCTGCTGGCATTGGAACCTGGGGACTAGGGCCTTTTGCACCACGCAACCGGGTGCTAAAGTGGCACAACCGTTAAATGATTTATCAAGCCACGCAAAGCTACTTTGCGTGGCCCCGAGTGGCTTGATAAATCCAGAGTAATACAACGCAGCACAAATCGCTGCGTTGTGTTACTCTGCCCTGGTAAGCATTCCATGAGTGGAGCGTGGGCGTTCCCAGGCATCCTCCCATGGATTCCGAAGCATTTGCAGATTCACCAATACTGGGATGTATTACAGTAAGTACCCCGGGGGCGCAACAGGTGTTTATGCCTGCTTTGTGCACCCCCGGGGCACTTGGGTATTACAGAAGGGGGCGCAGATGATTGTGCATCCCCTTCATTAATACAGATAGCGCTGGTGCACTTTAACCCCTTTGCCGCGGGGCTAATTCTCCCGCGATGCGGGGGTGAGGGGGACTGTGTGCTCGTCATGACCACGCCCGTTTAATAGAACGCCCAGCACAGCAGGGGAATTATCCCCGCGTGGGCGTTCCACGGCCGTTATGACAAGCTCAGCTCATCATGAGCACAGCGCCACTGTGCCTCATGATGTTCGTCGTGAGCGCCCAAGGGGTTAAGCACCAGCGCTATCTTCAGAGGGTGTTCTTTTATTTGCGTAGGGGCGTGCCCTATGCAAACGAGGGAATTCCTTTGCCTCTGCGCCCGCGCCATATTACAGGCATAGGCACAGAGGTAAAGAAGCTCTCAGGGGGACGCACACACAGTGCGCCACCTTCTAGGTGGGGCACTGTGAGTGCGCCCCCTGAGAGCTGCCCTCTGGTGTGGAGGAAAGGGGGTCCTACGGATCTCCCTGACATTCCCCTGCAGGCGGGTGCAGTCACTGACCTGCCTGCAAGGGAATGTCACAGGGAAAACACAGATGCGACTGCAAGTACCCGCTCAATGTTTTCCACATGAATGTGCTTCCCCCAGGGCAGCGTGGGTTTGTGGCTGCCAGGGCACGAGTCCTAAAAAGAGAAGTGGGGGGACACTGTCACCGGAAGTGACGTCACGACCGGAAGTGACGTCATGAAAGGTGCGCTCCGATCTCGTCCCAGAGAGTCCAAAGAGTGAAGTCCAGCTGTTTGGCAGGGGGACGGCGTCCACCCGGTAAAATAAGTGGGGGGGCGCCGTCCACCCGCGTGGTACCCCGACTCGAGCCCTGGTGGCTGCCCTGGGGCAGCGCATTCACTGTAATAGGACGCATTTTCATAGTTTCCCTCGGGCGCACCTTTTATTAGGTGCGCCCGGCATAAACAATGAAAATGTGTAATTCAGCCCTTGGTAGACATCAGATGCTATGCCATTCTGCAGCACACATAGAAGGAGGAAAATGACTCTCATGATTGTTTTTGTGCAGTAAGGTACCCCTTTCGGCACAAAAACAATCTTGTTTACACACTGCCTGCGTTGGCACTAGGCAGCACATTTTGTGCCAGAACTAGAAAAAAACAGGAATGTGCCGTTTTATGTTAAACCCAGCACATTACCCTGTCACGCAGTACAGCAAGGTGGCTTGCTGCACTGGGCTGCATCGCATTTTGTTAAATATGCCCTGAAGTGCCGATGCTAACTCTGGGAAGATCACTTAATCGCCTTGTGCTTTAAACTGCAAATGTGTGTGAAATGTGACACAGCTGAGTAACACTATGCCATTGTGACTCTTGTATCGTGTGCAGCACCCCCATTAATGTAAAACACTTTGGGGGCGATTTACAAGCATTTTGCGCTGGGTTAGCGTCACAAAAGTGACTCTAACCAGCACAAAATGTTTCTTTTGCTATTTACTTTCCAGCTCGAAACTTTTTTGGCGCTGGAGATTACCGTCAAAGTAGCACAAAGCAGCACAAAGCACTGCTTTGTCATACTTAACGCCAAGGGGAGAGGGTTACATGGGTGGTACCTGGGCGTTCCCATGCAACCACCCATGTTTTACGGCACAAAACCATGTTCACAAAGATTTACAGACATGGTTTTGCACCAAAAGTTAATGCCCCTTCAAAGGAGGCGCTAACAGAAGAAAAGCATTCATTTCTCTCTGCTTTTCTGACTTTGCATGAGTGCTGCACTGTGCAGCACACATATAAAGGGGGAAAAGCTTTGCATCATGTCTGGGCATCGAATTTTGTACAGGAAGGGTAATCATCCTTTACAAAACCCATTCTAGATTCATGCACACACCCTAATGCTATGGCGCTAAGGTGTGTGCGTGTGTTTAGCCATTGTGCAACATTCCATCCATCATCTTGTGTGTTTTGCTGTTCACCCTAGGTGTGTGCGTGGCGCATGGTAGCTGAAATCAGCGCTGGCGCAAGGGAAAGGGGAGGAGAAAGCCATTGCTCTGAAAATATGGCGCTCTTCTGCTCCCTCCCTGTCGCATAACGCTTCGCAGCCTCACAGGAAGCTGCGCTGTGTTGTCGACTTTTTTGTAAATCTCCCCTTTAGACCCTATATGGCTGGGTGGTGATTTATACATACCCATCCTTAAAAAGTGCGAAAATCTGGAAAAATGTGCAGAAGAAATAGGATTTCAAAAAGCAGAGAGTGTCTCTAGATTTACCTCAGGGATGAGCCACTCAGTCGTGGATAAATCTACACTTTGCTGTCAATCCTTTCCTAGCCATGGTTTCAATATTCTCAGACAGTTCAGAATCAGTCTTTCTTCCCAGCGCTAGTTTTTCATTCGGGCCCTTCTGTTATCTTGGTCTTTGTGCATGACAGAATAATCTGAGTCAAGAATCTCCTGGGGGGTTCTGCCAGATGAATTGCACCCCTCGAGGACGTGACAATAAACGACAATATCATATGTGAGAAAAGTACACAGGCTGCACATACGGGTTTCCTGATTGATAAGATTCTAGTTGTCAAAATAGCCGCTCGAAACGCACGACGATCGAGCTTGGAGTAATAGTATATTTATAACGTGCACACTTGTAGAAACAGCAGTGAAAGAATGAATGGGAAAAATAACAAGTTTCTTTTATCATTATAGTTCTTCAAGAAACGCCAAAAAGAAGTCAAAAGGGAAAAAGTCGGCATAAACAGAAAGAACAAACTATATTTTAAGAAATGTTTCAGATGCCTAGAAGCTACTGTACCGGCAGTCTCCAAAGCTATTCGTCCTCCCTGGATAATATGTGAATATATGTTCTACAAGGAGACGAAATAGGCCTTCTTCTGTGCTTTATCTGTACATTTTACAGGTTTTTGTATTATATGTATATAATAAATAGTTCATTCTTTGTGTATGTTAACCATCTTAATATGTTTGCATGTTCCTGTAAATAGGAGGATTATTTATTTATATTTGTAACTTTATTGTGAAACAAATAGACTCATGCAAATTATTTTTCCTTAAAAGAAAAACAGCTTCTCGAATAAATATTCATTCGAAAATCCATTGAGTTCCTCAATTATATTAACTGTTAGCAGGTCCCTCTTCTGTGCCCATGACGTGTTCAGAATCGTGACGCTGAGCAGTGGTCAGGATTCTACCACGGGCAGCGACACGCAGTTTGTCATGTCTTCACCAAATAAGATTATATACATATTTCTAGTGACTACATATGCCACATTAAGACAGTTTACAGGAAAAATTGTACGTATAGTTTAATTAGTTTTTACTGAATTTTCCAGTTGAACAAAGTAGGCCATAACCATGGGGAGACAGAGGAACACACTAAAGAAATTCAGCTTGTATATTTTTTAATGACTGATTGAGAGGTTCCAGTGATTAAAAAAAAATAAGCTATTGTCATTCAACGTACTTGTCAGCTTGTCGTCATACAACTTTTAAGTGTTGGGGTGAGAGAATGAAGCGAAGGAATATCACAAGGATGCCATGAAGCAAGGCTTTATAAAGCATGCATGAAACACAGCCGCCATTTTACATGTCCAGGTGGAACTCTATTTGCTGTTTCCACATGATGATGGTTCTGTTCATCAGTGACGTATTTGGAGCCCTCAGCATCTATTCCTAGGCAGAAAGCCTGCTCCATCGCAGTCACGTCATCTCAGCGACAAACTGCCAGTGCTTAATTTGAGCAGGTGCTTTCAGGTGCTTAGCACCTGCACTTCTTTCACAGGGCCGGGGCTACAATTTCTGAACCTGCAGGTGGTGGTCTCAATATTAATTGTTCAATTCAAAATAAAAAGAATAACATACATTGCATGGTGACTGGCTGGTAAATGTTCATAGGCAGGCTGGCATATGCCTGTCCAGGCAGGCATGATTGTGTATCATCACGCTGATCACAAATCCAAGAAGTAATCGACAAACTATGGCTTGCATTATATTCCCCTAGTCTGCTGCATCCTGCCACTGCTTGAGCCTAAACCTCCCATTGGATAATTGTAGCTTGGGGCTGGCTCATGACGGAGTTGAGGCAAGGAAGCTAAAAGAGCGCATTTGGAACTTGGGAGTGAGGGCTCTTGAGGAAGTATAAATTAGAGTAAGTGTGGACTTTCCACTTGTTGCGTAGCCAGAGTAGCATATCCGGCAGCCCTGCATTGCTGCTATCCACAATATGCACAATGGGGCTGTGGCCCAACACCACTTTTGTGCGCCATGGCGTCACCAGTAGAATCTGTGCGCTGCACCCCAGCATGCTAATTGCTGAGCGTGAGTGAGTCCAGTAGGCACTACAGCCATACTTACCGGCATTGACAGCATTACTGCTTGGGACAGGAAAATGCAGAGTTCAAAATAGCAGGGACATGTATACGCTGATGACTGGGGTCAGAGGCAGAAGCAGCGTTAGAGATGAGAGACGGCAAGAGTAAAGAGGAGAAGAAACAATGAGGGAGATGAGAGATAAAACGGAGCAAAGTAGAAGAAAATGAGGAGAGCAAATCAGATACAAAGAGAAAGCAGCCATGATGTGAAGAAGAGAGCATTAAGAAGAGAGAAGATAGAATGAATGGATGTGGAGGACAGGACAGAGAAAAAAAGGAGGCAAATGATTAAATGGAGACACAGCTAATCACTGCTAGAGAGTGACAGTAAAAAGCCAAGATCGAGGGGAGAGAGAGCAGAGCATTGATACAAGTGAAGAGAAAAGAGGGCAGGGCTAAAATGAATAGAGGGCAAATCAGAAATACAGGGTGTGACAAAGGTGATAGAAAACAATTAGAGAGGTGAGAGGATAGACTCTTAGAGCAAAGACTTAGGGGACAGACAACAGATCAAGGTGAGAAGATAGAGACTGAGGCAGCGAGTGTTGAAAGTGGGGCTCACCAGAGGAAGAGGTGAGCGGTGGCCTCCTTGGCAACATTTTCAGCACCTGCACTTCTTTTTTTTTTACAAATTAAGCACTGCAAACTGCAAACCCTCATGAGTTTATGGAAAACAAATACCCCCTTCCCTTTAGAAAAGTCCAAAAATCCTCTAAAACACATGCCCTGCAATAACATCATGTTTTTCTGTCTGGTCTCCCGTTTCTTCTGTAATACCGTCTCTTTGTTTAAACTCTTGTCAGAATTAAGTGCGGTCCCTGCAGTCCGGCCATAGGCTCTGTTGGAGCTAATCCATGTCCCGTGAGTGCTGAAGTACGCAGGGGTAGACATGGCCTTGGCCATGGACAGCAGGGTGTGGGGTCAGCCATGGAGGGTGTGATGGAGGATGCACAAAGGAGCTGGCTGTGGGTATGAGTGACATGAAGGCGGCATACCACGCGTGCAGCACACTTTGGGCATGGCCGTTCGTTTGTTCAGCCACGTGGACTGTCAGTGATGGTACCAATACCTTCATCAACCACTTAATCATCTTTAATACTGAAAAGAATAATGTTCAATGCTTTTAGAACCCCCGGAAATTGATTGTCGTTTCCAGATGGATTTCCCCAAATATCTAATTTGATAAATTTTAATCTGACGCAAAATGAGAGGTCAGCAGATGTGATATAATATTGACAACTAACATAAAACAAGCATTGGCAAAGCCAGTAGGTCTGACGTTGTCCGTCAGACTTTTGGCAATTTTTATTTTGTCATGGTTTTGGCAAAACTTTATTGCTTGGGAAGCTGCCCGGCATTTGTCAATCTAAAAAGAAAACATTGACTACAGGCAAATTTTTTTTTTGGTTTTAACAAAGCATACAGTACCATAGTACTTCCTGGCACAGAAGAGAACTACTTTGTGTGTGGATATGCTGCTTGTGAAAGGGAAGCATGCCGTAGCTCATATTGAAGTCAGCCAGTGGCTAAAGTGGGCTGACGCGTTGCCTCATGCTGAATCTTCAAGTGTGTTGGAGAAAAACGTCACTGGCACAATGTGACCCTTCGCATGTGTTTTCAAAGAGGCTCACAGACAACGGGGATCTAGGTAAAGCGGGTTTTATTGTTTTGTACAGACGCCTCTTCTGAACTGGTAGGCGGTAGAATGGGAGGGGGTCGTCGGTCTCCTCCGCTGTGGATCTCGCGGTTCCCAGTTGCCGCTCCCGGTGTCTTCTGGGAGTTGTAGGCCGTTCTTCCGCCGTTGTCCACGATGATTCAGCAACCGACAGGAAGAAAAAGAAACCAGCGTTAGCCAGGCGCTGTCTAGCTGGTCGATAGGGGGGGGGAAATGAGGACACACACACGTGCTGATTACGAAACCCTGTCCAAGTGTCGGTAAGTGAGGGGGGGGGTGTTTAGTGCTAGGTGTGCCGATTGTTCCTCAGGGCGGTTTACTCCACCTCCGTCCCGCCCAACCCGTGAAACGTGACCGTACCTGCTCTAGCCACACTTCTCGGGAAGTGTGGCTGGGCGATGCGCCTTCTCGGTGGCCTCCTGGCTTGTCGTTGTAGTCTCGGTCTCCACCTCCTGCTCCTTCCGGGCTCCGCTCTTCTTCCCTCGATGTCTCCGTCCTCCGCTCACCCTTGCTCGCCTCCTCAGTCCTCGGATCTTCTCTCGCCTCCTCCGTCCTTTGCTCTTCCTGGCTCGTCTCCTCCGTCCACCGATCTTCCTCTCTCCTCGTCCTCCACTCCGCTCCGTCCTCTCTCCACCGATCTTCCTCTTTCCTCGACCTCCAGTCCGCTCCGTCCTCTCGCCACCACTCTCCTTCTCCACCTCCGGGTGTAACACACACCTGAGCCGAGTTGGGGCTGGGATTTACCTGAGTGGGGGGGCGGGTTCCGGTTCCAGCTCCGCCCAATTAAAGAAACACGGGTCCTTTTCGTGCATTCCGGGGTCATACGTCACGTCGTCTTGCGTCTTCCAGGAGTCCGTGTGCTGTGCAAAAAGAGGGGAGACATTAACAGGTAGGCCCGGAGGGCCCGAGTCCGGGTCCCCCTTGTCACACACAACCACATACAAATGGATGAAGTGTGACTGAAACCTCCTACAAGTAACTATGTCATACACATAATTTTAGTAAAATCAAAAGGTCTTGCCTAACACAGACCTAAAAAAGCCAGTTGTTCTGCCATTGGGTGCCAGCCTCTTGCCTTTAAGTAAGAAATGGAGAAAGAAGAAAGAACGAATGGAAACAAGGCAAAACAAAGAAAGGATAGAAAGAAGGCAAAAAAGGAAAGAAGGCACAAAAGACAAAAAGAAGGCATGGAAGCAAGAAGGAAAGAAAGAAGGAAAAAGGATAGAAACACAAAAAGAAGGAAGGGAGGGAAGAGAGAAAGAAAAGGAAATAGAGAAGGAAAGAAGAAAGAAAGAATGAAAGAAAGAACAGAAGAAGAAGGTAAGACATACAAAAGAAAGAAGGAACATAAAGAAAAGAAAGAAGAAAAGAAAGGGAAAGAAAGAAAACAAAAGTAAGAAAGAGAGAAAGAAGAAAACAGAAAGTACGAAGGAAAGGAAGAATGAAAGAAACAAAGAAAGAAAAACAAACAACCAAAAAAGAAACACACAAAAAGAAACAAAGAAAGAAAAGGAAATGAAAGAATAAATGAAACACAGAAAGAAAGAAAAAAGAAAGAGAAGGAAAGCTGAAGGAATGAAGTAAAGAAAAAGAAAGAAAGAAAAAGAAAAGGGAAGGGAAGAAAAGAAAAGAAAGAGAAAGAAAGAGAAAGAAAGAAAGAAGAAAGTGCATTAAAAGAAGCAAAGAAGGAACTGAAGGAGGAAAGAGAGTAAGAAAGCAGGTAAGAAGGAAAGACAATAGGAAAGAAAGAAGGATAGAAAAAATGAAATAAATATAAAAACAGTGTTACAAGTGATACAAATTAAACATTCTGGTATTCTTCATGGGCAAAGTTTATTACAGAACTATTGGTGAAATTGAGTCCAGAATAAACGTGATCTGAAAATGTGTCTGCTTATGAATTCACATGTATAATACTGAAGCTTTTGGTTTGTGTACTGCATGCAGAGTAATAAGAGGGCCACTTAATAAAGAACAGTTTCAAGTGGACACTGTGAAATACTAGCAGTCAGATATACAAAGGACACTCAAAAGGGAATTTACTACAGCATTGGTATGAGATAGGAATTTATAAAGCGTGGAGTGTGGCCTGTGCTCACATCTGGTATAAAGTGTCCTGCTTTCACCTGAGGCTCTAAACTCTAAGGCAACACTAGAGTAATTGGAAAGTAAAACCAAAAACCTGGCACTGAAGGGAACTACCGTGTATGCAGATGTGCTCATTGTAAGAGCAAAATGCAGTCAGTCAAAGTGAAGTGACTGACCACTATGATGACCTATTGCCCCATGCTGTACGCTGTAGTGAGTGGAAGCAAAATGTGAACGACACAACAGCAGACCAATAGATGAACAGTGGTGGCTAAAATCCCTTTAAGTAAGTATAATATACTTATTAGTTGTGTAAAATCAAAAGGTCTTAGCTAATGCAAGCCCTAACAATTGGAATGCAAAGCATGTCATGGGACAATCTCCTCCCATTCAAGAAATTCTATGAATCTAAATTCAAAAATATACAATTCATTTATAGGGTGCTAACATTTGAGGAGCCCCTCAACCTAAAGGGTCTCCAAGATGAAGCACCATGTGCTACAAAAATATTACGTAGATATTTACCCACAAAACAAATATAAATGAAATGAGTGTTGTGAATGAGATGAGATTGGTATTCCCAGACGTGGGTCCCTTGATCACTGTGCCACTGGTTTCAAGCTTAGCTGGCTGATGAAGGGTAATACCCAGAAACCGGTCCCAGGGTGATTGCTTTCCGTTCAGGGAGGACCTGGATTGGCAGTTTTTCTGGACTGTATCTACGAGGCACAGGGTCAAGACTGATTTGCATATGGCTGGGTCTAATCTGGGGTGGCATAGTGAGCAAAAAAATAATGGATTTACCCATATCTCTTGACTGGGGGTGAATGTATGATTTATTCAGCATTCCGTCCATCATTTGTTTGCGTAGCAATTTTCACCCTGAGTGGGATGGGTATGCCCAGACGTGGGTCCCTTGCTCACTGTGCCACTGGATTCAAGCTAGCCTGGCTGATGAAAGGTAATACCCAGAAACCGGTCCCAGGATGCTTGTTTCCAGGGTCAAGACTGATTTGCATATGGCTGGGTCTAAACTGGGGTGGCATGGTGAGCAAAAGAACAATGGATTTAATCCAGATGTCTTGGCTGGGGGTGAATGTATGATTTATTCAGCACTCCGTCATTCATTTGTTTTCATAGGACTTTTCACCCGGAGTGGGATGGGTATGCCTAGACATGGATCCTTTGCTCCCTGTGCCACTGGATTCAAGCTAGCCTGGCTGATGAAGGGTAATACCCAGAAACCGGTCCCAGGATGCTTGTTTCCAGTCTAGGGAGGACCTGGGTTGTCAGTTCGTCTGGACTGTTCCCTTGAGGCACAGGGTCAAGACTGATTTTCATATGGCTGGGTCTAAACTGGGGTGGCATGGTGAGCAAAAGAACAATGGATTTAACCCAGATCACTTGACTGGGGTGAATGTATGATTTATTAGGCATTCCCTCCATCATTCGTTTGCGTAGCAATTTTCACCCTGAGTGGGATGGGTATGCCCAGACGTGGGTCCCTTGCTCACTGTGCCACTGGATTCAAGCTAGCCTGGCTGATGAAGGGTAACACCCAGACACCAGTCCCAGGATGCTTGTTTCCAGTCCAGGGAGGATCTGGCTTGGCAGTTCGTCTGGAATGTTCCCATGAAGCACTGGGTCTTGGCTGATTTGCATATGGCTGGGTCTAAACTGGGCTGGCATGGTGAGCAAAAGAACAATGGATTTAACCCAGATCTCTTGACTGGGGGTGAATGTATGATTTATTCAGCATTCCGTCCATCCTTTGTTTGCGTATGTCTTTAAATACATAAAATGTTCTTCAAATGTTGACTCTTTAATCATCTTTGTTAGTAAACATTCCATTCAACATGTGTTCCATTAAATGTGTTGTCACCCTAAGACTTCACCAGGGCTAGAAGAGAATTTACAAATGTACTAAAATAATGTAGTGGAATTTTGCAATAGATTAAAACAGTGACTTCACCTGAGGTGGTCACATCTTTGCGCCAACTGAGTCTATCAATGAAATTCCCTATATGTAGCCATAAAAGCATACACAAATGTATCATAACATTAAAATTAACTACAAAACTGGAAATTGATACATATACCTGTCAAAATTACCAGCAGCATATGGCACCACAAATTCAATAAAAACTAGAAATGTATACAAATTCCTATTAAAATTACCAGCATCGTATGTGTAGGAACGTGTCTCTTTTTGACATAGTAACCTTCCCTTTTTGCCTGGTAAATTATGTGATTTAGACTGGGTTCCTGCTAACCAGTTTCCCAGTGCCAGAGGGCTCTCGCAATACTGTACAAGTTTCCCCCAATCAGCAAAATCTTTAGTATCCACTGTAAGTCCCTAGTAAATGGTACCCTGCTACTTAGGTCCTGAAATCCAAAAAGAAAGCCCCTAAGGGCTACAGTACACATTTTGCCACCCTAAGGGACCCCTACCCAAGCACATGCTGGACTGCCATTGCAGGCTACATGTCTTGGTGCAGACAAAAGTGAAAACACAACATGTTACACATCCTTGTGTTAAAGGGATGGTTGTGATGCACTCAGTTTTCTGATACACAAACAATGTACTCAAAATATTTAATATCAATGCTTAATTGTATATAAAACAAACTTTGTGTGCATGCTGTAGAGAGTGCTCCACCCTAGCCCAATACTATATAAATGAATAAACCTAGACCAAATGTCCTAGAAACAGCATGCAATACTGGGCCCTTAGGCTGGCCAGTAATCCATTTTATCAAATGCAATAAGAGTCCTAAACAATAATACAATGGTAGAATTCCAAAATCAATCAATAATTTAATCCAGAAATGTTTCTGAAATTGCCCCCAGCCGAGCAACGACTGGTGGGTATGTATATGATCCAGCACCTCATTACTCTGTATGAGGGTCAACATTCTGATCCGGGTCCGTTACATGATGTCCTGAACGAATTACTCCAGTATAGGTGGAAAGGTCTAGGTACCGATTTAATTAGTGTCATCCTAGAACAGCGTCACAAATATAGAACGTTCTTGAACCCGCATTTTGTTCATGTCTCACTCCCAGAAAGTAAACCCTTTTACATAGATAGACAGAACCCGTTACGAGAAGTACACCCAGTCAGGACAACAGATGGTGAAATGCAACGAGTGTTTGTTTACACCCCGATTACAAAGATGGAACTCTTAGAGATGAAGAAATTAATTCCTTGTCACGACAAAGATCCAGCAGGGTTCCACCGAGAATTAAAAGACATGCTCCGTATGGGAGAATACACGTATCCAGATATTATTAAAATGTTAAAGGTCCTGTTGCCCGCAGGGGTATACGAGAAACTCAAGGAAAAAGAATGGGAGGTGGGAGAGAAAAAGATCGATTGGGCAGTTCTCGAAGCTGAAGATAAGATACGAGTACCAGGTACCGGTCTAGGAGAGAAATGTAAAGAATTACCAGAACTGTTAATACAAGTTTTGCCAAGGTTATTAGCCACTAAAAAGGAAGACTGGGATGCAATCTCAGCCTGTAAACAGAAACAAGACGAAGACACTAGTGATTTTTATTCTAGATTTGAGAAATGTTTTATTATTAACAGTGGCCTCAAGACAAGTAGCGAGTCATACCCTCATCTCTTTGTTACTAAATTAGTCGAGAATTCAAGTCCACAAGTTAAGAATCGAGTTTTAAAAGTCGAAAGTACATGGCAAGCTAATACTCCGTCTCAGATGTTACAGATGCTTCAATACCACCAGAATAGAATCAGAGAAGAGCAAGATCATGAAAGAAAACGTATGAAAGACACGAAAATGAAAGTACTAGTTGCACAATCTGTTCCTCAAGACAGTCAGAAGAGGGGTCCGAATCAAGCCAGTCATCCTGCAGTTCCCGTTAAAGGGACCTGCAATTATTGTAAACAGCCAGGTCACTATATAAACGAGTGTGCAGTTCTGAAACATAATATAGCTACTGGTAAAACTAAAGAAAGACCACGTCCGCCTAGACAAGAACAAGTTTCACAGACTTCTCAGCCACAGAATGCACAACAGACAGTTCCAGCACCGCAGCCTATTGCTGCAACACAGCATGTTACACAGCAGATGTACCAGTATGCACAGTCCGAGTATCCAGAGTATCAGCCATATTCATGAAACAGCCTAGAGAGGGAGGTAGGCTTGCCTCTCATCGAGATACCTGTAGATCAAGAGGGTCCCTATGTTCATAGTCAAGTACTAGGGAAAGACAGAAAGTTTTTGATTGATACAGGGGCAAGTAGGACGACTATCAGTCACGCCGAAGTTCCAGGGGCTCCGCTCTCAGGCTCTAGAAATGTTTCCCTTGGTTTTTCAGGAAAGCCTATTGTAAACGAGATATCTAAGCCAGTTATTCTAGGAGTAGGTCCATTGTCCCGCACTACTGATCTGTTACTTACGAAGTCATGTCCAGAAAATCTGTTAGGTATTAAAACACTGAAAGAATTAGGTGCAGTTATTTGCTGCTCCCCAGAGGGAATACGATTGTTCCTACGTGACTTCAAGGGTCACTATGTATTACGAGATTTTGATCCGAGATTGTCCAATGTTCCGCAGCATCTATGGGCGCAAGGTCCAACTGATGTTGGTTATATGCAAATCACACCCCATCGTGTGACTCTCAAGCCAGGTGTAGTCCTGCCACGAATCAGACAGTACAGATTGCCACCTGAGGCTGTAGCAGCCTTATCCAATATCATTGACGAGCTCATGGCTCAAGGAGTAGTTGTAGAAACTGACTCCAATGTATGTAATTCTCCGATCATTCCAGTCATGAAACGTACTGATCCAAATGCACCCCCAGTATATCGATTAGTGATTGACCTTCGAGAACTCAATAAATGTGTTATTCCCCAATACCCAGTTGTCCCAGATATTTCATCCCTATTGACAGCCATTGATTCTGAAGCCACATTTTTTACAGTCATAGACCTCAAGAACGCGTTTTTCAGTGTCCCCATTCATCCAGACAGCCAGTTTCTTTTCGGATTTTGTTTAAATGGAAGAAGCTATAAGTTCACACGAGCTCCTCAAGGTTTCACAGAAAGTCCTAGTATTTACAGTCAAGCACTTAAGAGACAACTAGACAACATTCACATGCCAACTGACACTGCCCTGCTCCAGTATGTCGATGATCTACTGATCACAGCCCGTTCTGAACGTGCTTGCGAGCGAGCATCCCTTACAGTCTTGTATTTCCTTGCCGAGATGGGGCACAAGGTGTCCCCTTCTAAGCTTCAATTCTGTGTCCAGCAAGTGATCTATTTAGGCCACTTGCTGTCCAAGAGGGGTAGGCAGTTGACACCAGACCGTATCCAGTTAATAGCGAGTCTTCCTCAGCCCAAGACCCAGAAGGAGGTACGTGCTTTTATCGGCCTCACTTCTTACTGCAGACAATGGATTCCTCAGTATGCATTTCTAGCCAAGCCACTGATACAGTTAACGACACAGGAGGCAGCCGTATCGACTGTCCTCCCTTGGACATCTGAACATACACTTAGTTTCAATGAGTTAAAGAAAGCTCTATGCCAAGCTCCAGTTCTAGCTACACCGAACTACAGTAAGCCTTTTACACTTTTCGTCACTGAACGTGAAGGTACAGCATTATCTGTTCTCACACAAGATCAAGCAGGACAATACAAGCCCTGTGCTTATTTTTCGAGCACACTAGATCCTGTAGCCCAGGCTCTGCCTGCGTGCCTCATGTCAGTTGCAGCCACAGCTATAGCTATCAGACAAAGTGATTCCATAGTATTAGGGCATTCCTTGACAGTACAAGTTCCACACTCTGTGGAAGTTCTTTTAAACCGAACACAGACTCAGCACTTGACAATTGCACGTTTAACAGGTTATGAATTGACACTGTTCCAGCCACACATAGAAATCAGACGCTGCAACGTTCTAAATCCTGCAACACTGTTACCATCAGTTAATTCAAATTCTGCCACACACGACTGTGTGGAAGTAGTTAACATTATGACAAAGCCAAGACAAGATCTGACAGACATTCCATTACCAGATCCCGACCTGACACTTTATGTGGATGGTTCATGTATGAGAACAAGTACAGGAGAATTAGTAGCCGCGTATGCAGTGACTACAGACACTGAAGTTATAGAAACACACCGTATTGACACCCTGTCTGCTCAAGCAGCAGAGCTAGTTGCTCTGACTCAAGCCTGCATACACGCTAAGAACCTGAAAGTTAATGTTTACACAGATTCACGTTACGCATTTGGAGTCGTACACGACTTCGGAGTGCTCTGGCAGGAGAGAGATTTCATGACTTCTCATGGAACCAAGATTCAGCATGGTCTCCTTATTCAAGCTCTGTTAGATGCCATACACTTACCGACATCTATTGCTATCATGAAGTGCAAAGCACATACGAAAGTTACTGACACTATTTCCCAAGGTAATGATCTAGCAGATCGCACAGCCAAGCTTACAGCTCAGACACCAGACATTCCAGTTAATAAGACACCGACACACACTCCAGATCTGACTACCTGTATGACAGTTAAGGACCCCACTCAAGATGTCATAGATATCCAGTTACATGCTACTCCAGATGAAATCAAGAAATGGTCCGAACAAGGGGGGGTCCAGACAGATCAGGGATGGGTAACGAAGGGTAAAGCCACATGGTTTCTCCCCGATTCTATGGTTCAAGTCATTATCAATACCGCACATAGTCCAGCACATTTAGGAGAAAAAGCTATGTTAGATAGTACCCAGAACATTTGGTTCAACAAGCATTTACGAGCTGCAGCCAAGCAGAAAGTCCGTACCTGTATGATATGTTGCCAGTTTAATCCAGGTAAAAGTGTCCCGGTGGAACAAGGTGGATTCCAGCCCCCTGACCACCCTTTTGAAGTCCTCCAAATGGATTATATTCAGATGGAGCGATGTCGAGGTTTCAAGTATGTCCTCGTAGTTGTATGCGCTTTGTCCAGGTGGACAGAGGCATATCCAGTCCCAGATTACACAGCCACGACCACTGCCAAGCAGTTGGTTCGTGAATTCTTCCCCCGCTACGGACTCCCTAGAGTCGTATATTCTGATAACGGCCAACCATTCTCATCCGAGCTTATGAAACACATTTCCCTGTTGTTAGGGTACCAGTGGAAGTTCCATTGTGTACGCCATCCTGAAGCAGCCGGTCTCGTAGAGAGACATAATCAGACCCTGAAAATTCGAATTGCAAAAGTATGTAAAGAGAAAGGTGTAGACTGGCTAGTAGCTCTGCCAGTTGCTTTGTTTTATATGCGCATGGTCGCACATTCCAGATCAGGTCTGTCCCCGTACGAGGTCGTATTCGGCCGCCCCCCTAACATGTGGGGTACACCTAGACCCCGAAGTATTACCG
Organism: Lissotriton helveticus; assembly: GCF_964261635.1. Taxonomy (NCBI): domain Eukaryota; kingdom Metazoa; phylum Chordata; class Amphibia; order Caudata; family Salamandridae; genus Lissotriton; species Lissotriton helveticus. The sequence goes on along the minus strand of NC_136059.1, from coordinate 1,505,910,374 downwards.
ATGTTTCAAGTAATATGCTGACAGATTACCTAGCTTCCTTGATGTCTGCCCTACACTCTTGTCGTTCACAGGTTGCCGCCGCCTTTCCAGACAATACCGAGGTGGCACCGCATGAAATCGTTCCCGGATGCATGGTTCTTGTGAGGAACTTTGATCGTTCAAGTCCGCTGGAGCCTCGCTGGAAAGAACCCAAACAGGTCCTCCTGGCCACCCGTACTGCCGTCAAGCTGGAAGGCAGGAAGGGCTGGGTCCATTTGTCACATGTGAAAAGATTTTTTGGATTGAAGTCTGTTACCAAGAACATTTCCGAGGATTTGAAAGACTGCCAAAGTACTATTCTTAAGGACTGTCCCGCAAAAGACTATGATACGAATCCCTCCCTGTTAGAGAAAACTCCGCAGCAGGAGTATAAGAAGAAATTAAGGTCTAGTAAAATAAGTCAGCCAGTTTGATTGTCTAAGTCCTCCCCTAGGTGAAATGGTTAGACCGGTTTCTGACATGTATAAAATAGACCCCCATAGTGAGAGAGTTAGTCAAAACTCAATCCGATGTATCGTTTTTCTAAGTTTCATATTGTTTTTCAGCCTTATGTTTACCTGCACAGGTTATGCATTTTATTTGTATTTTCCAGCTCCTCATGTAAATACGTCTTCTATTGCTACAGTAGAGCATACGTTTAGTGATCTGCCTCCTCATGAACTCTCTTATCGTCTTGCTATGTGTAATAATTCCTTTATCCGCATGTTACATTATTCACACCAGACCAGCAATGCCACTAATTGTTGGGTGTGTGGTCGACTCCCCCCTTTCCAGACCCCGAAGGGAGTTCTGCCACTCTTTCCTTATCCATTTTCACATAATGGTTCGTGTGGAGCATGGTCCACGTTAACGTCATCCTCAACAGATATGTCTTTTCTTAATAGTACATGTTTCCCAGGCAAGCAAGGTCTTCCCCACAGAACAGGGTTAGATCTAGAGAATGAAGTTTATAATTTGGGTAATTATTCTTCGAATTTTATGGTCCTGAATGTTCAGTCTGATTCTACTCCCGACTTACCTGCTATGTCAGTACTACCAGTCAAAGGTGAATTATGTGTCCGAAATAATGGTTCCGTACATTTAGGCCATAGTGATTGTACGACTACTGTCAAGTATAGTGACAGTAGGAAATCTATTTTCAAAGCTTCACGTCATTCTTATTTTGTTTGTGGTCAGACCGCATATGTTCGTCTGCCCCTCGATTGGGAGGGAACCTGTTACATTGCCTTCCTACTGCCACCAGTTTTTCTAGCCCCACCTGACTATCATAGGAATTCCCACCTAGTACATACTAGACACAAGAGAGATCTCCCGATTGTCGATTATACTGAAACTGCTCTAGAACAATACATAGATATCAATAAAGGTGTCTTCCCCTATTTAGGTACTGTCGTGAATAGTAAACTGATACGCAGATTAACGAGAACCCTTGAAGCAGTAGTGATTGAGACTACTTCTGCTCTAAGTAACTTAACCGAAGAACAATCCTTTATGAGAATTGTCGTGCTCCAGAATCGTCTCGTCCTTGACGTCATACTGGCCGATAGGGGCGGGGCCTGTAGAGTCATCGGATCTAGTTGCTGCATTTTCATTCCTAATAACGCGCCGTCTGTTTATTCAGCTATAACCAGACTCCATAAAATTGCCCATATGTTACACCAAAATCCAGGCACCTGGACATGGTCCGGTTGGTTCTGGAATATAATTTCCGCCTGGGGATGGAAAGTATTGTCATTTCTGGGTATTGCAGTAGCGATCATATTCAGTTGCTGCCTCTGTTTACAATGTGGCCCTGCGATTTGCGGCATTTGTGCTACCTCTTGTATTCCTAGTCCCAAGTCCCGTTCTAAATCCCGTTCCAAGAAAATTCGAGACGAGCAAATGATACTGTATGAAATGATAGATGGTATCATGAATATTGATGTTTCCTGATGGAAACGTAGTGACAAGGAGGGAATGTGGAAAAGTAAATTTTGCCATGTTCTGTGTCCCTACGTGTCCTCCATCTTATGTTATGTGTGCATGATTAATATGCATATGTATCCCCCATGTTCGATTAAAGACGCAATTACAGTTGTGTCCATCTCTAGTATGCCAGTTTCCAGTTCTCGTGAATACTACGAATATTAGGCCTATGTAAAGTTACGTTGCCACGTTTCTCAGTGTGCACGTTATTTCATTGTAAAGTCCCCGTTTTCTAGGCCTCAAATGGGCCCGGACACCAGATTCAGCTTCTGTCTCCTGAACCCTCGCTGAGGAGCGATACAGCCCCCACCTGTATCCTCGACCCTTCACTTACTTCCTGCCTCACAGTGCCCGGCTCGGCCTGGCTCTGCCTCCAGTCTGCCAAGAGTATGTTATGATTCTAGTTATCAGTCCAGCCCTCCTTCTCTGCATTCCTAAGCTACTGAATTGCATCAATAGTTTCCGTCATCGTCTAGCCTTTACGTCTCCATGTAAGAGAAATACTGTATTTATGGTCATTTAATATTCCTCAACACGCACTACATGTAGAATAATGCATGCATCAGTCTTAGAGTCTGTTAGCCTTTACCCCGATAACTTTTGGATTCTATCAACATGTTCCCTAAACATCAGATACTAGATATTGTTTAGGCACATGTCGCCCTGACTCTCCAGACTTCAGTCTCTGCTCCTAGCACAGAGTTCATAGCCCCCAGCTTCTCCTAGTAACACGTCATTGTCAGTTTGCGCGCACCATTAGGTTAGAGGTCCCGGCTCCTTAGGTAGCCCCCTCCATGTTTCCGCCCCATTTATGACATATTCTGTTACGTTTACATCACATGTCTATGTATACGCCTTGTTACACCCACTTTCACCCTTATCTTTCGCGACTGCTATTGACCACACCCACTGCTCCGCCTATTGTATTCACTGTAATGCAACTGTTTTAGTATATATGCTTGTGTACTGTTATTAAAGTTAGCGCGCTCATCCCAGATCCAGCCCCGGCAGCTGCCGGGCCCTGTCATCCTATTCCTGTGCAGGTTGTCCTGTTCCTGTCCTTTATGCTGTATTAAACCTGCAAACTCCTACTACCTCGAATCTTGACTCTTATTTATTGAGCTATCTGTTATTCATTTATCCATTCAAAAATAGAGGTATTATTTATTTATTTACCACAAAGCACTGGGTCTTGGCTGATTTGCATATGGCTGGGTCTAAACTGGGCTGGCATGGTGAGCAAAAGAACAATGGATTTAACCCAGATCTCTTGACTGGGGGTGAATGTATGATTTATTCAGCATTCCGTCCATCCTTTGTTTGCGTATGTCTTTAAATACATAAAATGTTCTTCAAATGTTGACTCTTTAATCATCTTTGTTAGTAAACATTCCATTCAACATGTGTTCCATTAAATGTGTTGTCACCCTAAGACTTCACCAGGGCTAGAAGAGAATTTACAAATGTACTAAAATAATGTAGTGGAATTTTGCAATAGATTAAAACAGTGACTTCACCTGAGGTGGTCACATCTTTGCGCCAACTGAGTCTATCAATGAAATTCCCTATATGTAGCCATAAAAGCATACACAAATGTATCATAACATTAAAATTAACTACAAAACTGGAAATTGATACATATACCTGTCAAAATTACCAGCAGCATATGGCACCACAAATTCAATAAAAACTAGAAATGTATACAAATTCCTATTAAAATTACCAGCATCGTATGTGTAGGAACGTGTCTCTTTTTGACATAGTAACCTTCCCTTTTTGCCTGGTAAATTATGTGATTTAGACTGGGTTCCTGCTAACCAGTTCCCCAGTGCCAGAGGGCTTTCGCAATACTGTACAAGTTTCCCCCAATCAGCAAAATCTTTAGTATCCACTGTAAGTCCCTAGTAAATGGTACCCTGCTACTTAGGTCCTGAAATCCAAAAGAAAGCCCCTAAGGGCTACAGTACACATTTTGCCACCCTAAGGGACCCCTACCCAAGCACATGCTGGACTGCCATTGCAGGCTACATGTCTTGGTGCAGACAAAAGTGAAAACACAACATGTTACACATCCTTGTGTTAAAGGGATGGTTGTGATGCACTCAGTTTTCTGATACACAAACAATGTACTCAAAATATTTAATATCAATGCTTAATTGTATATAAAACAAACTTTGTGTGCATGCTGTAGAGAGTGCTCCACCCTAGCCCAATACTATATAAATGAATAAACCTAGACCAAATGTCCTAGAAACAGCATGCAATACTGGGCCCTTAGGCTGGCCAGTAATCCATTTTATCAAATGCAATAAGAGTCCTAAACAATAATACAATGGTAGAATTCCAAAATCAATCAATAATTTAATCCAGTTGATCAAAGACATCAAAGTTGTTTACAAATATTGACATCATATTTGTAGAGATCATCACATGTACGAGAATTTCCAAAATTAACTCTTTTGTGGCCTTTCAAATAACCCAATGCATTTCGGGTGCGGTGCCCTTCATCAGGGGTCACTACAATAAGAAATAATACTTCGTTTACTGTTAAGCAGCTCAGCATTAAGTGTATACAGCTGCTCAATCCGCTGATTCTAAAGAAGAAAAAAGTGAAACTAATGAAAGTAAAGAAGTAAAGTGGAGAGTGTAACCACTGGTTGTGAACAAGTGCCACCAAGGCTACTGTGCCAAACATGCATTGTTAATGACACCTAGGAAGACTAGATTCAAACTGGAGCATGTTATTAAAAAACTCCCTTGTATTTGTGACGGGAGTAACTCATCTAAATGACTCATGCACCATTCTGTAATTAGACATGCAACCTGTGCTGTTAAATGTATAACCAAACATCTGACCTCTGAAAGACAATCAGCAAGTAACGACAGCGACTGGCTGAAAGCCAGAACACTTGACTGTGAACGAGAAGAACCGGCAATCAAAGTATGGAAGGGAAAGCCCATGTAACATAGGATAAAAAAGTACCTGTGAGTAATACGCAGATTTATTAGGTTTCTGCTTTATAAAACCAAACAGAAAGAGAAATGCAGTCAACATGTATGTGCCCAGGGGCGGCTCCTCTGTTAAGGCAGAGGAATGTCGGCCAACTGCTTTTTGCAGTGTAAAAAAGGAAAAATAAAATGATAATAACTCGAAGTTATTATCATTTTAGTGTTCCCTGTTGTGGCGTTTTTGTGGGGTGGGGCTGCTCTCAGAGCAGGGGGAGGAGTGGTTTTCACTCCATATGTGAGCATGAGTGCTTGGACGGTCCTCTTGGGCCGCCCAAAACAGTCATGCGAACAGACAGTGTTCTCCATGCAGGCTGCATTACAGCCTGTGTGGAGAACATGTCCACCCCTCCAGCCCCTGGCTGAGCGCCATGTCATGATGTTCAGACCAATCACAACGCTGCATTGCAGTGTTGTGATTGGCTGCAGGGAGCCTGGGAGCCCTTGTGCTTCCTGCTTCGTGTCTCCCCCAAGAAGTCAGGAAGAGGATGTAGGAGAGGCGGCGGCCAGCCAGTCGGCTGGCCGGGTGGTAAGTGATTTTTTTCTAACCAATACCCCCACCACTGCTTCCAGTTAACAACCACCACTGTGTGTGCCAACTACAAAGAAAAAGGTAAACATGTGCAAAAACCGTGCCAAACCTACCTTGTTGAATGTGAAAGTAGTGCTCTTAAGACTCTGAAACATGGGGTGGCCTCTTGTGTCTGCGTGGCTGAAGTCTAAGACATGCTACGAACCCGAGTGCTTTTAATTAGTAAACTGTGTTGAGACCTGTGAATGTGTGAGAGCATGTAATAAAAAGTGAAAACAGACAGAAACCTTTAGGCAGGTTCAGAATGAGCGAGATTTATAGTGTGTCTAAACCAAATGTGTGACAGAAATGTCTAGAAAAGGATGATGATTTGAAAAAGAAAAAGGAACAAGAAACAAAGAGCACCTAAAGCTTTTTGTGCAAACACTGTGAATAGAAAGCATGTCCTCAATTAGCCACACATTGGGACAGCTGTAAACATACCATAGCTCAGCTGTGATTCACTGTATTGGAAAGCATCACAAGAAAACCTGGCACTAACATCTCAAGATTGTTATCTCAACGCAAAAAGCATTGGATTAAACACCTGGATACTCTAGCACCAAGAGGTTTAAATGAACAATGAACAATACTTTAATGCACACAAAACTAAATATTATGCACAAATTCACAAATATAGATACAATGACAGTGGGTATAACAATTTAAAAACCTTCCCAAAAGGGAACTTAGAGATAACCAGGGTTCAAAACAACTACTATAAAAATGTATCATAGAAGTTATTAATCCCATACACCCAAGTCACAATATCCCCAAGTAGGCCTATCTCAATAACATGAACTCTTCATGATAAAAATAGTCAGGACTACAGACTTTGTAATGTGTAGAGATGCACCACAAGAATAACCCAAATTAGGACTATACCTATTGTCTTTATTTTCTATAAAAAAGCTTAACATACGTGCAGTGAAGACAGTCAACGCATTTCGTCCGTGACGATGGACTTCTTCAGGACGAGTATAATCACAGAAGAAATTCAGCCAAGTAGAAGCATCACGATATAGATTCAAATAGAAACATCACTGTAGTAAACTTCATCAGTATTCCTGGTTCAAGAATCACAGACAGTGTTGATTGTGGTCATCCTGGTCAAAAAGGCGATTATACACCGCAATGATAGATTTCCAAATGGGGTATGATAAGATAGAGAAGAAAATGAAAAGGGCCAATAAGCCCTAATAAGCACTCTAATGGCGGCAGACTGGTTGCAATGTTGCTGGTGCTGGCCAGGCGCAGGGTGGCGATTCTCTGGAGCCGTAAACCGGCACCACTGTACAAATACTGGCTAGCGGATGCAGCACACTACCAGACGCACCTGAGCGAATACTGGAACATAATGCCTCTAGTCAGCAGGCCCCCCTGGTGACACATCCCTGACAATCAGATGATACAGAAGAATCCACTGGCCGAAGCCCAGGCCCCGCAGCCGTGAACAAAGACGCAATCATTGACAGAAACAGAACCGCACTCCTATGACAGAGAGATGTTATGACAGATATACATGCTAGCCCAAAATGATGGTTGCATGCCCGAATATTTATTAAGTTGCTATGTACCCTCGACGTGCCATTGTCATGATGATGCTTTATTAAGGGCTAAAGATCAAACTGTGTAGTTGAATGCATAACGTGTAAAATGCTATATTCTCAATAAAGTTTTAACTCCCCCCAAAAAATAAGCACTCCAATAGGTGCTGGTGCCGTCGACGTCCGTCTGCTTCCCAGGGTGTAGGGCGAGATAATGGGACATTTTTTGTGATTATACTTGCCTTGAAGAAGCCCATTGTCATGGACTAAATGCGTTGGCTGTCTTTACTGCACTTAATGATGCTCTTTAAAGAAAAAGAAAATAAAGATAAGAATTATAATCTTGTTTTGGGTTATTCTTGCAGTGCATCTCTACACTTTACACTGTCATGTGTAACCAGTTTCTGGTTTAGGCACCTTGGCAGCAGCTGCCTGTAGTGTGTGCACACATTTGCAAATATTTGTGTTGAACTGTATCTTTGGAACACAGGTCAGGTACAGTCTCTATTATCCGTTGCTCTTTGCTCTACTGGTATAGGCCTACAGACTTTGTTAATAGAAACCAGACCTACAGGCTATAACACCATTGAAACGTTAATCAAAGGCCTTTATCTAATAAGACCTTAAAATTTTTTACGTTGATAGGTTTCAGGAAATTCTCTCAGGTAGAGTGTGACACAGGTCAACATACCCAGTAATAATTCTGTGCCAACACTTTGGTAAGGTAGGAGCCCACATTTCTTTCTTTTTCAGTCCTGATGAATGCTGCAGACCTTTTGGCCATAAGGGCAGAAACAAGTTGACAACTTTAATCACCACGTTGATGGGGTACTAACTCCCCTATATCACCGTTTTTCAATTTTAATATCAAGTAGTTGCCTATTAGAATAAATGTATTTCGGCAATTATAGTGATTTTTAAATGATCACTCACGGTGACGGGCCCCCACTTAGTTTTAGAAGAGCCTCCCTGTCTCCAGGTGTAGGCACGCTCTCTATCAAACCAAGTTTTTAGAGAGTGAGGACTGCCAATGATGAAGCATGGCACCTGGTGGTATGTGAGGACAGTCCTTCACTTTTTGTGAGATGCTAGACGCTCTACTTAGTACTCTCTAAGCCTCAGTCATTTATACTCAGGGTAGCTCCTTTTGTTAGTATGGAGGCCAGCTTTCCCTGAATACCCCGTGCCTTTAGTTCCCTCCCCTGGATTCCCCAGGGTTATTGTGTTGTAAAGTTAAAAAAGAAACAGAAAATGCTAATGTATCTTGACCCACGCATGCACATGCCTGTGCGAACATATAGTGGCAAAGCCACTAGCTCAGCCATCTAAAGCAGAGACAAGAATTGACTGTGCCAATGCTTGTTTTTGAAGCAGGACAAGGAGTAAAACAAAAGGGCCTTACAGCAGATGAAACTGCTATCACAGGGTTGAAATGAAAACAAGCGTTGATGGGGATCAGGTTCGGCGCACACGTAAGTGCAAAATGGGACATGATGCTGCGCAGACGTGAGGCAATGCAATTCCTGCAACAGAATCTATATTATGTGAAAATGACCACAGCCCCAAAATAGCCTAGTTACACTAACCCAGCTATTATGCAAGAGGGAAAACCCTAAATGGACACCTTAAAGTCTCTTCATTAAGTAGGAAGACAATAGAACTCATAGGCTAAACTCTGCGGCCTACCACAAACCTCTTATATACATTCTGTACAGGGAACATATATGGAGGTGATAGGCTCCATCATGCATACAAGTGTACAAACAAAGACTTGCGTAAATATACAAATGATGCAAACAAAAACTAAAAACAGCATACAAAAATCATAGATACCGAGAAAACATCAAAAGAACTGAAGGAAAAGTATTTGGTAAAACATTAAGTGAAATGAGTTGGTTTATACATGGAGTCTGTCGCTCCACTCTCCATGCATAAGTCGCATCATGTAGGAGGAAGTGGTCGGTTTAAGGAAATAGGAGGATTTCAGACTTGGGAAAAGGTTACATGTACTGGGGTGTGCACAATGGAAACAATGGAACATATTTGAGAGTCACTTTTGTGTGTTTTATCACTTACTACAACAACTCTTGCTGCCATTCCCCGGTGCTCGCAAAGGCCACGCCCCTTCCCGAGGCCACGCCCACCGCCGAGCCCATAAAGACGCTGAATACAAGCGCCTTCAGTCCATACTATAGATCTCCTGAGGCGGAAGCCGGGAGTGCGCATTGATTAATTTTAAAATATTTGAGAGTCACTTTTGTGTGTTTTATTACTTACTACAACACCTCTTGCCGCCATTCCCCGGTGCTCGCAAAGGCCACGCCGCTTCCCGAGGCCACGCCCACCGCCGAGCCCATAAAGATGCTGAATTCAAGCACCTTCAGTCCATACTATAGATCTCCTGAGGCGGAAGCCGGGAGTGCGTATTGATTAATTTTAAAATATTTGAGAGTCACTTTTGTGTGTTTTATCACTTACTACAACAACTCTTGCCGCCATTTCCACGCCCTCTCTCTGAGGCCACGCCCCCCTCTACGGGCGTCATTCTCCCTTTAAATCATGTGCACTTTCCGGACGCGCAGCCGACGGGCGCAGCGGGCGCGCCTAAGGCAAGCCCGTCTGCGCCCGTCCTCGCCAAGGTAGCGCCTTGTGCCAGTCATGCTGCCTATTTTGCCTCAACTGACCCTGGTCAGCTACCTTCTGGGGCCCCCTACTCTAGAGAGACGCTCATACAAATCGGTAAGCAACATGCGGATAAAGGAACATTTACTCTGCTACATACGGCACTTCCACGTGCCGACTTTCTGAGTGATGATCTTCTAAACTGTGGGCTTCTGAATGTTAGGTCCCTGCCTAAACATTGTACAGAGATCCAGCTTTTAATTGACACTCATGATTTAGACATCCTTTTCATGACCGAAACTTGGACTCGTCCGGATTGCTTGGTCGATCCCGGATTTGCGTGTCCTCCTGGGTTCAAATTTCTCCATACTCCTAGGCCTAGTGGGAGAGGCGGGGGGTAGGAGTTATTTTTAGAGCGTCCTGCAGCATTAAGGTCATTGCTTTAGACGCGATTGTGGGCACTGAGTTATTAGGTTTGTCAATTCAGGCCCACTCCGGGACCACTGTTACTGGGATCGTATGCTATCGCCCGCCAGGGGCCTTCAGCCTTCAGCAGCAACAAGAGTTATTGGCTACCCTAACTAATATCGCCCTTTCTCATCACAAGCTGCTTATCCTGGATGATTTTAATCTCTGGCGCAATGGTGCTCTGGACTCGGGTCTCTGCAACTTACTTCAAGCCTGTGAAAGTTTTGGTCTTTCTCAGCGGGTAACCGGGGCCACCCATAAAGCGGGCCACCTCCTAGATTTGGTTTTCACGACCTCTAACTTGGTGGCGATGGGGGACAGACCACTCACTCATGAAATATTTTATTCACTTGAACGGTGGTCTCCACAAGGCTCCTGTGACGAATAGGGAATTTAAGTGCAGAGATTGGAGGGCTCTCACACGTTTGCACTCCCTAGGGGAGGTGTTCCATAGGGAGCTGCTCTTTAATGGGAATATGAAAATAGAGGAAAACTACACCTCTCTTTGCACTGGGATCACAGAGGTGCTTGAGGCTCATGCTCCCTTAAAAACACGTAAATGTAAGGGTAAGGACTCTGCCCCCTGGTTCAATGACAATCTAAAAAACCTTAAACAGGGATGCAAACAAGCCGAGAGAAGGTGGAGGCGTGACTACTTGGACACCTTTAAAGAGGAGTGGAAAAATAAGGTCCGGGTATATAAGAACCTGATTAAAAAATCTAAGGCAGAATTTTATTCCTCCTTGATTTGTAACTCCACCAACAATTCTAGGAGCATTTTTAATATCCTTAATTGTGTCTCTAACCTTGAGTGTTCTAGGAACGCTATCGTCCCGTCCCAAGACTTTTGTGATAACCTTGAACTCATCCTTAGTGACTTGGAAAATCCTCCGGATTTCGTCCCTCCTTCTGACTTGAGACCTGGGTCTCTTGTGGGCCAGATGGCTGGTCCAGCCTTGGATATGAAAGAAATGCTACTTGAGTTTCCACCTCTTACGTACGAGGCCTTTACTAAGCTAGCCAAAGGGATTTCCTCTGGGTCTCCTCTGGACCCTGTGCCCCCAAAAATTTGGAAGGAATTCGAGGATGAATTATTCCCCCCACTCCACCTAATTTGTAACCAATCACTTGTGACTGGTACCGTTCCAGCTCAATGGAAGCGGGCGCTAGTTTCGCCTCTGTTAAAAAAGCCTTCCTTAGACCCAGATTGCTAAAAAAACTATAGGCCCATCTCCCTGTTACCTTTCCCTGCCAAGATTGTGGAGCGCTTAGTTAGTAACACTCTCTCCAACCATCTGGAATGTCATCAATTATTAGATGGGGCTCAATTTGGCTTCCGGCCTGCCCATGGAACCGAAACAGCTCTAATCACCGCTATGGACGAGCTTCAAAGGCGCGCAGACAGAAGGCAGGCAGCATTCTTGATCCTGCTTGACATGTCTGCCGCCTTTGATACGGTGAATCACAAGATTCAGTTGAGGCGGCTGTTTGAGGCGGGAGTGAGAGGTACAGCGTTGCAGTGGTTCCAATCATTCCTGCAGGATATTCAGTAGGCAGTGTCCCTTCCACCTTTTCAGTCAGGTTTCTCCTTGATATCTCATGGGGTTCCTCAGGGCTTCACAATCAGCCCAATCCTTTTCAATCTTTATCTCAGACCCCTGATTTCACTCATTAAAAGCTTTAACATTATGATTGTCAACTTTGCTAACGACACGCAGATGATCCTCTCCTAGGAAGGTGAGGACTCAACATCTGTGGAGGTCCTCCACAATTGTCTACGTGACACGTCTCGATGGTTAATGGACAATTCCCTCCAGTTCAATGCAGGAAAGACGGAGGTGCTCTTTAGTGCCGGTACTAAGATTTCCCGACCATTTCCAAACAACTTTTGGCCCCCGGAAACAGGGACCACAGTTCGACCGGTGGAATCAGTCCGGAATCTAGGGGTCATGTTGGATCAAAGGCTCAGTATGGTGGCGCATGTGCAAAAGACGTCTGCCTGCTGCTTTGAAATCCTTCGCTCCCTAAGAAAAGTCCTGCCTCTCCTACCATCCCAGGCCTGTGCCCAGGTGGTAAAATGTACCATCCTTAGCAGGCTGGACTATTGCAACGCCCTCCTGCTGGGATCCCCTGGGTTCCTTTTGGATAGGCTCCAAAGGGTCCAATCAGCAGCTGCTAAGCTGGCCTTGGGGCTTCCGAGAAGATCTCATGGGCCGTCCGCCGTGGGTAAACTACACTGGCTGCCGGTGAGACAGAGGATACAATTCAAGGCCCTCTGCATAGTCTTTAGGGCGCTCCATGGAACTGGCCCTGCCCCTTTACAATCGAAATTTACCTGGTATACTCCTACCAGACAGCTTCGATCCTCTGAGGCCAAGCTGGTTGTTGTACCCAGATTCAAGAAAATTAGATCCGGAGGCAGATCCTTTGAGGTGGCAGCTACCAAACTCTGGAACACTCTCCCTGCTGAGATTAGGCACATCTCTGAACTCCTCCCATTCAGAAGAAGGATTAAAACCTGGTTATTTCCCGTGGTCACCGCCTGAAAGCTCACACTCCCCTTGACCACTTCCGTTTCCTCTGATCTATTTAGCGCCAGGATGCCTGCAATGGTGACAGCTGCGCTCTACAAATGCCTTAAATAAATAAATAAATAAAATAAACAACACTGCAGATCACAAAGATGATGTGGCTTTAACACACAGCTACATTCACTTTGCTATTCTATGGCTTCCTTTAAATGATGTAATTAGATATACTAGTGCTTCGTGATGATGATGATGACCTGTACTGTAGGTGTATGCTCCGGGGGAAAAGGGGAAAACAACTTAGGGCAAACAATGGCTCAAGAGGACTCCCCCAAAATAGCCAGTGACTGAAGCAGCTGACCTTTTCTGATGTTATATCAATAATTTGCCAAAGCTGCCTGTAGCCAGACCTAAAGATGAATGCCGTGCTCAGCATCTAAATGAGAGGTCGATTCAACTGAAATTCACTAAAACGGATCAGAGGACAGATATGCATAGGCGCCCCTCCCTACAGAGTGAATAGATTTTTTTATTTTATTTTTTATTTTCAGACATTGATATTGCATGGAACAGGCTTTGGGGGCATTGGTTTGTTGAACAGTGTTTTTAATATTTATTTTCGAGTAAAATACATTTTTTAATTTTCCCTATACTTTACCATAGGGAGACTCTGCATGGTAAAGTATAGGACATAATATAAAAGTTTATTTAACTTGAAAAAAATATTAAAAATATGTTTTTGTTAAAATATTAATGCAGATGCATGTTATATTTACTTTAACTGTAGAACAAAATGGTACAGCACTATTAAATCAATTTTAAATGAAACTTCCATGAATGGGAATATATTAAATGTAAATAATTTTTCTGAAGTTTAATTTACAAAATACATCCTCAAATATAGGAAAACGTTTAATGTGCATTCATGATTAGTAAAGGTGAGGTATACAATTTTAATATTATTTGAATCATTTTTAATAAAATGTACAATTACATTACTTTTTAAATTAACAATAGGTTATTAAAATGTGTTGTGATTATAGAAGGAATATATATTAAAAAATTCAAAATAATTTTCATTTATTGATATTTTTAACTATTATTTTTTTTTATTTAACTTTAAATTATTTCCTATGGGGTTTTATTTTAAGTCCCTACCTCGTTAGTGCTCTATGGGAGGGTGTTGCAGTGCCAATGGTTAAACATGTGTAGAGCTAGACTTTTTTTTGTAGTACCCTACAGTTTGAGTTTGTGAATACTGAAAAGTATTAAACTTACTCATACGTGTAAGTTGCCTTTGTGAATCGGGTTGTAGGCATGTTTTCCTTTTTCTTGAGGTGAGGAATAGATCCGATAGCTGAGGATAAGTTTGCATGTAAATTGGGTACCAAGACCAATGCAGCAAGTATCTTACGCAAAGAGATTGCCTGGGTGAGGACCTTTGTGCCCAGCTTTTCCAGGGCAATTTGGCTGCTCTACTTAGTCCAAATTTCCTCTTTCACAGGTACACAAACTTTATATGATTAATAGTTTATCATAAAAAGGATAATTTTATGATATGACCAACCAATGTCCAAAAGCTTTTGGAAACTAGTAGATCTGCTTCTGCTATAAAAAGATCTAGAGTACCTCTGCTTGCCGCTGATGGGAGAGGAGGAAAGTTGTGCAAGGCTGTTTACACTGAGAAATTACTTTCGGCTATTAATCACTGGTTCCCTGTAAAATTTAGAATCTACCAGGAAAATGTCTGATCTGGAAGACAAAAGAAAGCAATGATAAAGGCACTGTGCAGTGATCTTGAAATACTTCACCTGTAGGTCTGTAATTGAAATGTGGGGGAGAGTCAAATGTCAGTGCTAATCATTCGAATGTAGAGGAATTTGGATGATGCGCATCATGTTGGTGATGTTACCCTTGTGAATTATGGTCACTGCTTTTTCTTTCTTGCATGCTCTGTTGAGGATTGCTTAGAGAAACTTTTGACAATTCAATAGCAGGTTGAGAGCTTACATCAAATCAAGTTTCTATCAGAATCAAAAGGTCTAAGTTGAGGTTAAGAATCACGTCATGCATTTCAGCTTGATTTGTAGAGACTGAGTGGGAGTTTGTATTGATTGCTTTTAGATTGTTATTCAGTTCAGTGAAGGGAAGTTTCAGCAGTGGAAGACATTGGATTTGAATGAGATTATTTCTGGATGTGGAGTTACTATTTACTATTTTATTTTCTAAAGCGCTCAACCAGTAGCGGTCTGCAGTAGGTGTTTCTGAAGGGCGGTGATGTGGGCAGGGGGAGGGGCAGGGTGGGGGGTAGTAATGTATGGATTACGGAGTTTTACAGGTAAGTAAACATTTAAAT
This sequence comes from Lissotriton helveticus, assembly GCF_964261635.1. NCBI lineage: Eukaryota > Metazoa > Chordata > Amphibia > Caudata > Salamandridae > Lissotriton > Lissotriton helveticus. The sequence continues at coordinate 1,505,895,272 of NC_136059.1, read as the reverse complement.
AAATAAAACGAATTTTGTTGCGCGCACTGCATCACCAAATGTGATGCAGTGCGCGCAACGAAATTCGTTTTATTTATTAGAATAAAAAGGCTTTCAACTGTTTCCTAAAAATACAATAGCAGGAGATTTTTTTCCGGGGCCAGGGGGAGTCCATTCCAATATATTGGCACAAGATAAGAAAAGGCTCTACCCCCTGTGCGGGTCATGCGAATTCGGGGAACCTGAAGGAGGCCTAGTGTGCTGGATCTGAGTTTTCTGCAGGGAGAGTATTTTAGTAGGTTTTTTGTAAGTAGAGAGGACCTCTATCTTTCAGAGCGTTGTAGGTTAGACAACAAATTTTAAAAAAGGATCTTTATTTTACTGATAACCAGTGCAGTTCCCTGAGCAACGGAATCGAGGGGGAGCCTGCAGGACGGTTAAGGATCATTCTAGCTGCGGTATTCAGTACTACTTGCAATTTAGCCAATAGGGTCTCTCCCACTTCAGCCAACAAAGCATTTCCATAGTCCAGATGACTAATTACCATTGCCTGAACTAAGGTCCTGTGATGGGAGGTAGGCAAATAGGGGAGAATCCTCCGAAGGAGACACAAACTGTAGTAACAGGAGCTGGTGGTGGCTGCAATGTGGTCCTTCATGGTCAGAGCCTGGTCTAACTTTAAACCTAGATTTTTAACAGATTGTTTGGGGACAGGAGTTGTACCCAGTTGAGAAGGCCACCGGTCATCCGACCAGATGTCCGAGGTTTTTCCCATCAGCATGACCTCAGTTTTTTCTGGGTTCCATTGAAGACATTTATCTGTCATCCAATTGGAGATGGCAAGCATGTCGATGGCAAAGCGGATTTTCTCTGTCTCTGGATTTGGACCAATGGAAACATAAGCTGTGTATCATCAGCATATGAGATAAACTCAAATCCCAGCTGCTCAACTATCCTTGCCAGGGGAGCCATGTATATAATAAAAAGGGTCGCGCTCAGGCAGGAGCCCTGAGGGACCCCCTTATCAAGATGCATTTTGGCTGAGGTGTAAGGTCCTAACATAGTGGTTTGAGTTCTATCAGACAAGAAATGTTGCAGCCATTTCAAGGCTGTCCCCTGGATACCACAGGAGAGTATTCTCTCCGCTAGCTTTGAATGCGAGATGGTATCAAATGCTGCAGAGAGATCTAGGAGAATCAGTACCACTGATCCTCCTACGTCTATTGTCTGCCTGAGGGAAATGGTCACTGCCAAAATGGCGGTCTCCGTGCTGAAACCTAGCTGGAAGCCCGACTGAGATGGATCCAGGATTTGATTGAGTTCCAAATATGAACTTAGTTATCTGTTGATGATGCTTTCTAGTTGTTTGCCCAGAAGCGGTAGTAAAGAGATAGGACGCTAGTTATTGAGGATTAAAGGGTCGCGTTGTTTTTTTTAATAGTGGACGGACAAACGCATCCATCCATATGCTAGGGATGGTGCCAGTTTGTATTGAATGGTTAAAAAATTCTCGAATTGCTGGGGCACAACTCGTAGCTAGGAGAGCCATAGTCTCTGGTGGGCAGGGGTCTGAGGGCGAACCAGATTTGGCAGTGGCGAGGCTTTTAGAGACCTCCTCAATCAAGGTCAATTTGAAACTATCTAAAGTGCTACTTGCTATCTTTCCTAACTCCTCCAGTTTGTTTAAGGTTCGGAGGTAAGAGGAACTGTCGAGGAGAAGTTCTCATAGATTTTAGATATCTTTTCTTGGAAGTATATTGCTGGGGCGTTACAAAATTCCTGAGATTCCATTGGCGACTGTCTACATACTTTTAGGGATACAAAGTCCCCTACTATACCAAAGAGGGTTTTTGGGGAGATGCTGGCATGTTATATTTGAATAATGATAAACAGGCTTCTGGCTGCTTTTAGATTAAGATGGTATCTGGACAAAGACTGTCTATAGAGAAGTCTATTTTGAGGGTCCTTACTGGCTCACCAGATTCTTTCCAAACGCCTACGTTTAGATTTTTCCATCTTTAGCTCCCCCGTAAACCAGGGGGTGGAAGGCCGCCGTTGAGAGGTACCTTATTTTTGGGGGGGAATTACGGCATCAAAGGCTGTTCCTAAAGCAGCCATGAAAGCCTCCAACATTTAGTATACTTCCATGGTGTTCTTTGCTGGTTCCAGGGAATAAGCCTCGTTTAAGGCTTCTAAGGAAAGATTGCTACATGACCTGCGCAGCTCTGGTTTTTGTCATGTAGGTATTTCTGAGTTCCTCTGACTCGACTGATGAATGAAAAACATGATCATGGAAAGATCAGACCATGTGAGGGGGTCTGGAGGGCTTCAACTCAGCTGGTCTGAGTTGGAAAAGATTAAATCTAGTGAATGACCTGCCCGATGGGTGGGGCCTTCGACTCTCTGAGCGAGTCCCATTAACTCCAGGGAGGAAAAAAGTTTGTTTACCTCAGGGTTAGTGGGATTTTTCCCATGAAAGTTAAAATACCCCAGCAGAAGAAATGTGTTTGACGCAAGCACATATAGAGCTAAATGTCCCACCAAAAGGTCCGTGAAGTTATCTCTGGATCCTGGAGGCCGGTAAATTAAAGCTCCATGACAGCTATCAGAGGGAGATAAAATGATCTTAAAGATTTCCAATTCTAAGCAATAATTGCTTAAAGTGAAGACCAAGTTAAGGTGATTTTTAAAAACAAAGGTTATGCCCCCTCCTGTTTTTCCTACCGTGTCCAGATGAATAAATGTATAATTCTCTGGGATGGCCAGATTTATCAGGGGATGATTTGAGGGGTTCAACCACGTTTCTGTAAAAAAACAGAGAGCCGAGGAGTGGGAGACAATCATCTCCCATATTTCGTATGGGTGTTTAGCTAGTGATCTTACATTGCATAATATGTTGTTTAGACCAATAGTAACTGGATCAAGGTCCTTCCTTGGATCTAGTGTGTTCCCTTCTAACCGATCGCTTTGAAATCAACAGTATTTACAAGTTACCGGCCCTTCTAACATATTTGGAAACTTCTGAGTGCAACCAATATGGGTTTGGCTCTTAGCTTGTTCAAGAGTTCTGTCAGTAAGTAGAGAGTCAGCAGAGTATATTATGGCGGCTTAATGGCAAGTATTTACCTCAAAAGAAGCAGAATCTCTGGCCTCTGGTCTCGGCTGGGCGCAGACGGGCACAGACGGGCTTGCCTTTGGCGCGCCTTAAGCGCACCGCCAGTGCGACCGCTGCACGCACTCGTTAGCGTCTTCATTTTATTTGGTCACAGAGTAGCGAAACACTAGCGCGCTACCCTGCAATACCCCCCAGATGTCTGTCCGCTCCAGCGGTAGACTCGAGAGTGTGGTATCTCTACTCCCCAGCGCCTAATCGGCTGAGAACAGCGAGCAAAGCCAAATTCTAGCAAAGGTTAAAAATTAGCAACAGTGGAGTTAAAAGTCATGCGGCGTAATTAGTGTAATGACAGATGCTTCTCCTGGCGTCCCGCCTCAGGAGAAACTAAATCTAGTCCAGCGCACCCGTTAGCGTCCTCATTTTATCTGGTCACAGAGTAGCGAAACACTAGCGCGCTACCCTGCAATACCCCCCAAGATGTCTGCCTGCTCCAGCGGTAGACTCGAGAGCGTGGTATCTCTACTCCCCCAGCACCTAATTGGCTGAGAACGGTGAGCAAAGCCAAACTCTAGCAAAAGTTATAAATTAGCAACAGTGCGGTTAAAAAGCATGAGGCGCAATTAGTGTATTGACAGATGCTACTCCCGGCTTTCTGCCTCAGGAGAAACTAAATCTAGTGCAGCGCACGCGTTAGCGTCCTCATTTTATCTGGTCACAGAGTAGGGAAACACTAGCGCGCTACCCTGCAATACCCCCCAAGATGTCTGCCCGCTCCAGTGATAAACTCGAGAGTGTGGTATCTCTACTCCCCCAGCACCTAATCAGCTGAGAACGGTGAGCAAAGCCAAATTCTAGCAAAGGTTAAAAATTTGCAAAAGTGCAGTTAAAAATCATGTGACGCAATTAGTGTATTGACAGATGCTACTCCAGGCTTTCAGCCTCAGGAGAAACTAAATCTAGTGCAGCGCGCATGCGTTAGCGTCCTCATTTTATCTGGTCACAGAGTAGCAAAACACTAGCGTGCTACCCTGCAATACCCCCCAAGATTTCTGCCCGTTCCAGCGGTAGACTTGAGAGCGTGGTATCTCTAGAACCCCAGCACCTAATCGGCTGAGAACGGTGAGTTATAATTCATAGGAATCCCAGTGATTGTAGAGTGAATGATCATGTACATGTGGAGAGTTTGGGATGCCAAGATCAGAGTGGCTTGGTCTATGACTGTCTCTCCACTGAATAAGTGAGGAAGGACTTGGAAATGGCAAGGACATGACTGTTATGGATTAATTTATGTTCCTAAACTGAGTCTTCATACGAAAGAGTATCTAGCTGGAAAGGAGATTGGTATTCAGTGGAAACTGTTATTAACAATGTGATATATATGCGAGAAGCCAGGGTTTTATCATGCCTTCTGACGATGTCTTTGAGGAAAGATAGTTCCCTCAAAATATTTCTGGATTGATTGACCATGAATTAAATGTTGCCTCAATTTCTAAGAAAGATGGTCAGGAACCTTTTCACACAGAAGAGCAGGTAACAATGATTCTGCTTTTGTCAGCGCTTCTATGTAAATTTGGAGTCACTATGAGTTTCAGAGATAAACTGCTGAGAGTGAGTTATGTCAGTATGCCTCAACTCTGGTGAATATCTGAATCTATTTTCATATAGTAGTTCTGGCCTTCACCATTGTGTGTCTCAGAGAGAGGTTGGTAAATGATGTCTGAGTATGGATATATGGATTGATGCAAATGGGGAAAGAAAATTCTGGCTTGCGCTATCTAAGGGGTATTTTTGTTAACTAGGTCTATATTAATTGACTTATGAAAAATAATTCTGTTTATATAATGTGCCTCTATTTAGAGTCTTCTAAATAAGAACTGAAAGTTTTCTAGTTTTTTTCACCATAATCTTCCCATTTTTAGGTCGAGCCTAGGCAGCGCACATGCGCTGTATGCAAGACCTCCTGTAGTAAGCATAGAGTGTAATCCCACCTGCTGCTTGCCATTGGTTTAGTCCTGCCTCACTCTTATTTCCTGGCTTACTATTGGTTGGTGCTCCCATTACATCATTTCCATTTTCAGGCCAGGAGCATCGGCCAACTACAGTTTCCTTACACTATATATGCTTATAGTGTACCTTAAGGACTACTTATTTTTATCATGGCGCCCGCTTCCCAGAGTCGCCACCAGCATAGGTGCATGGATGCCGTGCTTTGTTTCAGCACGGCATCCGTTTTCTTGTCAGAAACCTCCCATGCTTTGGAGCAGGGGCTCCAGATACCTGCCAAGCTGAACACATGTAAGACACATTTTTTGCTCTGCACTGCTTCCGTCCCACATTTCGAGCCGGAGACCGGCTTGCTGCCTGCCTTTTTTCACCACTACACATCCTGAACTCAGAGAGCTGACACTTCTTTTTGTTCTGCACTGACTTTGGAATAGGGAAAAGCCTCCCTGCACTTCCGTCCCATGTTTCGGGCCGGAGACCGGCTCGCACCTGCCATCGTTCACCGCCACGCATCCTGAACTCAGAGGGCTGGGGACTGGCGTCCGCAGAAATTTTTCCAGGGGGGGGCAACATTTTTACTTCATCACCATCCTCCGACATGATTGAGCACAAGTATTAAATAAACAAATAAAAAAATCTAATAAGACAAAGAACTTAAATAAACAAAGAAACCCATGGGGTGGGAGAACAATCATGTGAGACTTCACAGCAGATTACCTGGCAACCACAATGAAACAGAGGAAAAAACAAACAAGCATTGGCATAGCCAATAGGTCTCGCCTTTGGGACCTTATAAGTGTTTAGCCATGCAACACTTGAAGTTGTTGCACCAAGGATATTGTACTAGACAACTAAACACTTATAAGGTCCCAAAGGGGAGACCTATTGGCTATGTCAATGCTGTTTTTTTTTTTAATGACGAGCAGTGCTATATGGCTCCGGCTGCCACTTAGTCCACCACATCCCACGTAGATGCTGCAGCCATCTTTGAATGGTTTTAAAGCCAATTCAAAAGCTGTCACCAGTATATGTTAATCCCTATCTCAACTGTGAGACTGCTCTCCTGCTTCCCAATACTATTAAATACAAATGATGTAAAAAGAACATCCCTTTCTGAGCTGCACGGCTCATCCTACCCACGTTTCATACGCAGATTTAAAATACTGATGGTTTGGGCTTCCCGGAATTCAACTGGTTGAGAGGTAGACAGGTGTAGAGAGGTAGAGAGAGAGAGGTGTAGAGAGGTAGAGAGACAGAGGTAGAGAGAAGTAGAAAGAGAAGTAGAGAGAGAGAGGTAGAGAGAGAGAGGTAGAAAGAGGTAGAGGTAGGGAGAGAGAGAGAGGTAGAGAGAGAGGTAGAGGTATAAAAGTAGAGAGAGGTATAGAGATAGAGGGAGAGGTAGAGAGAGAGAGGTAGAGAGAGAGAGGTAGAGAGAGAGAGAGAGAGAGAGAGAGAGAGAGGTAGAGGGAGTGAGGTAGAGGGAGAGAGGTAGAGAGAGAGGTAGAGGTAGAGAGGTAGAGAGAGAGAGTGGGAGAGGTAGAGAGGGTGAGAGAGGTAAAGAGATAAAGAGGTAGAGAGAGAGAGAGGTAGAGAGAAGTAGAGAGCGAGAGGTAGAGGTAGGGAGAGAGGTAGAGGTAGGGGGGAGAGAGAGGTAGGGAGAGAGAGGTAGAGGTAGAGAGAGGGAGAGGTAGAGAGAGAGAGAGGTAGAGTGAGGTAGAGAGAGAGAGGTAGAGAGAGAGTGGTAGAGAGAGAGGTAGAGGTAGAGGTAGAGGTAGAGAGGTAGTGGTAGAGAGGTAGAGAGAGAGAGAGGTGGAGAGAGATAGAGAGAGGTAGAGGTAGAGAGGTTGAGGTAGAGAGGTAGAGAGAGATTGAGAGAGAGGTAGAGCGAGAGAGGTAGAGGTAGAGAGAGAGAGGTAGAGAGAGAGGTAGAGAGAGGTAGAGAGAGAGAGGTAGAGAGAGAGGTAGAGGTAGAGAGGTAGTGGTAGAGAGGTAGAGAGAGAGAGAGGTGGAGAGAGAGAGAGGTGGAGAGAGAGGTAGAGAGAGAGGTGTAGAGAGAGAGGTAGGGATAGAGAGGTAGAGGTAGAGAGAGAGAGGTAGAGAGAGAGAGGTAGAGAGAGAGAGGTAGAGTGAGAGGTAGAGGTAGAGAGAGAGAGGTAGAGAGAGACAGAGGTAGGGAGAGAGAGAGAGAGAGAGATAGTGAGAGGTAGAGAGGTGTAGAGAGAGGTGTAGAGAGGTAGGTAGAGGTAGAGGTAAAGAGAGACGTAGAGAGAGAGACGTAGAGAAAGATGTAGAGAGAGGTAGAGAGAGAGAGGTAGAGAGAGAGGTAGAGGTAGAGAGGTAGTGGTAGAGAGGTAGAGAGAGAGAGAGGTGGAGAGAGAGAGAGAGGTGGAGAGAGAGAGGTAGAGAGAGGTAGAGGTAGAGAGGTTGCGGTAGAGAGGTAGAGAGAGATTGAGAGAGAGGTAGAGCGAGAGAGGTAGAGGTAGAGAGAGAGAGGTAGAGAGAGAGAGAGAGGTAGAGAGAGAGAGGTAGAGAGAGAGGTAGGGATAGAGAGGGAGAGGTAGAGAGAGAGAGGTAGAGAGAGAGAGGTAGAGTGAGAGGTAGAGGTAGAGAGAGAGAGGTAGAGAGAGACAGAGGTAGAGAGAGAGAGAGAGAGAGAGAGAGATAGCGAGAGGTAGAGAGGTGTAGAGAGAGGTGTAGAGAGGTAGGTAGAGGTAGAGGTAAAGAGAGACGTAGAGAGAGAGACGTAGAGAGAGAGGTAGAGAGAGGTAGAGAGAGAGAGGTAGAGAGAGAGGTAGAGGTAGGGAGAGAGGTAGAGGTAGGGGGGAGAGAGAGGTAGGGAGAGAGAGGTAGAGGTAGAGAGAGGGAGAGGTAGAGAGAGAGAGAGGTAGAGCGAGGTAGAGAGAGAGAGGTAGAGAGAGAGTGGTAGAGAGAGAGGTAGAGGTAGAGGTAGAGGTAGAGAGGTAGTGGTAGAGAGGTAGAGAGAGAGAGAGGTGGAGAGAGATAGAGAGAGGTGGAGAGAGAGAGGTAGAGAGAGGTAGAGGTAGAGAGGTTGAGGTAGAGAGGTAGAGAGAGATTGAGAGAGAGGTAGAGCGAGAGAGGTAGAGGTAGAGAGAGAGAGGTAGAGAGAGAGGTAGAGAGAGGTAGAGAGAGAGAGGTAGAGAGAGAGGTAGAGGTAGAGAGGTAGTGGTAGAGAGGTAGAGAGAGAGAGAGGTGGAGAGAGAGAGGTGGAGAGAGAGGTAGAGAGAGAGGTGTAGAGAGAGAGGTAGGGATAGAGAGGTAGAGGTAGAGAGAGAGAGGTAGAGAGAGAGGTAGAGAGAGAGAGGTAGAGTGAGAGGTAGAGGTAGAGAGAGAGAGGTAGAGAGAGACAGAGGTAGGGAGAGAGAGAGAGAGAGAGAGATAGTGAGAGGTAGAGAGGTGTAGAGAGAGGTGTAGAGAGGTAGGTAGAGGTAGAGGTAAAGAGAGACGTAGGAGAGAGAGACGTAGAGAGAGATGTAGAGAGAGGTAGAGAGAGAGAGGTAGAGAGAGAGGTAGAGGTAGAGAGGTAGTGGTAGAGAGGTAGAGAGAGAGAGGTGGAGAGAGAGAGAGAGGTGGAGAGAGAGAGGTAGAGAGAGGTAGAGGTAGAGAGGTTGCGGTAGAGAGGTAGAGAGAGATTGAGAGAGAGGTAGAGCGAGAGAGGTAGAGGTAGAGAGAGAGAGGTAGAGAGAGAGAGAGAGGTAGAGAGAGGTAGAGAGAGAGAGGTAGAGAGAGAGGTAGGGATAGAGAGGGAGAGGTAGAGAGAGAGAGGTAGAGAGAGAGAGGTAGAGTGAGAGGTAGAGGTAGAGAGAGAGAGGTAGAGAGAGACAGAGGTAGAGAGAGAGAGAGAGAGAGAGAGAGAGAGAGAGAGAGAGAGATAGCGAGAGGTAGAGAGGTGTAGAGAGAGGTGTAGAGAGGTAGGTAGAGGTAGAGGTAAAGAGAGACGTAGAGAGAGAGACGTAGAGAGAGAGGTAGAGAGAGGTAGAGAGAGAGAGGTAGAGAGAGAGAGGTAGTGGTAGAGAGGTAGCGAGAGAGAGAGGTGGAGAGAGAGAGAGAGGTGGAGAGAGAGAGGTAGAGAGAGGTAGAGGTAGAGAGGTTGCGGTAGAGAGGTAGAGAGAGATTGAGAGAGAGGTAGAGCGAGAGAGGTAGAGGTAGAGAGAGAGAGGTAGAGAGAGAGAGAGAGGTAGAGAGAGGTAGAGAGAGAGAGGTAGAGAGAGAGGTAGGGATAGAGAGGGAGAGGTAGAGAGAGAGAGGTAGAGAGAGAGAGGTAGAGTGAGAGGTAGAGGTAGAGAGAGAGAGGTAGAGAGAGACAGAGGTAGAGAGAGAGAGAGAGAGAGAGAGAGAGAGATAGCGAGAGGTAGAGAGGTGTAGAGAGAGGTGTAGAGAGGTAGGTAGAGGTAGATGTAAAGAGAGACGTAGAGAGAGAGACGTAGAGAGAGAGGTAGAGAGAGGTAGAGAGAGAGAGGTAGAGAGAGAGGTAGAGGTAGGGAGAGAGGTAGAGGTAGGGGGGAGAGAGAGGTAGGGAGAGAGAGGTAGAGGTAGAGAGAGGTAGAGGTAGAGAGAGAGAGAGGTAGAGCGAGGTAGAGAGAGAGAGGTAGAGAGAGAGAGGTAGAGGTAGAGGTAGAGGTAGAGAGGTAGAGAGAGAGAGAGGTGGAGAGAGATAGAGAGAGGTGGAGAGAGATAGAGAGAGGTGGAGAGAGAGAGAGGTAGAGAGAGGTAGAGGTAGAGAGGTTGAGGTAGAGAGGTAGAGAGAGATTGAGAGAGAGGTAGAGCGAGAGAGGTAGAGGTAGAGAGAGAGAGGCAGAGAGAGAGGTAGAGAGAGGTAGAGAGAGGTAGAGAGAGAGGTAGAGGTAGAGAGGTAGTGGTAGAGAGGTAGAGAGAGAGAGAGGTGGAGAGAGAGAGAGGTGGAGAGAGAGGTAGAGAGAGAGGTGTAGAGAGAGAGGTAGGGATAGAGAGGTAGAGGTAGAGAGAGAGAGGTAGAGAGAGAGAGGTAGAGAGAGAGAGGTAGAGTGAGAGGTAGAGGTAGAGAGAGAGAGGTAGAGAGAGACAGAGGTAGGGAGAGAGAGAGAGAGAGAGAGATAGTGAGAGGTAGAGAGGTGTAGAGAGAGGTGTAGAGAGGTAGGTAGAGGTAGAGGTAAAGAGAGACATAGAGAGAGAGACGTAGAGAGAGATGTAGAGAGAGGTAGAGAGAGAGAGGTAGAGAGAGAGGTAGAGGTAGAGAGGTAGTGGTAGAGAGGTAGAGAGAGAGAGAGGTGGAGAGAGAGAGGTGGAGAGAGAGAGGTAGAGAGAGGTAGAGGTAGAGAGGTTGCGGTAGAGAGGTAGAGAGAGATTGAGAGAGAGGTAGAGCGAGAGAGGTAGAGGTAGAGAGAGAGAGGTAGAGAGAGAGAGAGAGGTAGAGAGAGGTAGAGAGAGAGAGGTAGAGAGAGAGGTAGTGATAGAGAGGGAGAGGTAGAGAGAGAGAGAGGTAGAGAGAGAGAGGTAGAGTGAGAGGTAGAGGTAGAGAGAGAGAGGTAGAGAGAGACAGAGGTAGAGAGAGAGAGAGAGAGAGAGATAGCGAGAGGTAGAGAGGTGTAGAGAGAGGTGTAGAGAGGTAGGTAGAGGTAAAGAGAGACGTAGAGAGAGAGAGACGTAGAGAGAGAGGTAGAGAGAGGTAGAGAGAGAGAGGTAGAGAGAGAGGTAGAGGTAGAGAGGTAGTGGTAGAGAGGTAGAGAGAGAGAGAGGTGGAGAGAGAGAGGTGGAGAGAGAGAGGTAGAGAGAGGTAGAGGTAGAGAGGTTGCGGTAGAGAGGTAGAGAGAGATTGGGAGAGAGGTAGAGCGAGAGAGGTAGAGGTAGAGAGAGAGAGGTAGAGAGAGAGAGAGAGGTAGAGAGAGGTAGAGAGAGAGAGGTAGAGAGAGAGGTAGTGATAGAGAGGGAGAGGTAGAGGGGGAGAGAGGTAGAGAGAGAGAGGTAGAGTGAGAGGTAGAGGTAGAGAGAGAGAGGTAGAGAGAGACAGAGGTAGAGAGAGAGAGAGAGAGAGAGAGATAGCGAGAGGTAGAGAGGTGTAGAGAGGTAGGTAGAGGTAGAGGTAAAGAGAGACGTAGAGAGAGAGACGTAGAGAGAGAGGTAGAGAGAGGTAGAGAGAGAGAGGTAGAGAGAGAGGTAGAGGTAGAGAGGTAGTGGTAGAGAGGTAGAGAGAGAGAGAGGTGGAGAGAGAGAGAGAGAGAGGTGGAGAGAGAGAGAGAGAGAGAGAGGTGGAGAGAGAGAGGTAGAGAGAGGTAGAGGTAGAGAGGTTGAGGTAGAGAGGTAGAGAGAGATTGAGAGAGAGGTAGAGCGAGAGAGGTAGAGGTAGAGAGGTAGAGAGAGGTAGAGGTAGAGAGGTTGAGGTAGAGAGGTAGAGAGAGATTGAGAGAGAGGTAGAGCGAGAGAGGTGGAGGTAGAGAGAGAGAGGTAGAGAGAGAGAGAGAGAGAGGTAGAGAGAGGTAGAGAGAGAGAGAGAGGTAGAGAGAGGTAGAGAGAGAGAGGTAGAGAGAGGTAGAGGTAGAGAGAGAGAGGTGGAAGAGAGAGGTAGAGAGAGAGAGGTAGAGAGAGAGGTAGGGATAGAGAGGGAGAGGTAGAGAGAGAGAGGTAGAGAGAGAGAGGTAGAGTGAGAGGTAGAGGTAGAGAGAGAGAGGTAGAGAGAGACAGAGGTAGAGAGAGAGAGAGAGAGAGAGAGATAGCGAGAGGTAGAGAGGTGTAGAGAGAGGTGTAGAGAGGTAGGTAGAGGTAGAGGTAAAGAGAGACGTAGAGAGAGAGACGTAGAGAGAGAGGTAGAGAGAGGTAGAGAGAGAGAGGTAGAGAGAGAGGTAGAGGTAGGGAGAGAGGTAGAGGTAGGGGGGAGAGAGAGGTAGGGAGAGAGAGGTAGAGGTAGAGAGAGGGAGAGGTAGAGAGAGAGAGAGGTAGAGCGAGGTAGAGAGAGAGAGGTAGAGAGAGAGTGGTAGAGAGAGAGGTAGAGGTAGAGGTAGAGGTAGAGAGGTAGTGGTAGAGAGGTAGAGAGAGAGAGAGGTGGAGAGAGATAGAGAGAGGTGGAGAGAGAGAGGTAGAGAGAGGTAGAGGTTAGAGAGGTTGAGGTAGAGAGGTAGAGAGAGATTGAGAGAGAGGTAGAGCGAGAGAGGTAGAGGTAGAGAGAGAGAGGTAGAGAGAGAGGTAGAGAGAGGTAGAGAGAGAGAGGTAAGAGAGAGAGGTAGAGGTAGAGAGGTAGTGGTAGAGAGGTAGAGAGAGAGAGAGGTGGAGAGAGAGAGAGGTGGAGAGAGAGGTAGAGAGAGAGGTGTAGAGAGAGAGGTAGGGATAGAGAGGTAGAGGTAGAGAGAGAGAGGTAGAGAGAGAGAGGTAGAGAGAGAGAGGTAGAGTGAGAGGTAGAGGTAGAGAGAGAGGTAGAGAGAGACAGAGGTAGGGAGAGAGAGAGAGAGAGAGAGAGAGAGAGATAGTGAGAGGTAGAGAGGTGTAGAGAGAGGTGTAGAGAGGTAGGTAGAGGTAGAGGTAAAGAGAGACGTAGAGAGAGAGACGTAGAGAGAGATGTAGAGAGAGGTAGAGAGAGAGAGGTAGAGAGAGAGGTAGAGGTAGAGAGGTAGTGGTAGAGAGGTAGAGAAGAGAGAGGTGGAGAGAGATAGAGAGAGGTGGAGAGAGAGAGGTAGAGAGAGGTAGAGGTAGAGAGGTTGAGGTAGAGAGGTAGAGAGAGATTGAGAGAGAGGTAGAGCGAGAGAGGTAGAGGTAGAGAGAGAGAGGTAGAGAGAGAGGTAGAGAGAGGTAGAGAGAGAGAGGTAGAGAGAGAGGTAGAGGTAGAGAGGTAGTGGTAGAGAGGTAGAGAGAGAGAGGTGGAGAGAGAGAGAGGTGGAGAGAGAGGTAGAGAGAGGTGTAGAGAGAGAGGTAGGGATAGAGAGGTAGAGGTAGAGAGAGAGAGGTAGAGAGAGAGAGGTAGAGAGAGAGAGGTAGAGTGAGAGGTAGAGGTAGAGAGAGAGGTAGAGAGAGACAGAGGTAGGGAGAGAGAGAGAGAGAGAGAGAGAGAGATATGTGAGAGGTAGAGAGGTGTAGAGAGAGGTGTAGAGAGGTAGGTAGAGAGGTAGAGGTAAAGAGAGACGTAGAGAGAGAGACGTAGAGAGGAGATGTAGAGAGAGGTAGAGAGAGAGAGGTAGAGAGAGAGGTAGAGGTAGAGAGGTAGTGGTAGAGAGGTAGAGAGAGAGAGGTGGAGAGAGAGAGAGAGGTGGAGAGAGAGAGGTAGAGAGAGGTAGAGGTAGAGAGGTTGCGGTAGAGAGGTAGAGAGAGATTGAGAGAGAGGTAGAGCGAGAGAGGTAGAGGTAGAGAGAGAGAGGTAGAGAGAGAGAGAGAGGTAGAGAGAGGTAGAGAGAGAGAGGTAGAGAGAGAGGTAGGGATAGAGAGGGAGAGGTAGAGAGAGAGAGGTAGAGAGAGAGAGGTAGAGTGAGAGGTAGAGGTAGAGAGAGACAGAGGTAGAGAGAGAGAGAGAGAGAGAGAGAGAGAGAGGAGAGATAGCGAGAGGTAGAGAGGTGTAGAGAGAGGTGTAGAGAGGTAGGTAGAGGTAGAGGTAAAGAGAGACGTAGAGAGAGAGACGTAGAGAGAGAGGTAGAGAGAGGTAGAGAGAGAGAGGTAGAGAGAGAGAGGTAGTGGTAGAGAGGTAGCGAGAGAGAGAGGTGGAGAGAGAGAGAGAGGTGGAGAGAGAGAGGTAGAGAGAGGTAGAGGTAGAGAGGTTGCGGTAGAGAGGTAGAGAGAGAGGTAGAGCGAGAAGGTAGAGGTAGAGAGAGAGAGGTAGAGAGAGAGAGAGAGGTAGAGAGAGGTAGAGAGAGAGAGGTAGAGAGAGAGGTAGGGATAGAGAGGGAGAGGTAGAGAGAGAGAGGTAGAGAGAGAGAGGTAGAGTGAGAGGTAGAGGTAGAGAGAGAGAGGTTAGAGAGAGACAGAGGTAGAGAGAGAGAGAGAGAGAGAGAGAGAGAGAGAGATAGCGAGAGGTAGAGAGGTGTAGAGAGAGGTGTAGAGAGGTAGGTAGAGGTAGATGTAAAGAGAGACGTAGAGAGAGAGACGTAGAGAGAGAGGTAGAGAGAGGTAGAGAGAGAGAGGTAGAGAGAGAGGTAGAGGTAGGGAGAGAGGTAGAGGTAGGGGGAGAGAGAGGTAGGGAGAGAGAGGTAGAGGTAGAGAGAGGGAGAGGTAGAGAGAGAGAGAGAGGTAGAGCGAGGTAGAGAGAGAGAGGTAGAGAGAGAGTGGTAGAGAGAGAGGTAGAGGTAGAGGTAGAGGTAGAGAGGTAGTGGTAGAGAGGTAGAGAGAGAGAGAGGTGGAGAGAGATAGAGAGAGGTGGAGAGAGAGAGGTAGAGAGAGGTAGAGGTAGAGAGGTTGAGGTAGAGAGGTAGAGAGAGATTGAGAGAGAGGTAGAGCGAGAGAGGTAGAGGTAGAGAGAGAGAGGTAGCGAGAGAGGTAGAGAGAGGTAGAGAGAGGTAGAGAGAGAGGTAGAGGTAGAGAGGTAGTGGTAGAGAGGTAGAGAGAGAGAGAGGTGGAGAGAGAGAGAGGTGGAGAGAGAGGTAGAGAGAGAGGTGTAGAGAGAGAGGTAGGGATAGAGAGGTAGAGGTAGAGAGAGAGAGGTAGAGAGAGAGAGGTAGAGAGAGAGAGGTAGAGTGAGAGGTAGAGGTAGAGAGAGAGAGGTAGAGAGAGACAGAGGTAGGGAGAGAGAGAGAGAGAGAGAGAGATAGTGAGAGGTAGAGAGGTGTAGAGAGAGGTGTAGAGAGGTAGGTAGAGGTAGAGGTAAAGAGAGACATAGAGAGAGAGACGTAGAGAGAGATGTAGAGAGAGGTAGAGAGAGAGAGGTAGAGAGAGAGGTAGAGGTAGAGAGGTAGTGGTAGAGAGGTAGAGAGAGAGAGAGGTGGAGAGAGAGAGGTGGAGAGAGAGAGGTAGAGAGAGGTAGAGGTAGAGAGGTAGAGAGAGATTGAGAGAGAGGTAGAGCGAGAGAGGTAGAGGTAGAGAGAGAGAGGTAGAGAGAGAGAGAGAGGTAGAGAGAGGTAGAGAGAGAGAGGTAGAGAGAGAGGTAGGGATAGAGAGGGAGAGGTAGAGAGAGAGAGAGGTAGAGAGAGAGAGGTAGAGTGAGAGGTAGAGGTAGAGAGAGAGAGGTAGAGAGAGACAGAGGTAGAGAGAGAGAGAGAGAGAGAGATAGCGAGAGGTAGAGAGGTGTAGAGAGAGGTGTAGAGAGGTAGGTAGAGGTAGAGGTAAAGAGAGACGTAGAGAGAGAGACGTAGAGAGAGAGGTAGAGAGAGGTAGAGAGAGAGAGGTAGAGAGAGAGGTAGAGGTAGAGAGGTAGTGGTAGAGAGGTAGAGAGAGAGAGAGGTGGAGAGAGAGAGAGAGAGAGGTGGAGAGAGAGAGAGAGAGAGAGAGGTGGAGAGAGAGAGGTAGAGAGAGGTAGAGGTAGAGAGGTTGAGGTAGAGAGGTAGAGAGAGATTGAGAGAGAGGTAGAGCGAGAGAGGTAGAGGTAGAGAGGTAGAGAGAGGTAGAGGTAGAGAGGTTGAGGTAGAGAGGTAGAGAGAGATTGAGAGAGAGGTAGAGCGAGAGAGGTAGAGGTAGAGAGAGAGGTAGAGAGAGAGAGAGAGGTAGAGAGAGGTAGAGAGAGAGAGAGGTAGAGAGAGGTAGAGAGAGAGAGGTAGAGAGAGGTAGAGGTAGAGAGAGAGAGGTGGAGAGAGAGGTAGAGAGAGAGAGGTAGAGAGAGAGGTAGGGATAGAGAGGGAGAGGTAGAGAGAGAGAGGTAGAGAGAGAGAGGTAGAGTGAGAGGTAGAGGTAGAGAGAGAGAGGTAGAGAGAGACAGAGGTAGAGAGAGAGAGAGAGAGAGAGATAGCGAGAGGTAGAGAGGTGTAGAGAGAGGTGTAGAGAGGTAGGTAGAGGTAGAGGTAAAGAGAGACGTAGAGAGAGACGTAGAGAGAGAGGTAGAGAGAGGTAGAGAGAGAGGTAGAGAGAGAGGTAGAGAGGTAGAGAGAGAGAGGTAGAGAGAGAGAGGTGGAGAGAGAGAGGTAGAGAGAGAGGTAGAGAGAGAGGTAGAGAGAGAGAGAGAGAGAGAGAGAGAGAGAGAGAGAGAGAGGGAGAGGTAGAGAGAGAGAGGTAGAGAGAGAGAGAGGTAGTGGTAGAGAGGTAGAGGTAGAGAGGTAGAGAGAGAGAGGTAGAGAGAGACAGAGGTAGAGAGAGAGAGAGAGATAGCAAGAGGTAGAGAGGTGTAGAGAGAGGTAGAGAGAGAGAGGTAGAGAGGTAGAGAGAGAGGTGGAGAGAGAGAGAGGTAGAGAGAAAGGTAGAGAGAAAGGTAGAGAGAGAGAGGTAGAGAGAGAGAGGTAGAGGTAGAGAGGTAGATTGGAGATCCTAGCATTTCCAGAGCATTAAAGGCACTACTCATTTGTAACGTCATTCCTTTCACTGCACATCCAGCTTTATCTAAATAACTAGGGCCCTCAAATACAAAAGGATGTTGTGGTCATAAAGCTTACAATTTGCAGCATCACAGTGGTTGCTACTGCAAAACCCCTTTTTAGAGTTGTGTATAACCTTCATGAATGACAGAAGGGGTTCTGCATCTTACTTCATATTGGAATTTGGAGGGGCAGTGGAAAGGGTGCTATCTTCAAATTGCAATTTACAATGACATATATCAATGGTTTTCAAACGCAATGGCAATCGCAAACCATTGATCTGATACCAATACTGAGCTGCAGTTGGTACATGATTCAGAAAAGAAAAGTTGTCCCTTTGGGATAGCTTTCCCTTCGTGAATCATGGAAGGCGACAGTGAGTACAGACAGTGGTCCAGGGGCTACACTCGATGCTGCAATGAACATGAGGGACTACCCCATTGGAGCTCAAGGCGTAAACTCTTTAATGCGTCTCATAAGCAGACCCTTCTGTAATACTAGTGCTTATGGTGCAAAAAACAGGCATATCGTGTGTGGTGCAGACACTTCTGTTCAGTTTTAACTCTTTTTCAGTTGTCAACAAAATATTTTAATTCATATTTTGGTTTCCATTGTTAACTGTTTTTAAATATATCCAATATTTTATTTTAGAAATAATGGATATATTAAAAAACGTATAACAACAGTTAACAATGGAAACCAAAATATGAATTAAAATATTTTGTTGACAACTGAAAAAGAGTTAAAACTGATTATTCCCATGGAAAAGAAATTGATGAAACTTTAATGTTCGCTGAAAAGTGTGTGGAAAATTATTACGATTTTGGTAAACATTATCTGCGCCATCTTGCCTTTTCCCGGATGCCACACTTTTGTCGTGCGCACCCGCCATTTTTGGTGCCTCGATCAGAACCACCCTCTGCACGCCACTGACCCCCCAGCATAACCCTTCACCCCCGCAAAGGCCCGCGCGCTGACAACCCCCCCCGCTCTCACATGCCTTGGGTCATAAACCCCTCTCTAGCGCAGCTCTGCCTCAAAGCCCCATCCTGTTCCCAGCGCGACCCCTCCCTTCATTCTTTTCATAGTCCCAGGCCCTTTGATGCAAAACCCCTTTTCCTGTGCCCGTTTGTCTTCCTCGTTCCCAGGCCGACACTTAGCTCTGCCGACACTATCTATTGCCCCTCCCCGTACAGTAGAAAGCCTCCCACATCAAAGGACCCCCGAGTTGATCAAAGCCCCCACCCCACGAGATCCGATCGAAACCCCCGCATTCCGTGAATCGGCGGAATGTCCAGCTGCGCGATAATCATCACCTGTTGTGACCAGGGTGGGGACTTCAACTGTAAATGTGTGTGGGAACGGGCTTGGAGCGGGGATTCCGAGAATGTCTTTCCGTACATCAAAGTATCGCCAAGAATGTGTTATATGTAATAAAGCAGTAAACCAGTATATAAGAGGCCAGGCCTCAGAAATGCAGTTAGAGCACCTCATGACGATACCTGCTGTCTAACTGATGTGTTCTCCTCCGGAGAGAATAAACCTTGTTTCCTGCCTTCCCGTCTCCAGCGCCTGCCTCTTCATTGATTAATAATTCGTGGGTTAAAAGGCGATACCGCCGGGCAAATATCGATTGTCCCCGACCTAGTTTCAACAATTGGCGTCCCAAGCGTGGGGCCCATCAGCGACTCGTGGATCCAGTGGGAGAGGTCCTGACGACAGAGTGAACGACTGCAACGATCGGGAGAGCTCTTGCCCAATAGACCCTCGTCTGGCAGCCGATCATCCGAACTTCACTAGTTCCGAACAGACCTCTCTCGAGTGATCTACGGTCCTGACTGGGAACCATTAGGAGTGCCGCGAGGAATACGAGAAAAAGAGGACGATCGGGCGCTGGATTCGGAAGACAAGAAACTGTCCATACGGTCCGGGTAAGGTCGTGTAAACACGACAAACCGCAAAATAATTGTTTGATTGTTCAGAAAATACTAGTATTACTCTTTGTTGACCTATTTGGAGATTCACTGTCTGCACACGGAGAAACAGTAGGCTCTTTCCCTTTTGCAAACAGTGAAGGATAGGTAACGCAGCCGTCGTGCCTATTTTTCTCCCCCACTGATTAATTATTTATTTTAACGGACGCTGATTAACTGTTTTTGACCCCGAGCTACTGTTCGCGGATTGTTTTCTGGAGGTTCTCTGTCTACAAACAGGAAAGAACAGGTTCCCCTTTGCAGATAGTGAAAGGGTAGAGGACGCAGACTTTTGCGGATCTACTTACTCTCCCCACTGATCATTTATCTATTCATTGTTTTGTTATTGGTTCATGAGGTATTCACTGCCTGCAAACAACGTAGAATAGAAATATTCTGTCTAGTCTTTGCACACAGTGATAAGATAGGCAGTGCTGACTTTTTGTCCCTCGTTGCGAGCCGTCATGTCTGTCTTCTCCCCACTGGTCGATAGCTGGTTCAGCCCGGACCGTTTATTAGAGGTGGATCATCTAGCTCCGCTGGAAGGCACCCCTAATAAAGACATGTTCATAAACTATGGATTAGTTACCATAGCCTATAATAAATTGTGGCACAGGTATACCAAAGAAAGTCGAGACAAACAGTGGCCACTGGTAGGATCCTTCGATCTTGACAAAATAGAAACGTTAGAAATAGCCCTTCGTAATAATAAGACAACGCCTATTATGCTCGACTGCCTCGGTATGTGGCGCAAAGAAGCAATGCAATGAAAGAAAAGAGACGAGGACAGAGCAGGTAGAGGAATATATCAACAGGACAACCCCTGGACACCACGACCCGAAAGTTATCCCCCGACACTACACACAGGACGGCCAGACTTAGGGCAAAACCAATGTGCTTTTTGTAGATATGCCGGGCACTGGAAAGCCCAATGCCCGACTCTACTGAGCGTGAGTAGGAGCAGAGGGCCGACAGGAATAACAGGCCGGCAGAAAGGGAAAAGGCGCGAGACAAAGATGAATCGGACTGACTTGGACAGGCCAGATAGAACCACCACGTTCGATTATGCCCGATGGCACAGATTTCGCCAAGCCGATTTCAGTGACATGCTCGAGTTTTCATAGATCGGACAATGATAAGACGGGAACCCAATCTAGCTCTAAATCAACAGACAGAAAGAGATAATTATGGCCAATCACTGTTTTATGTTTGTCTTTGGGTCTTTGTGTGTCATACTTTTACTGTCTCCCCGTCTGAGTTTGTGTGTACGTAATGTAAGAATCTGCGTCATTCCTCTGCCTGTGTTACCGTGGTACTTAAACTTCTGTTAACAGAAATTTTAGCATGAAACAACCTGGAAAGAAAGGAATGGGAAACGAAATCAGTAAGCCACTGATGAACACGAACTTTTATTTAACATAACAAGCAAGAAACAATAACGTTAGAAACAAGAACGGTAAACTGTAGAAAATAAAAGTCAGCAGAACACCCCCCCATTCTGGAACCTTCCAAAGTAGGGCAGGGTTACGGCTACGCCCAACCGGCGGCAACCCATATAAGGCGGGCCCTGCTGCCAACACTCGGTCAGGAAATCTTAACATGTGGGGGAGCCAGAGGAGAGGCAGGGGCCAGCGGTCCGGCCACGGTGGCACGTGACAGTTGCAGGTAGTCCCGCCACATGCCTCCCCCGGCCCGGCCACCAATGGCCAGGGACTGGGGCCAGCTGGATCCGGCTGCAGCCGATGAGCCAAAGAACCCGTTCATGGGGCCAGAGCAAGGGGCGTCCGGCCGACATCCGCCGGAAGCCCGGTCCAGAGAAGGACAGGACACTTCTTCCTTTTCTCCTCCGTTATGGCAGCAGCAGCACGCCAGGCGCCACTTCTATCATGAACAATGGCCGCGACAACTCTGGGGAGGAAGGGATGTCCTGTACATACCTCCACGAAAATTAGTCCTGGTCGGGCTGGGAGGGAGAGGCGACGCGGACGAGCCTCTCCCACCTCCACAGATAGGAGGCTTCCCAGCCCCAGTCCGGCCATCACAAATACCTCTGCAGAAATGTGTCCAGGTTGGGCTGGGAGGGAGAGGCGACGCGGATGAGCCTCTCCCACCTCCACGGATAGGAGGTTTCCCAGCCCCCGGCCCAGCGCCGAACTCCTCCAGCCAGGCGGTGGTGCCAATACTTGCGCAGCACCGAACATGCAACGGTGCCCATATTTTCGCAGCACCGAATATACAATGGCTGCACCGATACTTGTGCAGCACCGAATGTGCGCCGCAGGTGGCCATACTTCCACAGCACTGAGCATGAGACTTGTGGAGCACAGGATGTGGAGAGACCTTCGTGCAGGCCCATGAAAAAGAGCAGCGTGGAGTGCACCGGGAGAGGGAGACGGCGCAAACGAGTCTCCCCCCGCTCCCCAGGTGGGGGCGCCACGGCTGCACCCTAGCTGAATGTCCTGCTCCTACGACACAGAGTTCCTTTTCTTTCACTCCAAAGGGTCTCTTCCACTCTTGCAGGCTCGACGAAGGGTGGCCCCTGCAGGGCCTTAAAATGGCGTCTGAGCCCCTGGAAGGCGGGTCTAGGCCGCTAGAGTAACTTTGAACAGCAATGTAACTCGGACGCTTGCCCACCGGGGCACGAGCCCCCACCTCCGACAGCATCTCCACAGCCTTGAAGATTCTACAAAAAAATCCCCGGAGGAGCCCTCAGCCCCTGCAGGCTTCCGGTAAAGGACAACTGCCTTGATCACTAACGAAATAAGCATGACATAGCCACTCCTTCTGTTAGCATGAATTCTCGAACTGCCGAAAAGGACTCTGGTCCAACTGCCGGTTGTATGAAACATTTTTTTCCTGATGCTACTTCCGGACTAACCCGGCCCCGCCCAAAATGGCGCCGGTATCAATAGGAACTTACGAACACCTCGTGGTGTTCCTTTGCACTAATACAAAACTTGATGTTCTGAGACATATATATGATCCTTTGTACACTTGACAAGAAAGAAGGAGAGCTCACTCGACGAACATGTAAAAGGATCCCGTTAAAAATGTTGATTACAAATGTACGATGTATTATATTTTTATTATAGCCGATGTATAACCTCGCTTATGACGCACGCACATGGTATGCATATAGGAAACCTGATTACAACTAGTCTGACTATGCTTCTAAATTATGAAATAAATGCCCCCGATCCCCCAACCAATTGATAGACGTTTTAGTTTCCTACGAATTAATGAATAAATCCTTCAAATGTTTTTATCGCTGCAAAACAACACCCCACTGTACGCACTTTAGCCATTGCCGTGCCCGGCCAAGTACGACTGCACCCTCATATCCTACGTACTGAATGATTTTGCAAAATAAAGGTTTTCGAAACTATGAACGGGTATTGCATGCTTTATTTAAAATATGGGATCGGCGGGAGAGTTCTTTTCTGTGCACCCTACTCTGCTCTCTCTTTAAGGTTATTAGAAGATGGTTACCCAGCCCCGGATGAAGGATCGGATCTACGACACGATACTCTGCCTTCAGATACGCGACTGACTCATGAACTCACGCATGGAGAAAGACCTCGACTTCTGAGGATGGGTAAAACGAAACGGTATAAATGATGGAATGTAAAAGATGGGTAAAATGAAACGATGTAAATGTTATAAAAATACGACGCTCAAAGGTATTAGGGAACAGAGTTGACCGAAGAACTGATAAACCTTAGAACGTCACAGCGTTGAAAGAGATTTAAGGACCCCGATAGCGAGATACATCTACCAACTAGATACCTCGCACTAGGTACCTCTAGTTTCCTTTTTACGTTTCCCTGCACCCGACCTATAAGGACGCACTACCCCACCCCTTCCCCGGCTTCGGAAACTAAGACCTCAGGGATTCTATCCCGAGGAGAAGAGACGAGTATGAGGTAAATAAAGAACTTTTGTGCCCATGCATCGAAATGCGCGAATGTTGTCTCCCCCCCCCCCTTTTTTCCTCCCTCTGCAGGTTACATTAGAATCACGACTTCGGTATGATGGAGATCCGAAGTCGCGCCATGCCTGATGCACGAAGCGGACTAACGTTGCCAGATGGCACCTAAGCACACCTGCAAATTTCCCTTGTAGTGGGAGAGCCAAGAGGTCGTATGATACGATAAAACACGGTCACCCCTGTGCCGTGTTGCGTGAATGGGCACGTGTCACGTATGTCTGAACCTGTGCCGTGTTACGTGAATGGACACGTGCCGCGTATGTCTGAACCTATGAGGAAATGTTTTTGTACGACTGAGACGTGGACTTGACTGATCGAAGGTCCGAGAATGCGAGAAGTGCGATACAATGGTGTTTTTCACTACTTAAAGCATGTCCCCTCTACCCTGCCTAATGTTTGCCCGTCCTGAACCGCATGCCTTCAAAATACTAACACCGACCCGCGATGTCTCGTGTCAAGTAATGCGCTGAATAGTCTATCTTAAATACACGGCCGCTCCCTATGTTGCACGTGTACTATCTAGCACATCTCTCTCTCTCTCTCTCTCTCTCCCTCTCTCTCTCCCTCTCTCTCTCTCTCGACTCTTCCGAACGACTAGCACCTAAATTGGCAAACCGCCACCCCTAGCATACCACCCAATTGGCTCCAAATACCGCCAGTATTTGCACAAAACTTGTCTTTAATAAACCCACCCTGACGCCTTGTCACTACCTCTCCTTTCTGCTAAAATTGATGGAACCGAGGTTTGGCTATTAGGGAAAGGACGGGTAAGACGACTGAGGTTCCCTAATCTGACCTGAAATAAAAGGGAACTACATGTCAACGGCTCCTGTGTTATAAAAAGATGCCTCAGATAAACGCGACCTTCCCCGTCTCGAATTGTCGAAATACCCAAACAGAATGATCGAAACATCCTCATGTTCCAGGAACGCCCCCTGTTTCGTATCAGCTGCCCCAGACGAGAGTTATAAAACTGTCCCTCACCCCCGGTCATAAGAGATGGGTCTACTCACGCCCTTACCACCGTTTCCTATGTCCCTAATTGTTTCCCATAAGACCCTTGTCCTTTCTAATTAAGTAATCAGGTCGTAAGAGGCTATGTAGGAACCAGAATGATGTTTTACAAAGTTAAAGATTAGGCCGAAGCGAAGAAAATCATTGCAATGAACCCTGTTGAAAGCAAAAAATGTTTAGTTAAAAGGCAGGATGCATTGATAGAAAAAATGTTTAGCCTATGTTCGTCCCTCAGCAAGATACCTATCAGACCATGTTGATAGCTCACAGCACCCTTTATAAATATAAAGCCCTGGAGAACGGTGTAGCTTTGTAAGGCTCATATTACGAAGGTGGGTCTCCATCAGAAGAACTGTCGTAACTGTAATAAAAAAAAAAAGGGGTACCAGATCCCGCACCACGACCAACAAACACCAAAGAAATAGTCGTGAAGGAAAGTCATAGTAAATCCAGCAGGCCCATCATCGATCATTTACATGTTAATTGTGAACCCTAAAATAACGGACGTTTTCATTTTTTGCCTGGAGCTGGGAGAGAAATAGACTTATGTGATTACCTTCCTCTGCCAATTCTCTAAAGACTGTCTTTTCAAACTCATTTAAGGGTACGACTGCCGGAGGAAAGAAGGACCGGATGTGGGAGCACGTGGCCTGGCTACGGACTATGGAACATCTGCGACATTGGCCAAGGCGAGACCGCGACGATGAGGAGCTGCGGGACGAGGCACTGTTTTCGACAAAATAAGAGGAAAGGGCTGGCCTGATGCCCCTGCTCGACGTCCGACGTGTGCCGAAAAGCCCCCGCTCTCTGAACTCGGTCATGAGCCTGCCTATCTGAAATTTTCCGTCCCCCTAGTCTGTTCCCGATCTGGCCCTGCTCCATCCCCCTTTTTTCTCCGACCTACCCTAAAGGACTGCTCACACGCACCCTTCTTCCATCTGAACTTTTTGACAATCAACTCAAAGGACACAGGGAGAAAGGGACCTTTCTGACCAGAAATGCGAGGGAAAGGTCGTGCCCTGCAAAGCGGGACCTAGAATAGAGCTGGACCCGTAGCTCCACCGCCGGTGCTCCACAGCGCCAACAAAAGACGACAAAGAATACTGAGAACTCATTAACTTCGAACATTTGACACCCTCAGTCATCGTTTCTACTACGTCTCATTTCTCTCCCAGCCACCATTGTATTGATTATGCTCCAATCCAAATCTGATCAGAACTTGTATATGTAATAACCTATCAGTTCACATTATGAAATGTACTCACTGCTCTCGCTACAGAATCGTTTTTGTATTGCATTACTATGACTTTCCTGCGAACAAGTTTTTCGATAGACCCGCCTCCTAAAACGAAAGATTTTAAATGTAATGTTTATAGCTCCTTCACCTGGGTTCCTACTTACTTATGATCGCCACAATAGACATGAATAGGAAATAGACCAGCAAGATGTCTTGGATATGTTAAAGGGAGGACTGTGGAAAATTAGTACGATTTTGGTAAACATTATCTGCGCCATCTTGCCTTTTCCCGGATGCCACACTTTTGTCGTGCGCACCCGCCATTTTTGGTGCCTCGATCAGAACCACCCTCTGCACGCCACTGACCCCCCAGCATAACCCTTCACCCCCGCAAAGGCCCGCGCGCTGACAACCCCCCCCGCTCTCACATGCCTTGGGTCATAAACCCCTCTCTAGCGCAGCTCTGCCTCAAAGCCCCATCCTGTTCCCAGCGCGACCCCTCCCTTCATTCTTTTCATAGTCCCAGGCCCTTTGATGCAAACCCCTTTTCCTGTGCCCGTTTGTCTTCCTCGTTCCCAGGCCGACACTTAGCTCTGCCGACACTATCTATTGCCCCTCCCCGTACAGTAGAAAGCCTCCCACATCAAAGGACCCCCGAGTTGATCAAAGCCCCCACCCCACGAGATCCGATCGAAACCCCCGCATTCCGTGAATCGGCGGAATGTCCAGCTGCGCGATAATCATCACCTGTTGTGACCAGGGTGGGGACTTCAACTGTAAATGTGTGTGGGAACGGGCTTGGAGCGGGGATTCCGAGAATGTCTTTCCGTACATCAAAGTATCGCCAAGAATGTGTTATATGTAATAAAGCAGTAAACCAGTATATAAGAGGCCAGGCCTCAGAAATGCAGTTAGAGCACCTCATGACGATACCTGCTGTCTAACTGATGTGTTCTCCTCCGGAGAGAATAAACCTTGTTTCCTGCCTTCCCGTCTCCAGCGCCTGCCTCTTCATTGATTAATAATTCGTGGGTTAAAAGGCGATACCGCCGGGCAAATATCGATTGTCCCCGACCTAGTTTCAACAAGTGCACACATCCATCGGAACAGAAGTGTCTGCACCACACACGATATGGTATACGAAAGGGCACCTAAAGAGTAGGTACCAGGATGTAGCAGCACCAACAAAAGAAAGGAATATAGCTTGAGTACGAATAAATCACGAGTGCACAGAAGGACTTTCCAATTGATCTCGCAAAAAACAGGCAGACACACCCATTGCATCTCTGGGCGAATTGTGTAATTCGGTGCCGGCGTTAATGAGGCTTTGATGGTTTTCACCCTTCCTCGGGCCCCTGCCTGCAGCTCCACTCTTCCTTAGCTTGAAAAATGTAACCCCCACCCCCCGAAATTCGACTCTAGGTGCGCCTCTGCTTCAAGCTGTGGGAGCAGGCAGCCAGGCCCGGACCTTCTCTCTTGCCCATCAGCAACAGTTTTCCCGCTCATCAAGCAGGACCGTCATTGCAAGCGCTTACTCACGCTTTTAAAATTGACGGCCCTGCAGACAAACACCACTGTGGGGGCTATCAATAGTGACGGACCGGTGTTCCAGGGGGGGGGCAAGTCTAATCAGACAAAGAGCTTAAATAAACAAAGAAACCCATGGGGTGGGAGAAAAATCATGTGAGACTTCACAGCAGATTACCTGGCAACCACAATGAAACAGAGGAAAAAACAAACAAGCATTGGCATAGCCAATAGGTCTCGCCTTTGGGACCTTATAAGTGTTTAGCCATGCAACACTTGAAGTTGTTGCACCAAGGATATTGTACTAGACAACTAAACACCTATAAGGTCCCAAAGGGGAGACCTATTGGCTATGTCAATGCTGTTTTTTTTTTTAAATGACGAGCAGTGCTATATGGCTCCGGCTGCCACTTAGTCCACCACATCCCACGTAGATGCTGCAGCCATCTTTGAATGGTTTTAAAGCCAATTCAAAAGCTGTCACCAGTATATGTTAATCCCTATCTCAACTGTGAGACTGCTCTCCTGCTTCCCAATTCTATTAAATACAAATGATGTAAAAAGAACATCCCTTTCTGAGCTGCACGGCTCATCCTACCCACGTTTCATACGCAGATTTAAAATACTGATGGTTTGGGCTTCCCGGAATTCAACTGGTTGAGAGGTAGACAGGTGTAGAGAGGTAGAGAGAGAGAGGTGTAGAGAGGTAGAGAGACAGAGCTAGAGAGAAGTAGAAAGAGAGGTAGAGAGAGAGAGGTAGAGAGAGAGAGGTAGAAAGAGGTAGAGGTAGGGAGAGAGAGAGAGGTAGAGAGAGAGGTAGAGGTATAAAAGTAGAGAGAGGTATAGAGATAGAGGGAGAGGTAGAGAGAGGTAGAGAGAGAGAGGTAGAGAGAGAGAGAGAGAGAGAGAGAGAGAGAGAGAGAGGTAGAGGGAGTGAGGTAGAGGGAGAGAGGTAGAGAGAGAGGTAGAGGTAGAGAGGTAGAGGTAGAGAGGTAGAGAGAGAGAGTGGGAGAGGTAGAGAGGGTGAGAGAGGTAAAGAGATAAAGAGGTAGAGAGAGAGGTAGAGAGAGAGAGGTAGAGACAGAGAGGAAGAGAGAGAGGTAGAGAGAGGTAGAGAGGGGTAGAGTGAGAGGTAGAGAGAGGTAGGGAGAGAGGTAGAGAGAGAGAGGTAGAGGTAGAGAGGTAGAGGTAGAGAGGTAGAGAGAGAAAGAGGGGTAGAGCGAGAGAGAGGTAGAGAGAGAGAGAGAGGTAGAGGTAGAGAGAGAGAGAGAAGAGAGAGCAGTAGAGAGAGACGTACAGGTAGAGCGAGAGAGAGAGAGAGTGGTAGAGAGAGAGAGGTAGAGAGAGAGAGAGAGGTAGAGTAATAGAGGTAGAGAGAGAGGTTTTCACCCTTCCTCTGGCCCCTGCCTGCAGCTCCACTCTTCCTTAGCTTGAAAATGTAACCCCCACCCCCCGAAATTCGACTCTAGGTGCGCCTCTGCTTCAAGCTGTGGGAGCAGGCAGCCAGGCCCGGACCTTCTCTCTTGCCCATCAGCATCAGTTTTCCCGCTCATCAGCAGGACCGTCATTGCAAGCGCTTTCTCACGCTTTTAAAATTGACGGCCCTGCAGACAAACACCACTGTGGGGGCTATCAATAGTGACGGACCAGTGTTCCAGGGGGGGGGGGCAAGTGCCCCCCCTTGCCCTCCCCTGCGGACGCCCATGTCTGGTAGCCCCGTCTCTGGAGACACGCTAAAGAGGCTCTCGTCAGGCCGAGCCCGCGCTCTGTTATTAATTTCCTGTTTATTTTTACAATTCATTAATCTTTTCTCTTCAATGTATTGCAAGAATAAATAAGAGAGCGCTGGCTCCGCTAGGTCTGTCACGGCGACGAGAGCCTCGTCAGCATCTACAGAAATAAAGTCTTCTCCTCTCTGGAGTTTGCAATAGCCACTACCTGGGCTGGATTCCACAGATGACACCAGCAGTGGTGCACCTTTTAATCATTTTTTAAAAATAAAATAATGCGATTTTGGGAAACAGCAAAACAAACAAAAAACGGAAAAAACGGGATATGGGTAGCAGTGCTCTCAAATGTTTCACTTGCGACTTTTATATTATGAATGGAGAACGAATCATGTGGTCCCAGGCAGGGCCGGTCCTAGGATATGTGGGGCCCCGGGCAGAATAGGAAGATGTGAGGCCCCTAAGCAGAGGCCACGCGGAATCGGATCGGGCCGGCCAAAGAAAGTTTTTTTTTATAATTAAAATTAAACCAAATTGCACACCCTCGACTGGGTTTTGTCAATGGTTGTTAGCTGTTTAAGCTAAATGAGCAACTACAATAAATTATTTTCCTTTCACCTTGTTGCGTTGACCAAAAAGTAGCTCTTTCACACACATTTGCATAGAATCACAACTGGAATGCAGGACCATTGCTCTTTGTGCTCTGCAGAGAGGCCATATTTTGAATGATCATGTAATCTGAACACCCTTTGACCCACAGACAGGCATAATGTGAACGTTGTAATTCCTTCATCCTCAACTCCGAAGTGCTCAACTGTAGCCCGTTATAAACACCTGGAGGCGACAGTACAAAGGGTGCATCATCCAAGAGTAATATGCTGTGAAATGAAATACAGAAACACACATGCTGAAAATAGCTAGCAATCTTGAGGAAAGAAAGATTAATTAAAGCATGTGAAATATAAACAGGAACAAAATCACTGCAAAGTTTTACCCTAACATCAGGACCACTGGAATTATGTGGCAGGGTGAGTAAATGATGCGGCATGAAAATGCAAATTATGCGGCATAATCGGCACATTTTGAAATAGTATTACTTCATTTTTTGCCATTTTTAAACTTGGTAACACTGTTTGGGAACCGGTTGCACCCCATTAGTACCATTTTAACACCCAAATTTAGCCGTGAGAAATAGGAGATTGACTATTCCAGCTTTTCAAAGGGCCTTCCCACATGCGCAAGACGTGTTGCTGTGTTTTTAGTAACTTTTGAACTGTTTGAGATGGAAAGCAATTTTGTTGTTAAAATCTGTAGATTATGCAGCAGATGATGGATTATGTGGCAAATGCGTCAAATGCATAATTGTGCAGAAATTGCTGCACAATCGCATTATTCCAGTGGCCCTGCCTAACATGCAGCATCAGACTGGGAAAGAAAATAGGCCCCAGTACCAAAATAAAAGGGGCCCCCATTAGTGAGTTAGTTAGCTAGAAAAGTGTCTCATGTTTGCAAACTAGGGCAGTTTTAAACTTATGAAGCCCTGTTGTATAAGTTTTTTGTAAGGTATGGAAGACTGCACTGATTTTAGTTTTCTGCAGGCAATAAAAGCTTTAATATCATGAAAATCAACCGTAAAAACGGGCTCACCTGACCATAAAGCAGGTCAACAACTAGCCAAAAAAACGGCCAACATACTGACCTGACAGCAGGGCTTTAAGTGGGATGAAAAAACTAATGGGGTCTTTCAAAGGGGCATGGCTAATGTAGTTAAGGGAGTGGCTTAAAAACATGTAAGCTATATAAATCTATACTTAGCATAGTGCGCCGCCCAACTGGTATTTTGCTGCTTCTGTCATTGCCTCCAGATAAATATTACAACAAGTAAAATTACACCTATAACATGCCAGTACTATTGGCTTTGTCAGTGATTATCAGTTGCATACGATAAAAAAGCAACATCTATGGCTTCCTTGTATATAATATCGAAAATGCTCCAGTTCTGACATGATGAGACTGTGAAAGAACTATAACGAGTGTTGTTGAAGTTGCATTAAAGGCAGCAGAGAGTTGTGCTGCTGCAGAGTTAAGATTTGTGTTTTCACTCTGAGGGTGACTGCAAAAATGGAGAGCGGCCCGTCTCATCACCTGCTTTTCTGAACTTTCATTTGTTTTGCAGACACTTGATTGATGTTTTTGCAGGAAAAGTTAAGGCCCCTTTTCAATGTCCATATTAATTTAATACCAGGTCTAAGACTCGAGTAACCCAGCAGACTTTAAACTCTGCTCCATCCACTTTTGCATGCTGATACTGCTCCTCTGCATGCACCTCTTGTCTCGTTGCCATACTCACACCTATCTGCTCCAACCCCCCTTTATTCTGTTTATCTTACCCCTGTTATTCACCCCCTGCTCCCCTTCCACTTGTCCTAGGTGAGGAGTTTCCATTGTGATGCGCCGCCATTCTTTTGCTCTGCGCCCAGCAGGATATCTTGCCTTTCATTCATACAGGGGCAGGGCGCACTTCCCAGGCAAGGGCACTTCAATTAACTTTCTAATCACTGTCATCGACATGCAGATGCAGCCATTAGGCCCACAGAGACAGGACTGCAGGGGAGAGTGATAAAAAAGAAGAAATGTAATCTCTTAGGGGGCCCCCTGGACCTCGGAACTCTGGAGTCCTTAAAGGCGCGAGGCCCCAAGGCTGCCAGCAGGCACGGGGGCCCTGGGCAGCTGCCCATGCTGCCCATGCCTAGCGCAGGCCCTGGTCCCAGGAATAGGATCTGCAAACAAATTGTGAGAGCTAATTCGTTAGTATCACATTTTTTCCCCCAAAACTCTAAAACAGCCTTCTTTATTAATGCATTCTTGATAGAACAGTATTACTTCAATGAAGGGCCCCATTCACATGACAAAAAACACAAAAGGCTTTATGAATCAGAAACACTACAGCTCTTCATAAGGAGTTATAGCAAATAATGAAGATTAATTCAGGCATGCAAAGTGTTAATTTTCCGCATTGATTAGATTGTAAACAACATATGTACAGGTGCCCAAACAGTTTCTTAGGAGAACACCACTTATTCTCCTCCCTGCCATCCTCCACCATTGACATCACACACTGATTGCATAGTGATTTCTAAGCTAGATCCCTCCTCTCTATTTCAGGGAGAGAAGTTCTTTCTTGCCACTATTCTGAACTTCTTACGTTTAACTCAGCCTGAGGCAAGGCACAATCACTGGCATTTTGTTTTGAAAACGTTTTGGATGAGAAAAAAACAACATTTCACAATATGCGCGCCAAAGCACAGTGAGCATTAAATTCCTACTTCATTGTATTTGGTTGATTGCTGTAGCATATATCCTATCTGGCAAAATGGCCAATGTTTAAGCAGCAAATAAGGAAATAACCTTTACAACGCAGTCATTACATTGCACTACACTTACAACACAGTCATTACATCGCAACATCCTTTACAACGAATGTCACTACAACGCAGGCATTACAACGCATACAATTACAACGCATGACACTACATCGCGTGTCACTACAACGCAGGTTTTACAAAGCATACCATTACAACACATACCATTACAACGCATAGTACCCCGACACTATCCAACACTTAACCTACTGTTGCACCCCCTAGAGTTAGAATAGTAATTTGTATCCCTACACTATCCAACACTTACCCTACTGTTGCACCCCCTGTAGTTAGAATAGTAATTGTTACCCCTACACTATCCAATACTTACCGTAAATGCAATGTAATGGTATGCATTGTAAAGGTAGTATGCGATGTAATGGAATGCATTGTACAGGTAGTTTCTAAAAATGCGATGTAGTGTCCTGCGTTGTGAAGGATGTTGCGATGTAAAAACTGCGTTGTAAAGGCATGCGTTGTAAATGTATGCGTTGTAACATACATTCCAGTAAATATTCAACTAACTGGTACTGCCAGTGCTTAAGTTGTAAATAAATAAACGCCGGTGCCTGAAGCTCTGCTCAAAAGCCCACGGCCGGTGGAATCATTGCTAATCTGTGTACATGTTTAGCACTCTTTAACTGGGCCATCCGTTCTCGTTCTCATACAGTGTGCCGACCACTTTCAGCTCTGCCAATGAAAAGAAATTCTGTCGTAATTGTGCATTATGTATATATACATCTTTATACTACAGACTTGTCAAAACCGTGTTGTATAGAGTGGTTGTGTAAGATCTGTTCGCATCTCTATACTCCAGGCCAAGAGCAGATGTTTTGTTCTGCCTCTACATTCCATGTATAAATATGTTTTTACTGGGCTTTGGTAGTATTCATAAAATGTGTTGATGAGGGTGGTTTGTAGCATCTGTACAACCTGTCTTTCTACATCTTTATACCGCAGACAATACAATGGGAGCACATTTGGAAGTGCGGGGGGAGGGGGGGCAGGGTCAACGAGATGTCCTCAGCATAAAATCAACTTTCAGGGATATCAGTGTCCACCGTGTCTCTCTAGTGGTGGATGGCGATGGCAAGGGGTTCTAGTAAATCCCATCGAATTCCGCAAAACCACATCCCTGTACTTAACGTTACCTAATATTCCCCATCCGATTTATTCATGCCATACACAGAGTGAGTTGCCTCGGGTTTTACCAGCAGTAGCAAAATGTACTGCCTGCCCCATCAAACTCACCACGCCTACAGCTTTAGCCACAACATGCCACTGTACAGCACAAAATACTATTCCATATAATTAAGCTCCATAACACAGGATCCCATTCTACATAATTAAAATGCACTCAATGCCACATAATTAATTTCCACAGCTCAACATGCCACATAATTCCACTGCACAAATCCACTTCACACCGCACAATTCCACAGCTAGCAATTCCAACCCACCCATTCCACTCCACACCACAAACATCCGTTCTACTACATACCAAAACGTATAGGTAAAAAACATTGTCATTTAGAACGCAAATAGCTCTCTCACAAATGGGAGACCTACTGCATTGCAAATGCTTGTGTGTCTTGCATTCTGAAACAGGACGTGTCCCTCCGGCCTAAATCAGATTTGTTTCCCTTCCTTCTCCCATCTACATCACTTCCTGCCACTGTCACTCCCATCCCTCCTTCCTCCTGTAATGTCCTTTCAGGTCAGTTTCACCTAGTGTTGCCCCTCCATCCAACCCCTAGCCAGCATGGATATGTCGTGGCTGCTATGAGTCTGCCTGCTGCTGGTGATCCCCTACATACTTATGGAGATGAACAGCGTTCTCAAATTTCACTTCAATAGAGTGTCTTGGCTACTCCTCCTTTCTCTTCCTCAAGGACTGGCGGGACGCTTTTCACAGAACAGCCATGAGGGGAACGGCCGACATCGCTGCGCTGCTCATTACCCCTTGAGCCGTGAGGGGAACGGCGGCATTACTTCACTCGTCTTCCCGAGCCGTGAGGGGAACGGCGGCCAAAGAACTTCATCCCCCAGTAGCCCCTGGGAGCGGGCGCAGGGAGGCGGCGTCACTGCGGCCCTGAAAGGCGCCCAGCCCTCACGTATTAAATTGGCTTATTACCTCAGTCCTGCGGGACGCGCGCGGGCGAGCGCCGGGCTAAACACGGGCAAAAGGCGGGCCCTCTGAGGCCCTCAGAGTCCTGAGGAGACTAGGCTGGGCCACAGACCCTGATTTCGTCCCTAACTGTTTACTAACTGCTTGATTCACGTGAGACTTTGGTGTTTTTTTTGTAATTTTTACTTGTGTAAAGTGCTTTAGATATTTTCCGGTTGTGTTTTCATTGTCCACATCTCCCATTGTGTAAGGATAACACTATGTAATGTCCAAATGTAAAAAAGATAAGTCTGCTCCCGGTTTGGGCACCATGGATAACTATTTGGGTAAAAAGGTGACCCAAATCAACAATGATAGAAGGACTTCTCTGGGTCGAGTGAGTCTCCCCTTGTTACTTGATGAGGCTTCGCCTCCACTGGGGGACATCGCACTAGAAAATAGTGATGTTATAAGTGACCGGGATACTATAACCACAGTAGTACAGGTACATAGGGAGACACCTGATGTACTGCCTGATACTTCTATTGAGGAATTAGAGCAGGTGCCACCAGTAACCAGACCTGTGAGATTCTGTAGAAAATTTCAATCTAAACGTGGGGTGAAGTACAGCAAAAAAAGAGAAGATCCTCCACGAGTAGTTTGCAATGGCCCTATCCCAGGACCTTGTCCTGTGGATGGAAATAAAGAAGGGGATACGCTCATACATTCGGAACAATTTGCCCTACTTGTTAGCTCTATAGTAGCAAAAATAGAGGCTAAAATGGAAGATCTGTTGAGACCCCTGACCACTAAGCTGGACACTGTGTTGCTAGAAGTGGATAAACTGAGTGGAATAGTGTCAGCATATCTAGCCACAGCCCCAGTTGCTCCACCCAAGGTAGTAGATAAGGGTCAGAGACCCGGAGAGAGAATGTGCAGCAGATCTGTCAGCAAGTACCTGCCACTGAATCTGCTCCCCCTGCCCAACCACTAGCAATTGAGCAAAATAGACAACCCATAGTAGAGTCTGACTTCAAACATATAAGGAAAAGCCGCTATATTAATTTGCCCCCTGATTGTGCTCCTTATGTGGTGGTTTTAACAAATGTTCCGCCTATCAATGACTTTTCTGCCCAGCTTCATGGGGAATCTCACGATTCCTTAAAAAACAAAAGAGTTGCGTGGTTGAGTAAAAATTGTGGATTTCCAACCAAATACTCTAATCAAATACTATCAGCGCGAAGGGTGAATTGGATTGGTCCGCCTAGTAAAACCACCAGTGGGGATTGTATTGTCGCAAATTTCAGACACCCGCAACATGTGGCAACAGTATTATTAAGGGCGGCCTCTCTAGTATATAACGTGACTAGCGTATGTGCCCGCCCACTTGGCTATTTTAATGCCCATCTGAATGTAGCCCCACCTGTCCCCAGGAAATTTAGATCACTGACTCAGTCCTTGACACCGGCACTGAAGACATCTTATCTGTATAATGTTAACGGCCACCGTTGGAATGACCCTAATGTGGAAACACATAATAGACATAATGCTGCTATCCATTGTGGGAATGGTTATAATGTGGACATTCAGAACAGATATGACTTGCTCTCTGGCCTGGAGGCGTGTGATTGACGCAACTAGTGTGAGGGGCAAGGAAAGGACTATGTGATAGAAGAAGGTCATGAAGGGACTGTCGAGGCTATAAGGAATGGTAACAATGTAATCTGTTGGAACATTGCAGGATTGGGTTCAAAGATGGGAGATTGTAATTGGAACAGGTTCATTAAGCAATATCAGATCATCTGTCTTCAGGAGACCTGGTCAGTTGGATGTGATTTCTTCCTTGAAGGTTATAAATCATTTTATGTTCCCGCGTCTCCATCTAGCAGGGGTAGGCCAAAGGGGGGATTAGTTATTTTAATTTCTGTTGCTTTACCTTGTAATATACGTAGAGTTTCAACGGACAACCCAGGTATTATTGGGTTGATATTAACTGGAGTTAACTGTTCGGCTGGCCTGGTTAATTTTTACAATGGTGTAAATTTTTGCTCAGCTCTCAGCCAAGTATGGGCACTAAATGATTTTATTCGCTCCTCTATGAAAGAATGTCTTCATAACCTCCTGATTATGGGTGATTTTAATGTCCATCCTTCTGGCGACCTCTTGCTGAAATGCATTTCGGATTTGCATTGTGTATGATCCCAGGGCCTGCACATGGAACACACAGTCGAAGGGGAATTACTCAATGATCTATTGAATGATCTAGACTTAATAATAGCTATGGAATTGAGGGACCCTACTAAGTGTTTTTATATCCCTACCTTTAAAGGGCATGGATGGGGAACCTTCATTGACTATGTGTTACTCACATTGCCAATGCAGTCCTTTGTGGACTCTTTCTCTATTGAAAATAGTGAATTTAGCGATCATAACCCACTCACCGTTCAGTTGAAGGGTCCCTGGGTAGTTAAGGAAAACCTGAATTGTGTTTCAGGTAGGCTTAGCACAACTGATGGAAGACGCCGCCTTAGATGGTCTATGATTGATGCTGATTTGCTGTACAAAAAAATAACAGCTACTTGTACAGATGAAATCTTGAGATGTACCACAGCTGGGAATGAACCAATTAGGGTCCTGGGTGCTTTTCAAAATTTGTTGGATAAAGTATCTCAGTTGATGTTGGCCTCTGCAAAAAACATAGAAGTCAGGGGACCAAGATGGTTTAACCAGGCTTGCTCTAAAGCAGCACGCAATTTAAGGCTGGCTCTGGTAGCCAACCCCAGAGTAAAATCGACTGTTCAAGCGTGTAGGAAAGAATATAAATCAGTTATTGCCACTCGCAAGGACTTTTTAAGAGAGGAGGAATGGAATGAGATTCTTGATCCAGATACCTTGAAGTGTAGCTCTAGATTCTGGGCATTGGTAAAGAAACCTTTCCTGGTGCAGGATTCGGGTGATGGTCTGGAATGTTGCATAACTTAGGATGAGTGGGTAAATCATTTAAAAAAATTATACTGCTGCACATCGATGGAAATCCCCAATTTTCCCCCTTGCGACAGTGAAAGCATTATTAGGTTTGAAAGAAGCGAGATTTTGGAGGGCATAGTCGGATTGACAGCTGGGAAGGCTCCGGGCCCTGATGGGATCCCCCCAGACTTGTATAGGTCTGACATACTGGAGGCGGTCTTCAATGCAGCTGCAACAGCTGGTTGTCCACAATCATGGGGGGTCTCCACAATTGTTCCAGTCTTCAGGAAGGGGGACAGGAGTAGCCCACTCTGTTATAGGCCAATCTCATTAATAGATTCTATGGTCAAAATAGTAGGTAGAATACTACTGCAGAGACTGTCGGACTGGGCGTTGGCAAATAACATCATGTCCATCGCACAGTATGGCTTCTGCGGTGGACGTTCGACTATAACACAGTGCCTTAATCTCTTCCTAATTCTAAGCAAGTACACTGTAGCGAAGAGGGGTACAATCCACCTTGCCTTCATGGACTTGTCCTCTGCTTTCGACTGTGTTAACAGGGGAAAGCTTTGGCAGTCCATGAGGGAAAAGGGTGTTGATAATGGGATTGTTAATTTCCTTGTTGACCTACACAGTAATACTAGTGCCAATGTAAGGTATTCTCAGGATCTGGGCGTAACTAGTAATTTTGACATCAGAAAGGTTGTGCGTCAAGGTTGTATCCTTGCCCCCTTTCTTTTCAAATTTTATATTAACGACCTAGATAGCGACCTGCAGAATATTCATGCCGACTGTCCTAGAGTCGGTAGGCGGGGTATTCCTGTTCTTTTATATGCAGATGATGTGGTTTTAATCTCTAGAGGGGACTCCAAGCTCTACTTAATGCTTTTAAACTGTTCATGTCAGACAGAGACTTATTGGTCAACAATTCCAAATCATTCATTATGTAAGTTGGCCAACAACCAAGTAGAAACTTCTTGTTTAAGCTAGATGATGTAGTGATCCCTGTATCGAAATCATTCTTGTATCTTGGGGTTATTTTCGATAATAAACTTTTTTTGGGGTCCACATCTTGTTAAGAAGAAAGGTGAATTGGCCAGGGTGAATGCCTCCATTTTTAACTTTGCGGCAAAACTGGGTAAAAAACCTACTAGTGCCATGATGAAACTTTACAATGCGAAATCAGTGGCTACTGCTGTTTATGGCAGTGAACTGTGGGGATATGTCGTGGGGGAGCAGTTACAGACTGTTGAAAATTCTTTCATGAAGCGTCTCTTGTGTGTCCCAGTTGGAACTTCTAACTTTGCTGTACATGCAGAGCTGGGGGCACAATATTTAAACGACATTTTTTCTTTACGCCCGCTGACTTGTTGGCTAAACTTGTGGCTAAATGTGGACATTCTATTGACTCATTTGATCATGAAAGACTTTTTGTCCCAGGATAAGGCAATGGGCACCCCATGGGTAAATTACTTGAAATCTAGTTTCTCCAGGCTCGGGCGTTTGGATTTGTTTGAACATCCGAGCAGGATTGTAAAAGGGGATGTGGAGGTGATTAAACAGGCTTTCTTAATGGACAGGAATATGCAAAGGGAAGGTGTGGAGCTTCAAAAACCAACTGTAAGAAAATCTGTAATGCTAATATCATGTGAATCAATGGAGCCATATTTGACTGGCTCATTGACTGACTTCACATGAGAAGTTCTTGCTAACAAGGTTTAGGCTAAATCTTTACCATCATCTGCTGATTAGACCCAAAAGTGACATTTTTAATAAACTTTCAGCCACTTGGCTGTGACGGAAAGTCTCCACAGGATATGCTGCATTTTATATTTTTATGTAGATTTTATGATTACCCATGTAAACGCTATCTGGTTTCTCTTTTAAAAAAACTTAATTTTAATCAGATCAGACCAGCCCTTATGTACCTAAAACCTTTGCATAAGGACAGCATCCTTCAAGTTACTGAATTTTTAAAGCTATGTATAAAGATGAGAAACTGTTTGGATCAGTGATGGTCCTCTCTGTTGATTTATTTCTCTCATGAATTTACTTATTGTATGTAAATAACTGACCCTCGTACTTTGTGCACTTTACGGTTTACTTTTATATATTGAATTTTCAATCTGCCTTGTTGCATATGTGCTTTTATGGTTTGATACAAAACCGAAATAAAGTCTCAATTGAATTGAATTGAATTGAGTGTCTTACACTACGCCCTGCTTGGTGTTGTCCCTGGCAGTGTCTTTCTGTCTGATAAAGAGTGGAGGCAGAAATGTGGAAGAAGTAATGTGGAGGCAATGAGGCAAGTTCTGTCGTGCTTTTAGACTAACTGGATGTTATTGTGCTTTTGATATCAATACTTTAAATTGTACCGGGCTCCTCAATATAGTAATCTGATTGTGCACTGTGTATGTGGAGTCAATATGGAACAGCTGGCTAATCACTTAAATGTGCATGTGGCGTTTAGTCAGTTTATTTTCTAGCTTCACTTTTAACTATTATGGTAAGGGATGCAGAGGTGTGTGAAATAAGTGGCCAAATCACAGTTTGCAGCTTGGATTTCCTGGTCCTGAAACCTGGTGATAAAATCCTAGATCAATACATGTTGATTCCCAATTGGAACAAAATTGGCACTCATTACTGGTGCCAGTCCCTGACAAGAAAGCAGTCCATTCATTACTTTGACTGTAGGTACTGTTATGTTATAATGGCGATCGGGGGATTGCCATAGTGAAAGCTCAACCTTTTAAAAATCCTAAATAAACAAATAGAGACGTAATGCTTTAAAAAGGCAAGCAAACACGTTGGGGCACTTAGGCTAACATATCTGAACATGGCAAACATAAATTATTGACTTGACTTTGATAACCAGGTGAGTGGGTAAGTTTTCTAGCATAGAACACATTTCACACAGAATCGCATCCAGCTTTTTTGGGAGTACATTAGTCCTTGTGAAACGCGCCTGTTTGTGAACAAAGGAAACAGAAATCAACTATGTGATAGCAAACATTTTTGTATTGGCACATAGCTGACAAGTGACCCTATGGTTTGTGTGACACTCTCTGTCAGTCCTGGCATTTAGCTAACAGCACTTTTGCTGACATTTGTAAGCTAATGAGTATGATGGTGAAACCAAAACAAGTTCAACAAGCATTTGCAATGCAATGGGTCTCGCATTGGAGGAAGTTTGAGGTTTTGGCATAGCAAATAATAATGCAACGACAATAGCTCAAACTTTCAGTGATGGGAGACGTATTGCATTGCAAATGCGTGTTGTAAATAGTATTTGATGGTATGAGGCTATTTATTTTTGCTGTTGTTTTGAGTACATGGGGATTATTTCCAGAGACTAGTTTTCTACAGTGATAGTGAGTGGTCTGCCAAAAGCATTTGGATAGCGATTTGGTAGTTTTACATTTATATTTGTTTTTGCAGACTTGTGCCCTCATTGCCAGTGATCGCTGCTTGGTGAGATAACCTTGAACATGTGGAAGCGAAATCACAAGTCCTGGAATTTAGTTAGGGTGCGAATTTTATCGTAACAACCGGGCGCGATGATCATCCCAACACCTATAATTTCGATCTCCAAGCAAACGGTGTGTGAGTGTGTGTGCATGTGTATGTGCCACTCGCAACGAGGGCCCCTGAGAGGATCAAGGGTTAGATGTAGTCTTTACATTGACAGCGATTTGAAGTAGCAGGTGTAGGTTGCGTCACCATAATGAGGTCAGATGAGAAAAAAGTCATCAAGGCAAGAGCCTTTTAAGAACCTAATACTGCAGATGTCATAATTGTTGCAACTGGTTTAGAGTAGACCATAAATGTTAGTCATTGTGTTGTCAATT
This sequence comes from Lissotriton helveticus, assembly GCF_964261635.1. Taxonomy (NCBI): domain Eukaryota; kingdom Metazoa; phylum Chordata; class Amphibia; order Caudata; family Salamandridae; genus Lissotriton; species Lissotriton helveticus. The sequence goes on along the minus strand of NC_136059.1, from coordinate 1,505,854,956 downwards.
GGCCCACGTGGTAGGAGGAGGTGGAAAACTTTGTGGAAAAGTAAACTGACAAACACATAGGGTGCAAGTTATAGTTGGAGCGTCACACTTAGGTCCTCATTACGAGTTGGCCTTTAAATACTGATATGGGCATTAACTTTTATTATGGTAAATCTGCTGGTATTTATTGTTGGATATTGCCTGGTTAATTCCAGAACATGCACATAGGGGCTGAATATGTAATCCTAATTTACTGGTACAGAATCAGAAATCAGCAACACAAAGCCCTTATTATGATAGAGCAGACAGCAGTGTAGAACGAAATATTTCCCTTCAAGTTCAAGCGATATAATTTCCTTCAAGCCTGGTGCCCAGGTTAGGTGGGTTTACTGTACCAAGGACGGATGAATGTCAATCTAAGTTGTGTTACATCTGATCAGGAGGTGTAATCATCATATCTATAGACATTTTTTAAATTTCGTTTAATTCGGCATTTTCAACTTTGGATACACGTTAAAAACGTCTAATAAAGTATAGAAGAACCACAGGAAAATGTACCACCACAAATGAGGTGGGTTAGGATGCCAGACGTCTTCAAGAGGACTGAGTGGATGGTAGTTGATGAGCCCATCTAATGCCAGAGGTTAGCAACATATAACTTCATTGAGGACAAGTAAGTCGTGTGAATTAGATCCAGGCACAACAATGGAACCAAAATATTGAGTAAGTTTGTTACCTAACTAAAGGACAAGCTTGGGTCAATACCAGTGAACAGTGTGTTATGGCATAGATAGAGGTTATGGAATAAGATAGCAGTGATATGAGTCAGTAGAAGAAGGGCAGAGGGAGGCCAAGCAAAAGACTGAAGTAGAAGGGGATGACTGAAGTTGGCAGCTTTGGACATGAGCATGCTATGGACAGACCGGTGTATGTTGCAATACAGAGCCTGATTCTGTAACTTATGGGAAATATATCTTCTGGAGGTAGGCGTCTAATTTAAACCAGATATGAGTAGGTGGGCGATTTCAATCTTCAATTGAGGGTGTGGGCTCTTGGACTCCTCTCAAGTATGTGAGCCAGGCCCACCAAGTGTGTGTAGATAGTCGCCCCACAGATTTCCATTCTGAAAGGATGAGTTTATTAGTGACAGCCAGGGCCGGACTGGTCATAGCGGGCACCGGGAGTTTCCCCGGTGGGCCGCTAGCCTGGGGGCCGGTTTTGGGCCCCTGGAGGGCTGTTTTTGTTACCGGGGGTCGGCAATATCGGCCCCCTGTAACAAAATCGGCCGAAACCGGCCCTCGCAAACTGATCGGCTGCGCTCCCCCTTACCGCAGGGGGGGCCGGCTGAGCAGTGTGCCAAGGCCGGTTTCTGTTCCCAGTCCGACCCTGGTGACAGCATACTGAGCTCTACGAGGGAAAGGTAGGTGAGTCTAAAAGCAGTTTTGCCGTAGCAGTGTGTACACCAAGTGTTGCTGAGGGAAACTCCAGATTGAGTTGTATTTTAAAATGTCTTTAATGTGTGCAACTGCTAACGCGGGATTACTGGTTACTAATTATCTTACCAAATCCCAAACTATGTCGACTGAATCGTTGGTACCTGTCGTTGAGTAAAAGGTAATCTCGCAATAAGTCAATCAATTTAAGAACTTACACCACGCTAAATGACCACTGACCAAATTTTAGTTTTAAAGATTTAATATAAAGTCAAAGATAACTGAAGATACAAACTTCTCAAAATGAGATTCAAAAGGTAAATTGGTATCACTATAAACATGAACTTCTTGAATAATCTAAGTCTGAAGAACAAAATAATAAGTACAAGCTCAAAAACCATAAGGGTTGTCAAAATAGAAATAAGTTGCAATCTCAAAGTCATTACAGAAAAGAAAATTAAGGTTAGTCTGTCCCTACGCTATACTAAGTGACATCCCTACTTAGCAAGATCTTAACCCTCTAGGTGTCAGCCGTGGTGACTTCCTAAGAAGATCACGCACTTCTCTTTGTCTCTTCTCTGATAATGGGTCTCTCCTGATCAGCCTATCTGCCTACCCATCCGCTTCCTTAGGCTCCCAAAATCATCTGCTCTGCTCTCTTCCCGGGTCTCTTTCCCTAATACCAAATCACATTTTCAATAGAAACGCCCCTTGGGACGCCCCTCACGTGGTACATCTTTGCGCGGCAAACTCCATGATGGTACTCTTGAAGACCCTCGTTAAAGTTGACCTTGGTTCCCAGGCTTCTTCTCCAGTGCGCTGATACCCCCTGAAATTCCTGGAAACTCCTACAGGCCTGCGCAAGGCGCCACTGAACAAAGTCCCTTTCATTCGAGCTGATTAGGACCCTCGCACCTGCATACAGCTCGTCCTGCAGTGGGCCTCAAATTCCAGACTCCACCATATCTTAAGTCGTAAAACACTCTCAAAGCTCGGTGCTGGACACCTCGCGACCTCTTCTCTAACGAGCACATGACGATTTACACGACATGACATTATCTCCTCTGGCCTACTTGATTTACATGCAGCAGGTCCCTGCACTCTTAAAACGTTAACTTGATTTAAACAGCAAACATTCTTAACTAGCATACGTTTCTAAAATAACACATCTATAAAGCATATACTTTTAACCCTAAGTTCAATAGTACATTTGGAAGAACCATGTCAACCTTATCTCACATTAATTTAGCAGCACGTTCAGGTTTGCTGTGAATTGCCCTAAGGCCTACACATTATACTGGATTTTAAAGTTACATTTAATTCGGACATGATTCTTTTAACATGAGAACATGAGGTTTTCACATATATTCCAACATTTCTACATTAATCTCACACCGTTATAATTATAGTTACTCTACTTAACATTCTATACATTTCACTACTGAATATAAACCACTCTGTATATTTCACTCCTGGATATAAAACACTCGTGTGCAAAACATGTTTAAACTAACTACGTGCTTGTAAATATGGCGTACTTATACATTTTTTTCCCAAACTTGTGCTCTCTCAGTCCCCCCTTTGATGACCTTCAGGGGTCATCATCACCAAGACACTAAAAATGTAGAACCCTTCAAAGTGAAGACAGGGCAGTTCCACCTCTTTTCATACTCTCTAATGCTTTCAGACTCTTATATTGAGTGTCCTGCATCGCTGTCAACTCTTCTTCCTGTTTCTTCATAGCTCTCTGTAACCTATTTGCTCTATAACATTGATACAAACGCACCAATCCCCACAAAGTGATTACACAAATCACAATTATGATGATGGGTTTCAGTATGTACCAAACGATACCCTTTCCTAAGTTGGCAAACCAACTTCCAACTTTACCCATTCCATGACCTACTTTTTCCCACACATTTACCTTTGCTAGGTCCTCAATTTCGTAGTGTATGGCAGTGATGTTTTGTATATACTTCTCTAGAGGTTTTGAATTGTCTGGAATGTAAGTACAGCATTCCTGGACCTTCAAAGCCTTACAGACTCCTCCCTCTTTTGCTAACAGAACGTCTAGAGCAAGTCGGTTCTGAAGAACCATTGCCCTAATCGATTGCATCTCACCTTCTATCAGCATCAATGATCTTGCAGTACTAGCAGATAGCCTATCTACGACTGTAGCTAACCTCCTAATTTTGATGTCATTCATTATCAATCCTAAGAAAGGGAATGCAGCACCTAGTACATCTCCAACTAGTTCTGCTGCACCCAGCCCTCGTTTCCATCTAGTTGATATTTCTTTCTTAGGCGTGTCTAAATTCTCAACATGATATATTTTAGGGAAGACAACAGCCAAATAACATGATCCGTACCAATTATCTGGTAACTTCACATAGGCATTTCTTCCACATACAAAATATACATTTGGTATTGCTTGCATCCCTTTCAAAAAGTTCTTAGAGTAATACTCCAATTGAAAGGCATGTTCACAATGGACTTGACCTACATAAAAGTTTTCATAATAGGAGTAACTCCTGTGAATGCACAGTTTTCCCCGTTTATCCTTATCCAAAGCAATTGGACCAATACTACCCTTTCTTTGATGTGCCCTCTCCTCCTTGGTCCAATCTGTTTCCCATTGTCCTGATGCTTTCAAAATCTTCTGCCTCCTGTATCTAGTATCTACCTGTGCTATAAACTTTTTCTCAACCTCTGATATTTGACAAGTCAGATTGTTTCTTCGAGCATGTGAAGTATCTAACGTTTTCCATGGAATAAACCATTTGTGTAATCTGTCTTCGCTTTTGTAGTAGTCCCATTTGTTCAAATGCTTGAAATTCGGAACCTCTGGCAATGTCGAGTCGAAATTCGAGAAATAATACTCGAATCCTTCTCGTCCATAAAACATGCTCAACAATAAACTGCACGTTATTCCATATGTCAACGGAAGATGATGGTATCTGATACCCTCCTCCACTGAAGCTGGTAATTGCATACAAACGTAACAATCCTTCACTTCCATGGCATCAACATATTCATAAAGCAATTTAGCATAAGCATTTGACTTGTAATTTCCCTGTGACTCATCTGTGTGAAGCCTTTTTATTTCTGCATCTAACAATGCTTTGTCTTTCTCATTGATGTTTCCCTTCTCTTTAATAATGGTAGTTTTCGGTGTTGATACTCCCTTATCCTCCTTGACTGCGGTTTCATCCCCTTCGTGTCCCGCTAGGAATGAAACAGTTACCACTAAAATTATAAGATAAACCACTACTCCTAAAAGTGTAACAGCTATACATTTTGCCCTGCGGTTCGGGTTGCCAGCCTCCATGTTCTCAAACAGTGTAGTTCTTGACTTTCTTCCAGCATTCACTTCTTCTCCTTTCTTTCTCGCAATGTCTTTCTTTTGAACACTTGGAAGCTTGACAATTTATTCCCACAAAACAGTTCAAAGTCCAGTAGAAAATAGACAACCCTAGCCCTTCTCCATCCACTAAAATGAAACCCCTACCATTTTTCTTCTTCCACTCGGCGCTAGGTTATCTTGCAAAAAATTTTTACAATTTCTTTTCAACAGTCTTATTTTCGTCTGAAGTTATGTATGACTCAAGGAGTGACACTACGTCTTCATAAATGTCCATCCGAAGTATCATTCCCTCAGGTTCTGGGCAGTTCGTACCACAACATGGAAAGTCAACTTTTTCTAGGATTATTCTCCTTATTTCGCTCAAGACAAGTGGACGGACAAAATTGAGAGTTAGCGTTTTTTCAATTTCCACTCCTGGTACTATCAGTTCTACATCCACAATTACAAAGGGGTCCGTTCTAATCAAGATCACTTTCTTCACCTTTCCAGTTCTGCGCCCCTTTGAAGACATTCACAATATGGTATTAATCCACAACAATAAGCGCTCCTAGCATTTCTACTATTCGCTCAAGCATTTCCAAACGAAGAAGAGTTCCCTCCAATATTGGATATCGTGAACAGCAAACTGGAAACTCAACTGTCTCTAAAATCAATTTTCTTATTCCACTCAGGAGAGCAGGATGAACGATGTTGAGTGTCAGCAACCTTTCGGTCTCCGCTCCTGGCAGTAGAAACCTTATTTGCACTGTGATGATCGGGTCAGTTCTGATCAGTTCCACTTCCCTGATCCTCCCTGTTCTGTGTCTCCCAGACATCTGCAACAAGGTAGGTCCAGTCGGGAGTAGAGTATCTTCTGCTAGGCACTCGCACCCTTCTTGATCTTCTAAGACCCTCCTCGGCTTGATCCTGGATATCTTCTTCTGGATCCGAGTCTTCGGATATAGGAGCAAGCGTTTCTTCTTGGGCCGACCTCAAACTTAGCCTTCTTCTCCTTGCTGGCCAAGTGGCAGCTCCAAGCCTTATTCTCCTATTCCTTGTCCTCTCACTTGGTTCTTGGTCGCTCTGATACGGATCTGAGTCTGAGTCGTATTCACTTCTGCTCTCTCCTTCAGTTGCGTCTTCTGTCTCACTGCCGTCCTGCCTTCGCTCTTCTTCTGAATCCGTTGCGTTCCCAACTTCTTCTGACACCCCCTCAGCTGCCTCAATCCCTTCTTGCGACTCTTCTTCCACTTCCGGGCTTTCGTCTGGGATGGGAGCTGTTCCTTCTAGAGGTGCTGGAACTCTTCGAGTATGGGAAGCATGGATCCAATTTGGCAGCCCCCCGCACTTCACCGCGGTGTTCGTTATCAGGATTACCTGAAAGGGCCCACGCCAGCGAACATCTAGGCAGTTCTTCCGGACGTGTTTTTTAACTAAGACCCAGTCCCCTGGGTTCAGGTCATGACACAGGTTCCTCGATGCTGGAACTTCAGCCGCATGCACCTGAAGGGACACAGAATGGATGGCGTCAGACAGTCCTTTACAATAATCCAAGATCAGATCATGTGTAATATTCAATAGAGCAGTAGTTGGAACTGTAGGAAGTCTCATGGCCCTCCCCATCAGGATCTCGTGGGAAGAGAGACCTGTCCTCCTGTCAGGTGTGCTGCGCATGCTCATGAGCACTAAAGAAAGAGCATCTGGCCAACTCAAAGATGTGGATGCCACTACTTTAGCCAATCTATTCTTCAAAGTACCATTCACTTGTTCCACAATTCCTGAAGCTTCTGGTCGATAACTACAATGCAGCTTTTGATCGATATTCAGTGTGGAGCACAACATCTTCACTATTTCGCTGTTAAAATGTTTTCCTCTGTCCGATTCCAAAGAGGCAGGCACCCCGAAGCGCGGTATCAACTCCCTGAGCAACAATTTAGCCACTGTGAGTGTATCGCACCTACGTGTAGGGTACGCTTCAACCCATCTGGAAAATACGCATACAATCACCAACACATACCTAAGGCGATTGACTCTTGGCATTTCGATGAAATCTAATTGCATTCTATTGAAAGGCCCCCCCGACCTCCCAATGTGACTCAGTGTGACTGGTGTTCGTTTGCCTACGTTCAGTTGTTGGCAGGTAACACATCTCTTACATACTGATTCTGCTGCTATTCTAAATTTAGGGCAATACCAAGTTTGCCTAAACACTCTCATCATAGCATCCCTTCCTAGATGTACTGGACCATGTATTTCTCTCGCCATGGGATTGGCTAATTCTTCAGGTAACACAGCTCTCCCATCTGCTGAAACCCAAAAATCCATTTCACTTCGCACACAACCTGCTATTTCCCATGCCTTTTTCTCTGTTTCAGGTGCGTTCTCCTGCATTATTCTTAAATCCTCCCAAGTGTCTACAGTTTCTAACATCATACTTAATTCAGTCTTTTCTTCTGCACCTTCTATTTCCACCTTTGGGAAAGAATAATTTTGTTCCGCACAATAGCGTGCGACTTCATCAGCGTATCTATTGCCTTGTGACACAAAATCTGTATTCTTAGTATGAGCTACACATTTAACTATTGCGATGTCAACTGGACCTTGCAATGCTTCTAACAACAGCCGCACAAATTCTCCATTTCGAATGGGCGAACCAGAGGAGGTCATGTAACCCCTCTGAGACCACAACTGCCCGAAATCATGAACCACACCGAAACCATATTGGCTGTCCGTGTAGATGGTGACTCTCTTTCCGTTTCCTGCTATGCAGGCACGAGTTAGGGCAATAATTTCTGCTACCTGTGCGGAATGTACTCCTTCCAGGCAAGCGGCTTCCACAACTCCAGTAATAGTACAAACAGCATAAGCTGCTCTCAACCGACCAGTATCGTCTCTTAAACATGAGCCATCAACAAAATAAATTTCATCGGGGTCAGACGATGGCTCATCCACAATATCTGGTCTGGGTTTCGTGCATAGTTCAGTCACATCAAGGCAATCGTGGTCTTCACATCCTTCGCCTTCTATTACAGTAGGTAATGGCATCAAAGTAGCAGGATTCAAGACAGAGCATCTCCTGAGAGTCACGTTCTCTGCGGCAAGTATAACTTGCTCGTAGCGCGTGAGCCTACTATTGGTCAGATGCTGCGTCTTCGTCCTGGTCATTAGCAATTCAACTGAATGTGGTACATACACCACCACTGGATGTCCCATCACAATACTCTCGCTCCTTTCAATGCTGACACCCGTTGCAGCAACGGATTTGAGACATCCGGGCAACGCTGCGGCTACTGGATCTAATGTAGCCGAAAAATATGCAACTGGTCTACGGGCATTTCCGTGGGTCTGTGCCAAGACTGACAAAGCACATCCCTCTCTCTCACAGCAATAGAGTGAAAATGACTTTTCGTAATCTGGCATTCCCAGAGCCGGAGCACGACATAAATCGTCTCTCAGCTGTAAAAACGCCACCAAACATTCTTCATCCCATGGTACCGGATCACTCACCTCCTTGTGCGTCAGTTTCTGTAAGGGCTTTGCTTTCAGTGAAAAGTTAACTATCCACTGTCGGCAGTAACCCACCATTCCTAGGAACATTCTAACTTCTCTCTGTGTTGTAGGCGCATTCATTTTCATTATCGCCTCAATCCTCTCTGGTGACACCTTACGTTTTCCTTTCTCTAACCGGTGCCCTAAATACTGTACTTCTGTCAGACAATACTGCAACTTGCTTGGAGATACCTTATGTCCATTTTCGGCTAAATGGTTCAGTAAGGCAATTGAATCTGCTTTACAAGCTTCCTCTGTCTCTGACGCAACAAGTAGGTCATCTATGTACTGTACCAGAACCGAATTCTGTGGCAGTACTAGATTTTCGAGATTCTTCTTCAACAACTGGTTGAAGATGGATGGGCTATCTGTGAATCCTTGTGGGATTCGACACCATGTTAAAACGCGATCTTCCATTTTAAAAGCAAAAAGATACCTGCTCTCTTCATCCAATGGGATTGAAAAGAAAGCCTGACAAAGATCTATCACTGTGAACCATTCTGCTTGACATGGTATTTGAAACAATATCACTGATGGATTCGGTACCACGGGACAACATGAAACGACTATGTTGTTAATTTTTCGTAAATCCTGAACTATCCTAAACTTCCCGCTAGGTTTCTGCAAACCCATAATCGGGGAGTTACAAGGACTACCCACGATTTCTTTCAGTATTCCCTGCTGTATCATTGACTCGATCACAGGCTTTATTCCTGCAATCGTTTCCTGTGACAATTTGTATTGAGGCGTTCTTGGAAACTCAACATTTGGTTTTACCAAAATTTTTACCGGCTCTACCCCCTTAATCAATCCTATTTCTTCTCCTGTGAAATCCCATACCTCTGACGCCACTGCATCTCGTAGGTCTTGGGGAAGATCTTCTATTGTCAGAGTAGGATATAGTTCTACACATGATTTCGAATTGGCCACCTTAAAAGTAGCATCTTCGTCGGTAGTCTGTACCTCCACTCCTTGCGGGGTGCAGTATATGGTGCAGTTCAATTTGCACAACAAATCCCTTCCTAACAGACATACCGGACTCGAGTCACAAACCACAAACTGATGTTCGTTCATGTGGTTTCCAATTTTCACAGACACTGGTTCTGTCAAAGGACTAGTCATTCTTTTATTTGCGACTCCTACCACCTGAATTGTTTCCCCTGACATCGGCAAGTCTGGAACCACCGCTGATCTCAGAGTCGAACGAGTAGCCCCAGTGTCCACTAAGAACGTAGTGGGACACCCTGCCACTTCTGCCTCAACAAATGGCCCTCTCTGATCCACTTCTAGGACTGCCCCAAGGGTACAATCCTCTTCACTGCTCACCCGTTGTCCTGTCAATGGATCAATGTAATAACACTTTTCTTCCTCGATAAACAGAGGCATCTGCTTAAAGACCTTACCCCCTGTCGCTACCTTCGGTGGCTGTGGGAACTGGGCCCGTGGAGCCGAAGTCCCCCCTTTGGCCACCTTATTACTTGGGACTGTCACCTTTTGCACTGGGACTTCTTGGACCTGCTCTTCTACTTCCAGCTCTCCATTTTCAGGGTTAAAGGGACACTCTCGTCGCCAATGCCCCACCTGGTGACACTGATGACACTTAGTCGTTTTCTTTAAGGTGGCAAAGTCTATCCTAGGTCTCTGCCCTTCCTCATTGTCCTTATTCTGACCGTTTGGCTTTCGTCCCATCCCCTGTTTCTGCTGGCCACCCTTCCCAGCGGACTGCATTTGCACCACCATCAATTTCTCCTTTAGATTCTTGGCTTTAGAATCTATCTCGTCACTGCAGTACCTCGCATAACGTAAAATCTCATCTAGTGGTTTGTTCTGCCAACAGATTAAATGTTGCTGTATCATCAAACAAATATCAGGTCTCAACCCCAAGACAAACTTTGACACAAACTGCCCTATATCTTTGGGATCCATTACATCTAGTCCACTGTATTGCTTGAATGTTTTCAATAATCTTTCATAAAACTCGTGAACTGTCTCCTTGGGTTCCTGCCTTGTTCGGTCTATTTTTACCCAATCTATGTCCTGTGGTGGTAACTTATCTTTCAGCCATGCTATTACCCTTTCATACTTTTGCATGACAATCTCGGACGGTCCATTAGTCCGAGCATCCCTCACTGGTTCAGTATTTGGCCATTCAACACTAGTCTTGCACGGGGTCCACAGATCAGATGGGACCACGATGTCAAACAACGTGTTCAAATCAATCCACAATACCTTCGAAATTTTAACAAACCTTTCTACCTGCTTATACCACTCTACTGGATTGTCCCGCAACTTCGGAAATGAGTTGGTAAATGCAGCTAAATCTCCTCTACTCCAGGGCACATGTACATAATTTCCGTTTGATATTTCTCGCAAAGGGAATGCCTCCATGTGCATTACCCTTCCCTCGGGGGTCATCACATTTGCACTTCGTCTAACTGTGCCCTTTTTCGACCACCTTTCTTCCCATTTATCCAGTTCTCTCCACACTCTTATCCCTGATACCAGCTCTCTTATGTGTGTTTTTAATCCAGTAGTTCTCTTCTCATCTAGATCCTGGTCTGCGTACTGTAATCTGTGGTTACTCTGTAATGCCCTTGTCCTAGATAAATCCACGGCATACCTGTCTGCCAAATCAGTCAATTTCTCATGAAACGCTCTAGCTTTCCTAGTAATATCCTTTGCCATGAACAATAACTCATCCTGTTCATACAATTCTATCCTTTCCAAAGGTAATGTTCCATCTATTATCTCGTCAACATCTGATTTTAAACTAGTAACATCAAGCCTTTTTGCCTTAATTTCAGCTTTCAAGACACTCAATTTAGCTCCTCCATCCGCATCTCTCCCATCCCAGCTCCGAGATCTCCGTTTAGGTATTGGTGAGTTATAGGGAGTCCTCCCCTGTTCCCATCTCTCTAGGTCCCATGCCTTTCCATCTTCTCGGGGTGGGTGGTGAAACACTCCTTCATGCCTCATAGCACCTCTCTCCCCATCCTGACTAGTTTCACGGGATGCAGGGTAAGATGTTCCATTACTCCCTCTTTCTTCCCTACTTCCCTGTGATTCCTGATTATTCGAGGCGTGGCGGGACCTATCGCTGTTCTCCTTTCTCCAATGTTGAACGTCTTCCCCAAGTGTATGATGAAGGCACCTAAACCTATTCTGAAAAGCCCGTACCGCCTCATCTCCTCCTTTCCCCCAGAGACGGGACATTTCCTCACATTCTACAATCCTAGTATTTTGTTCCGGCTGTTCTCTCTGATTTGTAGGACATGCATCCCCTCTATTCTCTTGACTTTGGCCTTCCCGGCCCTGACTGCTTTCGCTGGCCCCGCAATGAGATACAGTCCCGTTACCCCTGTTTTCCCACTCTGGTTCTGTTCTTGTCCTGTTACTTGGAGATACTATGGACCCGTCCCATTCCCTCAAATCAGCTCTTAACTCTGAAAAAGATCTTGGCCGTGGTCCCCTTAGATCCATTGGTCCTCTCGGACCTCCCTGTTCTGAATTGGGACCGACAGTTGTGTCTAATGGGGTGTTCCATGTTACCGAACCTGGCAATTGTTTCCATGCATTTGTCACATTATTCCTCCTTTCCATCTCAATCCTTTCCCTATCCAATTGCCTTTGTTGTTCCCCTCTATCTCTCTCAGAATTATAGATCGAAACTATGGGTCCTATGGTAACAGGCACTTGAAGAGCGTCTGGCAATCCCACAGACTCAACCCTTTCTGTGGTTGGCGTTTTCTGCACCACAAACCTTCCCACTACACTCTGTACAGTGTTGTTTGGAGGTGTTTCTCCGCCTTTGATAGGTGTCCATTCCGATATAGGGAGTGGTGTATATCCCTCTATGTCATTTCCATCTTCCCTTGCGAGCCCTCTATCTTCTATTAACCCCACTCTCGGAGGTGGTCTATCCATTAACAATCTGTTTATCAGATTGTCCTCCGACTCGCTTTCCTCGTCTTCTTCCATGAGGTTTCCTCCTCCTGACACCTCCCTCATCGGATACATTTTCTCCACCTCAATAGTCTGTACTCTCCAACGCTTTTCCTCCTCATCCCATTTGGAATCTCGCACTGCCCTTACCGATCGCGTCAGCCTTTGTTGACGCCTGTTCAAATTTCGGTCGTGTGCAGCCTTAATCCATGCATTAAGAGCCTCAAACTGTGTTGGTCTGGGCGAGGGTTTCAATGAGGACATGGTTGCTTTTAGCCGATGTAACACCTCTAATTTAAACGTCCCGTACCTCGGGAACTGCATTTCCTCATTTCCTTCCGTAAGCTTATTCCAAGCCCCAATCCATAATATGGTATGCAGCCCCACATTCGTTGCCATATAATGAGCTGGCGTACCCTCCGGCGGAGCCTCTTCCCCGTAATAATGTTCACTTCGTTTACGTTTAAAAATCCCTTTCAAACACTTAAAACACTTCATGATTTCTCTTTTCTCCGCGTTTGTTTACTTCCTGATGACACTCCACCAATCTCAGCGCCGTTCTCACTAACTGGCCTATCCGTACGCGACTTTCCTCCGACGTCACTCTAGCCGCCCAACCAGAGCGCGGCTCTAGCTAACGTCACACCAACCGCTCAATCAGAGCGCGGCTCTAGCCGACGTCACCCGTCCCCCTTCGCAGCAGTTCCCCTCCTTTCTCAGCTCGTCTCCTCGGTCATGCACGCATCCCATTCATACTCTGAAAAATGATTACTTCCGTCCAAGCGATCACCTTTCTTTGACTGTACGCCCACAGTCTTTCTGTAGTTGTCACCTTAACTTGGCGAAATGTCTTTCCGTTTACTTCCAGACAATCGCCTTCTCCGATAGGTTACTCACACACAGTAACTTTCGACCAGCGTCCGTTACTCATACACTCACTCTTACACTCCCCCTATCTTGGATCCACGGCGGTCAATGGTACCTCGTGACCTCCGTACTATGGTCGACAACTACCCTGGATGTTCGATACACCCAAAACCACTTAAGCTCTGGCCTGAACTTAAGATTTCACCAGTTCACCCGTTTACCAGGTTACCAGCTTACCAGGTTGCGCGCGCTCACAACCTTCTCTCATTCACACTACAGGCATTCAACTCCGCAAGACATTACAATACAAATACAACACAAAACACCGCAATCTGTTCACGCATGACCCTTTTTATACTCACTCTCCGATACTGCTGCTTTTCTCGCACCGTCTGCACCTTTCGGCACACGATTCTTCCGCTGCTCGTCTCTCGACGTCTCGGGCCTTGGGGTAAACTAACCTCTCTAGATTACCTTCCTCAAGAAGATAACCATCCTCACTCTGCTACCAACTGCTAACGCGGGATTACTGGTTACTAATTATCTTACCAAATCCCAAACTATGTCGACTGAATCGTTGGTACCTGTCGTTGAGTAAAAGGTAATCTCGCAATAAGTCAATCAATTTAAGAACTTACACCACGCTAAATGACCACTGACCAAATTTTAGTTTTAAAGATTTAATATAAAGTCAAAGATAACTGAAGATACAAACTTCTCAAAATGAGATTCAAAAGGTAAATTGGTATCACTATAAACATGAACTTCTTGAATAATCTAAGTCTGAAGAACAAAATAATAAGTACAAGCTCAAAAACCATAAGGGTTGTCAAAATAGAAATAAGTTGCAATCTCAAAGTCATTACAGAAAAGAAAATTAAGGTTAGTCTGTCCCTACGCTATACTAAGTGACATCCCTACTTAGCAAGATCTTAACCCTCTAGGTGTCAGCCGTGGTGACTTCCTAAGAAGATCACGCACTTCTCTTTGTCTCTTCTCTGATAATGGGTCTCTCCTGATCAGCCTATCTGCCTACCCATCCGCTTCCTTAGGCTCCCAAAATCATCTGCTCTGCTCTCTTCCCGGGTCTCTTTCCCTAATACCAAATCACATTTTCAATAGAAACGCCCCTTGGGACGCCCCTCACGTGGTACATCTTTGTGCGGCAAACTCCATGATGGTACTCTTGAAGACCCTCGTTAAAGTTGACCTTGGTTCCCAGGCTTCTTCTCCAGTGCGCTGATACCCCCTGAAATTCCTGGAAACTCCTACAGGCCTGCGCAAGGCGCCACTGAACAAAGTCCCTTTCATTCGAGCTGATTAGGACCCTCGCACCTGCATACAGCTCGTCCTGCAGTGGGCCTCAAATTCCAGACTCCACCATATCTTAAGTCGTAAAACACTCTCAAAGCTCGGTGCTGGACACCTCGCGACCTCTTCTCTAACGAGCACATGACGATTTACACGACATGACATTATCTCCTCTGGCCTACTTGATTTACATGCAGCAGGTCCCTGCACTCTTAAAACGTTAACTTGATTTAAACAGCAAACATTCTTAACTAGCATACGTTTCTAAAATAACACATCTATAAAGCATATACTTTTAACCCTAAGTTCAATAGTACATTTGGAAGAACCATGTCAACCTTATCTCACATTAATTTAGCAGCACGTTCAGGTTTGCTGTGAATTGCCCTAAGGCCTACACATTATACTGGATTTTAAAGTTACATTTAATTCGGACATGATTCTTTTAACATGAGAACATGAGGTTTTCACATATATTCCAACATTTCTACATTAATCTCACACCGTTATAATTATAGTTACTCTACTTAACATTCTATACATTTCACTACTGAATATAAACCACTCTGTATATTTCACTCCTGGATATAAAACACTCGTGTGCAAAACATGTTTAAACTAACTACGTGCTTGTAAATATGGCGTACTTATACATTTTTTTCCCAAACTTGTGCTCTCTCACACCAATAAGGCCACAAGGAGGGTGCATACATTGGCAGCTGAAGAGCCTACTTCATCTTGAGAGCGCCAGCATTTGTCAGACCGTATCAGCCCCTAATTTGGCTAATTTAGCTAGAGTCCAAAAGGTTTGACGGAGCAAGAAAAGGTTAGAGTGGGAGAGCGAAGGAATTGTTTTGTTTTTGGCAAGTGTTAGGGTAGATGTCCCGCCTGACTTCATTGGTAAAGGGAGGTCTGTGTATGGCACTTATTAAACTGTTCCATTTGCAGTAGGCAGTTTATTCTAATCATTTGCCTTGATAATCTTGTACATTTTCGATGCTAATTGTCCAAATTTGCTAATTTTGTTGACTAGGATAGATAGGTGTGGAGGCCTCACTCAGCGCAGTTTGGGTATTTTAGTTTTAAATTGAAGGAATCTGTAGAATTTCGTGTTGTTGAGTGAGTGCAGGTCTTGAAATTCTGCAAAAGAAAGAGGCCTGTCCACAATTTCAAGGTCCTTAACTACAAAGCTACTTTATCTATTTGAATTGACCAATGGGTGGTTTTGTTGTTCTTCTCCATTCCCTTGTTCATTGCTATTGATATCATTCACAAGATATGATGTGATTTGCAACATCTTAGTAGTGTGAACCGTGTGCCATTCTACTCTGGCTTGAAATTTCAGGAATTCATGTAGGCAAGTTGCCACTGGTTTGAAGGTTGCCCATAGTGGATTCCCTTTATTGCTATACACCTTGTATATTGCTTTTCCTGATGCGGCCAGCTGTGGCAATTAGAATGTGATCCAAATAGATTTATTTTACAGTCTATAGATGTCCATTTTGGTCCTAGGCCTAACTACGGTCATTATTTTTGCATACAAAACTCTCCATGTTTGTCCAGTGAAAGGCACACCTTTCTTCTTCACAGTGGCTGTTCCTTAGGACGTCGCAGGACACAGAGGAAAAGCAGAGGTAGGATTTCTCTAAATCGACAGGGGGTGCCTCTCTCAGGCGAGGTTAGGGCCACTGGCCACAGAAATACAATATTAGGTACATTTATTACTTCAAAAATACTGTAATATCATCACTTTTACAAAAACAGCTGAAAAATAATGTTGTCTGGTTTGATTAGAAAAAAGAAAGGCCATGCCCAGAGGGAATCTGGCTGCGAAGTGGACTCATTGTTTATTTGCAGAAGACATATACACATGATTTATATTTAGCATCTGCTAATCTTGCTGATGGAGAACAAATGTCTCTCCAAATTCCTCCTGAACTAAAGACTGGCAAGCCTCAATACTCCTCCCCATGGGTATCCACAACATGGAGAGGTGATGCCCTTGAAACGTGCTCTCCTGCAGAGGATAAGTGCAGAGTCCTTCATAATGGACCCAGCCCTGCATTATCCGGGTCAACTGCCTGGGATAGAGAGAAGGCAGAAGGACAGCTCTTCAGGATCCTGAGAAGGTTAGATGGAACTCCTTCCTGGTCTGACATTTTGAGAGCGGTAAGGAAAGTTCTACCAGGCATGAGCCAGAGGGGGAGGCCCCAGGAACATGTTACACTGTGAATGGCACTCTGGCTCCTCTCCTCATATCTACTGGACTGGATAGCCCCAGAATAACCCAAAGTTTGGGGAAAAAACACGACTGTGCCTTTCGTTGCTCCTGCTCTCCAAAGCAAACACTCTGGAATCCTCAGTAGAAAATAAGCTTATTAGTTACATATCAATAACTCCTATTGTATTAGCCTCTTTGTGTCAACTGGTTAATAGTTCATAAGTGTGTTTTCTAACCCTTGTTGTCAGTGGTGACTCAACAAAGGCAGTCATGCTGGCCACATGGAAATCTGTAATGAATTTTAACCTATTTATAGACATCACCCTCAGCCACTCAGATAGCCAGGCATTAGGGAAAGGGTCACTTTTACTCAAAGGGAACATCCATCTGTAATCACAGGAACCCCTAAGGATCTCGTGTTACTCGTAGGGTGCAGAGAACATGAGAAGAGGCAACAACAGAGGCAAATATGTGTCAGAGAGGGTTCAGCGCCCCTGGGCCCAAACGTTGGATCCACCCAATAATCAGGCAGCACCCAAGATCCCTGACTTTGAGTCAGTGGATTAACACCCATGGGAAGATTCCACCATCTAGGTGTGGAGTGAAGTCATACCTGCCCCATTGCATCCACCCTAGCCCTAAAAGTGAGGATGTGCCATGTATTGCCCACTGGAGTGGATATCCCTAAATGCCCTGCAGGAGTCCAGACAATCCTGGTTCCCGTCTGCTATCTCCCACTTCCAGCCTTTCTACAAGCTGCCAAAGTGGTGAGAGGCCCGCGAGCCTTGGACAATCAGGACCCTCGAAACGTAAACAAACCTATTGCTGGTCCATCCCGAGGGTCCCGTCTCATGTCATGAAGAGCTCATACCAGGCTGAACCACATGAGAGAAAATCTTCCCGCCCTAAACCTGCTCTGTTGGTTCTTCTCACCCTCATGCCAAGCCCAGTTTCAACCAATCGTCCCCCAGCAAGCGCTGCCATTTAGTCTATAGGCTAGGCCTGCATCCTACCTACAACAGCCACAACCCTCCCACAAAAATACCACATCTTCCATGTCACACCCAGGTTCATCATACTACACTTGCATCCATCCCTGAAGGCAAGTACTCCTGACATGTTACAGTATTCCGAAATGTGGCAGCAGGATCATTGGACCACAATATTCAAGCTGAGTGTTACTGTACGCTGTTGAATTACTTTTACAGATTTGTCACTTACCCCGACCACACAGTAAAAAAAAAACAATACAACGGATTAATATTTCATTAAGCATTTATTCAGCAAAATCAATTTTCTTTAAGCAAAAAAACACTTTACCTGGCAGAAATAGTAGCATTGTAGAGTGTAAGGAGTACAGATTCCTATTTTGCATTGCATCTATATAGTGTTTATATAGCCTTCGTTATATGCATTTAACAAAGTCTGCTAAAGGTTGATGATACACAGGAAGTGTGGGTTGAGCAATCAAATAAGGCAGCATAAAAACCGGAAAATACTATTTCTATTATTACTTTCATAACCTAGATTTGTGGCTCTGAACCTGTGGTCCGGGGACCGATGGGGGTTCGCCAAGCCTGCTCAGATTAATAAAGTGTATAGAAATAAAGAAGCAAAATGTAAAGCTGAAAATTAAAAAAAAGTTGTGTAAATGTGAAGGAATTTGAAATTGGAGGCTAAAAATTAGGTTAGTATCCTAAGATTGATTCATGAAAGCAGTGCAAGTGCATCACACAGAAAATAGTACGGACGATCAGTGGCCTCAATTGAATCAAGTAAAGTTCCACACTTCCGGGATTTTTTTTTTTTTAATGTATTATTTGGTGAATTAAATAAAACATTTAATAATTTGTGTATTTCTTCCAAAAATGCTTGTTTTTGTGTGTATTGTTTCTGGTTAAAATAATGGGAAATGCTTATTACTGGGCCCCTCCAGTAATGACTCTGTGGGAGTCCCTTGATTCCAATAATGAGTTAGTGGGAGGCCCGGGTTCCAGAAATGATTAACTGGGGGTCGACAGAAGTCAAAAGGTTAAGAACCACTGACCTAGATATTAAGTAAATAATCTGCCATTCAGACATATTAAAAAGATGTTCACGTGACTTTCAGGAAATTTGAATAGCGTTGAAGGTAGGCAGGTACAGTAGCTTCATCACGACTGAAAAAAGCATAACTCGCATAGCTTGAACAGGTCGCAGTCTCTAACTGTGCACCGCTTACTGGTCGTACCTCTTCTTTCGGGAAGATCTATGGACATAGCATAAGAGAAATGTTATGCTTTCACTCATCATTCCTTCACCACATATGTTCTGCGTCACGAGTTTCTCATTTTATAGACGAGGCCACACGCCAAGGTTATCAATTTGCATTAAATGTTTACAGTCGAATACATTTTAAGTGAACTGGGTCCTGCCTTGGTAGGTTCTTCGGTCTTCATGACGTCACTATCAATCACACCCTTTCAAATTCCACCTTTCTTTGAGGCGAACCCACTTGAGAATAAAGCCACTCCTGTGCCCAGACATGACGACAAATATTTCTAGCCCCTATCCCGCCATTTTCATGGAAGGGGCAAATGCGGGATTTGTGAAGGTGGGGTGTTTGACATCAGTAGAATGGTACCACTGAGGGCCCACATTTTGAAGCGGAAGGGGGTGGTGAGGTTATACTACCCTCTACATCTCCGCCTCCTCAACAATCAACTTGATGGAAGATAATGGCACAAAACATATAGATTTAGGCCTCATACTGAGGGACCAGTGTGCATGACCATTCCACGTACAAACTTCACCTTAAAGGGTTAAACCTCTTATTTTACTAATAAACGGGAACCATGTTTAGGTCTCACCTGAGACAGCACATGCACAGTCACTTGTCAGTCTATTGTTTTAAAAACAACTCTAAAAAGGACTCAGAAAGATCCATTACTTACTGGTTGGATTCTTTGTCACTGTCTTTTTCTTTTGTCTTCATTTGTCAGTGAAACTGGTTAAGTCAATCCTGGGCAGCACATGCGCTGATTTGCGAGGCATGGTGTATTGGAGTATGGACTTGAAGCCCTGTCCACTCTCCACCCATATTTGTCATTGGCTTGTGTCATTGTCCTTCGTAAATGGTGGCTTCTGATTAGTTAATAGGCGTGTTAGTCCCTCCTTAGTAACGCCTTGTCTTCATTTGTAACCTCCCATGAGGTCTGGCCCTTTTACTTCGGTTGTTAGACAGTACGTCTTATTTAGTCTGTAAGCACTATTTTAATGCGGTTCTCCTACTGCAGGCACTACATGCTTTCCTGCAACATTCAGGCATTCAGCGGGCCAAGCGCGTTTTCATGGAACGCTTTTACAAAAAAAAAAGCATTTGTTTGTCAACTTGACAAACACATGCTTTTTTGGTAAAAACGCCCCATACCACACTTTCACTTTAATAGTGGCCAGTCCTTTCTTTAGACACAGCTCTTTTAAAGAAAGGGGTGTGCCCTCTATTAACGGGAAAGCATAGCATGGGGCCTTGTAAACAACAAGCATTTGCGAAGCAAAAGGTCTCGCATTTTAGAAACTTTGATAATTTGGTATTGTAAATTACAATGCCAGTTGCTCAAAATCTCACACTTGTGAGACCTATTGCATGGACAATGCTTGTTTTCTTTTTCTGGTCACTCCAAACTGCTTTTGGAAGATTTAGGTTTTAAATTGTATTGTATTGTAATTGCATTTATATAACACTTACTACCCCTGACAAGGCGTCGAAGCGCTTTTTCCACGAGTAGCACGCTACTCCGGGACCCATAGAGGATTAGTGTTGAATTAGTATAGTCAAACATGCAAGTACATTTTAAGTAGTTGATAGGTTAGTCAGTTATTTGGATTTTGAATGATAGCAGAAGGATAGAGGAGGACAAAGGTTTGTATTTATATAGCGCTTGTTGACGCACGCTATTCAGGAAGCCTACAAAGGATTAGTGGTGAATTAATATGGTGAAATATGAAGTAATTTCGGTGGTGGATATTAGTCAGTTACTTGGAGTGAGAAGGATAGCGGATGGATAAAAGGGGAAGAAAGATTTGCATTCATATAGCACTTGTTACCCCTGATGGGTGTTGAATCGCTTTTCTGGCGAGTAGCACGCCACTCAGGAACCCATAAAGGATTACTGTTGAAAATTAGTCTAGTCAAAAAATATGAAGTAATTTGAGTAGTGGATATGTTATTCAGTTTTTTGGGTAGTATATTAGTATAGTTTATTATGGATTTGAGAAGTGAACATGTTAGTCTGTTAATTTCGATTGAAAAGGATAGTGGAGGGATAAAAGAGTGAAAGATTTCTTTTTTTTTTTAGGTCTTAGCAATAGGAGGAGGCTTTTGGATGAGTAAAAACGAGTTTTGGAGGGGAGGACTCAGAGGAAAGAGTTTAGAAAGGTTTGTTTTAGGAGATCGGTATAGTAAAAGAGGTGTCAGATGATGCAAGGAGGGGTAGAGTAGGAGAGAGTCTAGAAAGGGTTATTTTGGCAATCATAGTAGTGGTATGGGGTTTGGGATAAATGAGAGAGTAGATGTAGAGGATATATTGATAGATGTATAGGATTAGACATAGGGTAGTGCATTGGATGGAGTAGTAGAAGAAGTTTCAGATGAGTCAGAAGGTTGGGCTAGAAGATATATTGAGCGAAGTATAGGCTTAGAAATAGGGTAGTGCATTGGAAATGCTAAATTAGAAGAAAGTGATAAACATATAGATCCATAATTACATTGAAAGTATATAGATACATAAAGGAGGTAAGTATATGTAGATTAAAGATATTGATAGAGGCAAAGGATGAGAAATAGGGTAGTGCATTGGATATGCTTTTTCTGGAGAAAAGTAACAGACACACAGATCCAAGTACTTGGAAGGTACATAGATGCACAATGGAAGTATGTACATGTAGACCAAAGATGATTTTTATGTATTTATTATTATTTTTTCTCTCAACAACATAATTATTTTACATGTTTATACAAATACACAAAGATAGATACATATCTATAGTGAAAAAAATGCTTGTATATAGAGGTGTAAATTTCTGTTTGCATCCCCAAATGCGATGCAGTGAGGGCAACAAAATTAGTTTTATTTATGTATATGTTTACTTACCTGTAAAACTCTGTAATGCATACATTACTACCCCCCACCCTGCCCCTCCCACTCCCCACGTCACTGCCCTGCAGGTACACCCACTACCGACCGCGGCTGCACTTTCATTTTCTTTACTTATAGCCATGTTACACAGAGGTCACGCTGCTCTGCAACATGGCTAAAAAATATTGACAAAGCCAGTAGAGCTCGCAAAGGCGAGACCTATTGCCTTTGCCAATCCTTGCTAGTAAACATTGTTGAGCCAACAGAAAAGTCGGTCAGAGGCAAGCTATTCAAAATGCTTCTGGAACGGGTCGATACTTTCTAAGAAAGGGACAGCTAATTAATTCACTGCAGTCTTGGTATCAACACTTTCATATTTAGGAGTATAGAATTTGCACCAACCCATCCAAGCTTCACATTTTAGCCATTTTATCGGCTCCACAAAAAAAGAGCAAAGCAAGGATCCACCATTATGATGCAACTGTTCTGACCTGGTAAGATCTGCTGTAGCTTGGTTATATCTTCACCCTTCTTCAAGCAGCAAACAAAATAATAAATTAAATGTGCTTGTAAACACCAAACAAAGAAAGAGCCGCCTGACATCAAATTGCATCTGCCGGACCCTTAAAAAAGACATAACAAATTAAGTAAAGAAATTGTGGTGTAGAGGGCAGGGAAGCAACGGAGGAGCGGGTAGGATGATCTTTTTTTTACTTGTCAATGCCAGCAGGGCCGGACTGGCTACCGGGCAGTTGTGTGACCTGCCGAGCAGGGGGATGATTTCTTTGTTGGGGACCTGTGTGTGCAAAACAAAATTCGTTTTGCTTTTTTTATTTCAAAGCGCACGCAAGTCCCCATCAACGAAATAAGCCCACACCACAGAGAAATTAGCCCCCAGCTCGGCAGCACACACAACTGCCCGGTAGCTAGTCCGGCCCTGAATGCCAGGACAGAGGGTGTGGAGCAGCAGGGAGCAGGGGGTCGAGGGAGCAGTGGAAGAGTATGGAGGGTGACAAAGAAATTGTAAAAAGCTGCAAAGCTGGACTGTGTGTATTGGGAGAAGCAGTGGACGAGTTAAGGGAAGGACTAAGCAGCACAGAGAGTGCAGGAGTGAGGGGGATCTGGTGGGGGAAGAAGCACACATTGAAGAGAACAAGAAAACACATGCACTCTCATGGATTTCTAAAATCAAAATATAAAAGTAGTTCCTTGAAGGTGAGCAGTGTAAGGATACAAGCCATCAATCAAAAGGAAGATACAAAAATGTATGCTCGAGGAGAGGGACAAACGTAACTGGAGAAGGGAAACTATTGAATAAGAAATATGCAGATATAAGTTACATGACAGCAAACCGATGGTAAGCAGTGGGCTGACCCAGAGCCCACATTATGTGTTTGTGCTGTCCTACAACAGGTGACACCTAGCAGTAGCTGGGATGGCATAAAAGATCTTGGTAGCATATACTAGATGCTAATTTTCAACCTCAACAATAATGGACATTGCCATTTATTACATCTTCATCCTCACAAGAACAGTATATATTTATTTGAGTTTGGTGCTTCTAGGCAGAGGGTGGTCCACCACTCCTACCAGGGACTGACCTGTTTTTTTAAACATTTATGTATGATTCTGGTCCCAGCACTTAGCAAAATGTATCTCCCATTCACTAAGCAAGCACTTTGTGGGTCATATCCTGGCCAGAAGGCCAACTTTACTATAGACCACCCTCCCATGCCCAACATTGGGACCAAAAACTGCTGTTCTGGTTTAGATAAGACACCTGCAGGTGTATTACATAAAGTGCCCCGGGTGCAACGGGTGTTTGTGCCTGCTTTGCGTGCTCCTGGGCACTTTGGTATTACAGAAGGGGCAGTAGACGCTTGTGCGGCCCCTTCTGTAATGCCAATAGCGCTGGTGCACATAAAGCGCCAGTGCTATCGGCAGGGGGCGTTCCCTCATTTGCATGGGAGGACATCCCTGTGCCCTGTGGCCATGCCGTATTACCGATGCGGGCGCAGAGGCAAAGAAGACCTCAGGAGGTGCACTGTCAGTGCGCCTCCTGAGAGCAGCCCTTTGAAGGTGTAAGGGTGGTCCCATGGACCTCCAGACATCCCCTTACAGGTGGGCGGAGCCACTGACAGCAGCCACCTGCAAGGGGATCTCTAATCCCCTTCAAAGGTGCAGGTGGGTTGTCACCTTCACAGTGAAACACAGAGCGGCCGTAAAGCAGACATTCCGTATTTCGCAAGAATGCGGTGCCCCCAGGGCAGCACGAGTAAGCGGCTGCCGTGGGGGCAGCACAATCCCCATAATTCGGCCCACTTTCCTTCATTGCGCCGGGTGCAACTTTTGAAAGGTGCGCCCGGCGCAATGAAGGAGAGTGTGCTGCATGTGTAATGCAGCCCCTGGATTCGGAAATCTGAATTCCTACTATCCACCAAACAGTGCACAAGTAACCGGCATGCATGACATGTCTTCCAGATTTTATTGTGAAAAGGAAAGAGATGGACCAGAGTACTGCTCCACTGAATATATTTGTGCCAGTAACAAACTGTTAAAAGATGAGCTCCTGGCCTATTGATTGGTATCATTGAACAGTTTAACGTTGGATTTTATAATTTAAATTGTAATTGCTAACCATTTTGTCAGCTGAAGAAAGTTGTGAATTAGTTAAGTGAAAAACAAACTCAAAAGTCATCATGCAGCATGGTGGGTGGAGAGACACTAGATACAGCCATTTGACGTGGAAAGAATCGCCTCATGGAGCATAAAACACTTTGCCACTTTGAGTCTTTGCTCCTCTTGCATTTATGATTGTAGGGGCGTTTTTACAAATTAGAAAATGATGCCTAATTTAGATGTGCTTTAGTTAGCCTGACTAGGCCTCAAGCATCGTACATTGACATTCATATACATAAGAATTAAAAAAATGTACACTTTTATTTGATGTGAATGAGCCTTTACACAAGCATGTCTCTGAGTGCTTTTCAATTTCAGAAAATCAGCAAAAAAAAGACTACGCCAGGGTCTCTGTATTCATAATTTGTACATATGTGCGTTCCTTACAAGGAAGCCATGCTAAGGATGTCTCTCTTTTCTAACTTTCGAAATGCTTAGCTCAAGCCATTTCTGTGAACTGTCTATTGTAGTTCTGTAGTATATCAATGTGATAAAAGCTCCTTAATTTCCCATACACACCTTATTAATTAATATGCAGAAAAGAAGGTGTTTATAGATGCCTCTTTTTTAATGTATCTCATGTTTTCGAATGTTCATTGGTTTACTAGACTGCCACATTGCTAGTTCAACCCTATTACATCATAGCTCACCATGCATGTGTTTGGCTTTTCTAAACCCTATAAAAGATTACATTTTTGGGATATGTAAAAGACTTTCTTTGCCCTTTAAACAGACTCTGTCTGTCGTAGCCTGTTTGTTTGCTTTATATTTAGGTCTGGCTATTGATTTGATTCAGAGCCTGACCATGTGTTAGTCCTCTTGCAGGTTATGACTGTGTTTATTTTGATTAAGCTAATTAATAATGTATTAACTGATCACTTTTTGCCTGCTGTAATGATTTTAATTTTGATAAACCTATATGGGTTGACATGAAATTCAAATTCTGTCTCACATAAGCCATGTGATTTGGCTTTGTACTCAGTCTTATGAAGTCTCACACAGTCTTATCAAGACTTGGATAGACCTAATATAGGGGCAGATTATGATTGCGGTGAATCCGCATCCTCCGGGCCGGCGGAGGCCACCGCCGGCCCGGAGGATGCGGATTCACCGCTGCGTTGTTTGTAAAGACCCCCCCGCCAGATTAGGATGGCTGGGGGGTCATCGGCGGACAGGGAGACCGTCCGCCGCTTTTCCGCCGCGGTCGCCTTCAGACCGCGGCGGAAAAGCTCTAATATGGTGGCGGTGTCTATCAGACACCGCCAGCCATATTAGGATTAGCCTTGGGACATGCCTTTCCGCGGCAGCAATGCCGCCACGAAAAGGCATACGGTCTTTTCTTTAGGGGCCCGTTGCGGGCCCCCCGGATGAAGGGGGGGTGTGGGTGCACATGGGGGGTACGTATGGTACCCCCCTGCATTTGCATGCACGAAGCGGCAGGCACCGCGCGGTGCCTGCCGCTTTGTGCATGCAAATGCACTGCATGCAGTTTTAACATTGCGGCGGGTGCTGCTTCAAGCAGCACCCGCCGCAATGTTAAAAATACAGGATGTGACCGCCAGGGTGGCGGTCACATCCTAATTCGCACGGAGGGACCGCCGCTGCACCTGCGGACGGTCCCTCCACCTCTGGGGTGGCGGACGGACGCAGGTCCGTCCGCCATCCTAATAGGCCCCTTAATGTCTCGATCCTCGTAAATATTTAAGCAGAGCATCCACACTAGAATGTCTCTGTTGTGTGAAGCAGCTGCTTGCTAAACAACATGGGGGTGTCCCACTCCTGTATGATGCGTTTCCAACAAGTAAAGAATGCAGTGAAGCGTTTGCTACCTAATCTCCCAAAACGTGTCTCAGTAGAACTCTCACCGACAAAGTTACACTGGCTTCCTATGAAGCAGAGGGTCTCATTCACAGCAATGTGCTATTGCTGCAAAGCCCTAACAAACACTGGACCTCGGTACATACAGTCTTTCATTACCCTACACTCCTCTGAGGAATCTTAAATCCTCGGGGACTAGAAGGGTCTACATTCCGAAAGTGAGAAGAGTGTGCTTTGGTGGCAGCTCCTTTAGCTTTCTGGAAACAAATCTATAGAAATCACTGCCTCTTTCTGTCTGACACGCCACCTCTTTTTAGAAAAAAACAAAAAACCTGGTTGTTTAGACAGTCTGATTCTGTCACCTTTTGCAAGTGTGTAACTTGGGGTAGCTTGGACCGCAGCATGGGACACTTCTTCGAAGTAGCTATCTGCTTTATAAGTTGCATTATTATTATTTATTATTAAGAATTGGAGACAAGCAGCCACCATTTTATTGGACATGAGGTATCTTGATGTACATGCTCTGGGGAGATATGTGAATGAAATGTTATTGAGGACTTGAATTTAGAAAGTGTTTTATGTAGAAGGTTAAAGGAATTGGGTTGTTATTTATCTGTTTTTATCTGATAGTTAGTTTTATAGGATATTTATAGTTTTTTGAGTTTTGGAAGAATTGTTTGAAGGCCAAGGTCTAAATAAACAAAAAGTTGACTGGCTGACTGCACTGTTTAAAGTCACAAGACACTTCACAAAACAATCAGGTAAGAAGAGAGTTCTTCATCGGAATCCACTGAGAACCACCCCGAGAAATACAGCTGACTGGCTTAGACTCTCACTCCAAATGCCACTGGAGACACCAGAATTGCACATATCTATTGCATTGCCCCTTCTCATTCCCTAGTTCTACCTGGCCTCCCGTTATAAACCAGCATGTAGGCTCATCACTCCTGAGTGAACTTCCCCTTACTCTCACCATTTCCTAAGGCCAAGTCCTTTTGAGCCCTTGTCTAACATATAGTGTGATAACAATTAAGCAAATATAAATACAACAAGCAATGTTACCTGAAATTGCTGTTCCATATTAAAAAATATTGTAATTAGAGAGTGGTTCTGGACCTTGTACAGGGGTTCTGCCCCAAGACTTTCCAAGGCCTTAACAGGCCCAAACAGAGAAGTTACCACAGGCAGGAGTCCTATATCTATGACAGCTTTAAAAGCACTCCCATGGAAAAGGACACCTTGAGTAAGTCACCTGATGTGCATGTGTTTACTCTGCAGTAATCAGGGAAAGGGCGGTGAGATAAGAGTTATAAATATATGATTAGGATGCAACTTCTAGTGCCTATCTATAAAGCTTCACAGATTTAGTAGAATTTCGGCCTGCTGAGTGAGGCGAGGACAGGTAATTTGAACCTGCTGGTCTGTGCTTCAATGCAATCCACAGGACATTGAGGATTAGGGAGGCATTCCCCTGCAGACATGTGCATTATGTGACTACTCCAGTGTTTAAATTTAAGAAAAAAAGTAAGTGTTGAAGACCAACATTTTTCTTCCACCAGCGCTGTGACCCACTTCCACCAGGCACAGCACACTTCCACCACTGGCATGGCCCAAGTCCGGTGGACTCATTGTCATTCAGCTTTTACGTTCTCAAGTAAAATAGTGCGTGTGTTGGACAACATAACCATCAGAACTGAGAGAGACTGATTCCATCCAAAATGTACAGATATGTTGACCTAAGTCCTGCTAACTCACAGTGCCCCATCTGTACCCCTAACCTCCAGAGTAACAAATGGATGTGCAACCTCACAATGACAACAATGATTCCCAAAGGAACTCGTGGTAACAGATCTAGAATCCTTTCACTTGGCTACTGTTGCATATCCAAAGAGACCTACACAATGAGCAGATCAGAATTTGCTTTTCTAGACCTTAATATCTATGCGGCGGAAGGGGCACTCAAAACCACAACTCATTTCAAACCAACCGGTAAGAATTGTCTCCTTCTGTTCGACAGTTTCCATCCGGGACACCTAAAGGAGAATCTCCCTTTCGGACAGTTCCTTAGACTCACAAGAAACTGCACAGAAATGAGGGACTATGAAGCAAAGGCCAAAGACTTGACCGAAAAACTGAGGAGGAGAAAATAGCCTTCTAACATCATTAAAAAGGCAAAGAAAAGAGCAACCAACAACCATAGGGACACTCTCCTGGAAACCAATGAGCGACAGGACACAGAAAAGGACAAGAGACCCATCTGTATTACAACCTATAACATAGCATCAGAGAGGGACCAAGATAGTGAAAAAACACTGGCTTATCCTGAACAGCAGAAAACTGAACATATCAACAACAATGTTCTCGCATAGGAGAGGAAAAAATGTCAGAGATATCCTAGTGCACACCCGCCCAAAACCTCAACCCAAACACAACCAACAGGTAATCAGTACCTTACCTACAGGACACCCCTCATGTGGCAATAGTAGTGTGTGCCATCTCACTACAACCAGCAAAAAGGTCACCTTCAACACAGGAACGTCATGGGAATTAAGGAAATTCACCACCTGCAACACCTCTGGGGTTGTGTATCTGATTACATGCTGCTGTGACCTTCTCTATGTAGGTATGACCACCAGGAAAGTTATAACAAGGATCTGCGTGCATAGTAGCAACATTAGATGCCACAGGGCTAGTACAAGGATGACAGCACAATTCAACTAAATGAAACACACCCCAAATGACATGCCGTGGGTAGTGTTGGAACATATCAAACCCTGTGACAACTTAGAAAAGAAAGTGCTGGAAAAAGAACAAAGATGGGTGTTCAAATTGCACACAGACACTGCAGGCCTGAATGACAATATTCCATTGGGGCAATTCACAAGATGAACCTCAGTATCGAGACATAAGACACCCAGCAATTTTGCATGAATACCATCCTGATTAAGTCCTTTAGACTGCAGCTCCAACTTGAACTTCTGTTTTATATTACCTTTATTGTATTTTATTTCATTTATTTTCATTCATTTTTATTCTCTTTTTTGTGGTCCCACCATCAAAATGTTTTAGGCTGCTACATAATAGACCTATGGGGCACAATGACACCCCTTGCAATAAGCTCCCACTGTGTGACATCACTACACTTAGGAACTAGCCCAAGGTGGCCACCGCATTCTAATGCTTTCTCAGCCCTCGACTGTACTTGAGGTTTCGAGCTAAACCTTCACTTTATTTATTTTTATTTTTACCTTTATTTCGATTTAATTTGTGGTCCAACCATCCACCGTAACCCTGGGCGCTTTATAGTCCTTTAATGCTCACGATAGTGGGATATACCCCCAACATGGCGCGGATCAATTGCCAATGCCACGCTCTAGCCTTAGGCTGCACATGAGCATGACTTGGCTTTCTTTTCACTATTTAGCTCGCACCAGGAGCTAAGATGCGGTCTGCCGGGGCAGCGAGTAGGTCATACTGATGGAGGAGTGCTGAGCCAAGTAAGTTTCTCTTTCTCCATAGTGGAACCAGCGAAGGAGAGATTAATATATAAAAAACACTGTTTTTTTGTACTTTTAAGCATCTCTACCCTCCATGTATAGGGGATGGCTGACAGCAACCCCCTTATCCTAACTCCTATACTATATTTACTTCTGTAGGGTTACTACAAGCCCCTCCACCCAGGGAGGCCATGAGGCCTATTAAAGCATGGGAGTAAGTATGTTCCAAGAAACGACAAACATTATATGTTATGTGTTTTATCTGTCATGTGTTGTCCTTTTTTCATGAGTGCTTTAAAAACCATTTAACTATGCTTTTTCACAACAGAGACATTTAATGTGTATCATATTGTCACATTGGATTAAAGCACTAACGTAATTTTAATTCTAAGGGTACCTACACCATCTTTAGAGGAGTACATTGATCTAAGCACCGCACATGGTATCCACCTGCCCACGTGAGAGGTAGGCAGGCAGTATGTACTAATTTGCATTATGTTTTATACCCTGAACAGATACTACGAGTCTAATTTGAAACTGTGTGTATTTTACTTGATGCCCACACATTAGGTGTACATATGTTTGTCTTTATTATAGTTTTTCCTTATTATAGGTTTTTTCACGGAGTGGTAGGCATGGGGATGGTCCCCATGTGGTCCTGAAGAAGAGGTTTAGGGGACACCTCGAAACATGTAGACAAAATGCTAGGGACTGTAATCACATAACTGTTACTTTTTTCCCTAATCTTAACCCCCTTTTTTATCCATACCAACTAGCAGCAAGAATAAAACATTAGCTCACTAGCTAGGTATTTTTTTTTTTAACTCTTTTTATTTTATAAGAAAACAAACAATCAAGGCAAAAAGGACATTACAATACAGGCGCTATTTCGGAGCAGGAAGGAAAGGCAATAGCATTACAATGCAAGGCAATGAACAAAAATCAAGAGGGGGGTAGAATCGGGAGAAAAAGACTAAAGATTTAAAAACCTATGAATCAAAACAAGTCATGGAACGTCTGGATTAGGGCGAATGTGAATCATCGGATACGTCAGGAAGGGGTGGTGTGCATATATCCCCGCTGTAGGAGTTCCATTGATTCCAAACTTTCCCCCATTTTTGGGGCCTACCTCGTGCTACACATACCGTCTTCTCTCTAAACATACACCAATCCATATTTTCCTTCCACACCGAGACCGTCGGCGGGCGGGGAGCGCCCCACAATTGTGCAATGTCTCGTTTAGCAATCATGTTGGCCAGGGTCGCCCACCGGGTCTGAGTCACATCATAGTCATTCGGTTCCCATACATTCAACAGACACCGCCTAGCTTCCGGTTGTATCTCGACTCCCGTAACCTCTTTCATGACAGCATGCACTCTATTCCAAAATACAGCAACCTCCGGACATTCCCAAATGATGTGAAGAGAAGTAGCAAGCTGACCACAACCACGGATACATAGCCCATCAACAGAATAACCCATTCGAATCAGTCGCGGGCCAGTGACATACACACGGTGCAAAATCTTGAGTTGGACTAGTCGAAGACGGGCCGGTATCGCGGCCTCCTTGTGTGAGGAAATCGCAGATTGCCAGTCCTCGTCATCTAATAGTAGACCGTCTCTGGTCCAGACCTCCCTTAAATGCGTTAACAGGGCAGACGATCATTAATTAATTTCTTATAAATCAAAGAAATCGTGCTATCGGGTACATGTCCATCAAGTATCCGATCCTCCAACGGGGAAGATTCCAGAATAACGGTCCCCACGGGGAAAACTGAGCCCAACGCATGACGAATCTGTAAATAGCGAAAAAAGTCCCAATCACTCAAGTCATATTCCGCCTTCAGGACCTCAAAAGTCTTAATCATATCCTTAACCCAGAGATCGCCCACTCTACTGATACCAATTATATCCCATTTCTCAAAGCCTTTTGTCTGCCATAAACTTCCCAGCTTACAAGAATCGTACAAGGGGGTCGCCCGGGTCAGTCTCCCGCTCCACCCCATTGCCGCATTCGCACAATTCCACACCTGCACGGCGATCTTCAGCTAGGTATTTTTAACATAACTTTACACCACTCCCCCAACACTGCACTACACATATTTTCACATTAAAGTGCTCCAACGTAATTCCGCAAGTCGCAGCACACCCCAAAAGGTAGCTGCTTGGGATGGCTCTAATGATGAAGCATGTCACTGAGGGTTAACCCTTGGTGAGTGAGGGGACTCAAGAAAAGGTTTTTTCTTTTCTCAGTACAGGGGTGTGTTTCGCACATTAAGCTGAACCCCCACTCCCTTGGTTAGGTTCATGGATCCGTCATTCACAGTTTTTGTTACATTATCCAAAGAGATGCACAAGAAATACACAACATGCAGTTTCAATATTTATTGAAGCATTGAGATTCTTGAGTATAATATATGCGCTGCAATGATTAATATAAGGAAGCTTAATAAGGTAATTAGCATTACGAGAATGGTGAAAAAGATGTATAGTTCAACCATTTTGCTACAACAGGGAAGACATGCTTGCATATATGTACTGTAATATATTGTACTCTTACTTAGCGCATTCTAACCTAGTATTCCTAGTGTGAGTTAACCTGCCAAATCTCTGTAGGGTGATCAAACTCCCTGTTACATGTAGGTAAGTGTCATAAAGCTGCCCATCTTGGTGTGGAGCTCGACAGCATCCCTCGCATGAGGTAAACAGGAATCAGCTGGGCTAAGATTCCAGCATGGGTCGGTATCTCAGTGCCAGCGAAATGCTCCTCTGAATCAACAAAGGCTTGATGTCATATATATACTAACATCTTCCCTGTTACTATGCCGAAGCCCCAGTCAGGCCGCTAATGTTTATCCCATTGTGATAAGCCTGTCGCCGAGCGGCCAAAAACAAATTACATCTTGTGTGCTGAACTTAGCCTATGTACAAATTGTTTAAGGTGTTCTGATAGAATGCCTACGTAGCGGTACTGTAAGCAAACTAAGTTTGAAGAATATTATCCTGCATTTGCACGCAAATTAATGTTTGTCAAATGGCAGCGTGTTTAGGGAAAGAAGGTAACTTAAGAATGTGAGCATGTAAAGACGGCGTTAACCAGGTCTAATACCTCTATGTGACATCATCCCGATTTCCCCTCTGGAATGGCCCACTTCCATCAAGCACATCTCACTGGGCATAGACCACTTTCACCAGATGCAGCCCGCTTCCATCATAAGATTGTCTCTGTTTTAAAAGGCCCTTTTGTAGGGTGCTTCCAATCAACGTTTTGCTTTTCCCGTTCCCAATTTTCTGCTGATCTAGATGCTAGCCATAGGACTTTGAGCGTGTTTGACACTGCCATTCAGTGTCAAAGCGATGTGCTCATCATATACATACTGGTGTTTGGTGTATACATGATTGGCTGATTCAAGTTAGCTGTAAGATATATACCCAGGGCATGTATCTTGAATGCCCCACTGTGGGCCTGCAGCACTGGTTGTGCCATCCATGGAGGTTGCTCATTGATTGTGCCACAGCTTTGCCCTGGTGGGGCCTGTGTGCACAGGTTACTGTTACTTGGCTTGGCATTTCAAAAGCTAAGTACCAAGGTTCTACATGTCTCTTGCTATATCGGAGTTCTCCCTAGTGACAGGGTGTGGTGTTGGAAAGAGTTAGGGCATGTGCATGTGTGCGTGGCATGCAAGGGTTCTGAATGACACTGGATGGTGTGTTCGATACGACTAGGCCGGCTTCTCTCATTGGATTAGCATAGGGAATGTAGGGTAAGGCCATTGAGCAGTATTTCCCATGGGCAGAACAGTAGCAGTATCTTGTTTGATATTGATGAGTTAGTAATGTCGAATCCTCTCCAGTAGTGTGAGTGGATCCGACATTATTTGGGAAAGTGGGCATTTCGATGCTCATGGCTCTGTGAGCCTGTCAGCTTGTCTCCAATTCACATATCAGTGCTAGGGGGACAGCTACATCTGTGCATTCCTAGTAGAAGGCCATAAACTAGGGCTCAAGGTAAACTGCGGACCTCTGACTCAGAGGGGCCTTTTGGGACAGTTACAAGGAGGTGGAATTGGCACCTGCATTCCAAGGAGCAGGGTCTTGGCCCCACTAAAGATAATGATCAAACCTCCTGGGGTAGGATGGCAGACAGGACACATTTGGAGCGGGCCTATGCATTTCAAAGGTGGCCTTTTGAACTGATCAGATTTTTAAAGGCCAATGTGGGTAAAATGTTAATCTCTCCTCTGTTCTGTCGTCTCACTTGGTGTTCATCTTAGCGCTGGACGCCCCGTTGCTGGGGCAGCCATGCGCTCTACAAATACCTTAACATAACTACTCGGGCTCCGGCCTCTGAAAGTAAAGATGCTTTGGGATTTGGAACTAGACTACGCTGGTTTAGTGCTTGGACATCGACACAAGGAATCATTAGGGCAGGAGTGACTGCAACTGGATTATCCGCAGACTTGAGGTGTTGTGGTGACCTGGAGCTTGTCGTGGTCCAAGAGGATGACTATCACTAGGTGAATTTTGCCTATAAGTTGCTGGCCTGCAGCTATGTGTCAACTGTCGTGGCCCGAGTCCTGAAGTACTCTCCACCTGTCCATGAGATCCCAGGGACACAAATAATCTCACTGTTTCCACAAGATTGTAAGGACCGCACTGGGTGCGACAGAAATGGGTGGAAGTGATCATCATTTCGCAAGGACCGACCTGACGTACACCGTCATAACACTGTGTGTTCGTAAAGATCAGCAGCCACCTGAGGTGCTGAGACGTAAGGAGACCTGTGCTAGTTTGCACTCCTGATTCAGAAAAGGGGGTGGTGATGAACAGAGTGTCTGAATTAAGCAGACCACTCTTACCCAGTCCAAAGATCAGGGCTTGATCCATCACCGTTATCTAGCTCACTGCCCCATCCCAGCTCAGAACCTGGCTATATGCAAATGAGTCTGTCCCTGGCCCAGTGCATCATGGGAACAGGGCAGACCAAACTACCAAGCCAATTCTTCACCAGAAAGGAGACAAGCTTCCGGGGACCGGTTTCTGCCATTTCAGGCGTCTTCGGCCCGGCTTGCTTGAATCCTGATGGAGCAGTGAGCAAGGGACTCATGTCTGAGTATACCCTGCCACACCTATAGTGGCCAAAAACGATTCAGAAAAG
This sequence comes from Lissotriton helveticus, assembly GCF_964261635.1. NCBI lineage: Eukaryota > Metazoa > Chordata > Amphibia > Caudata > Salamandridae > Lissotriton > Lissotriton helveticus. Next base: position 1,505,820,043 of record NC_136059.1, on the reverse strand, counting down.
GGGGTGGTGATGAACAGAGTGTCTGAATTAAGCAGACCACTCTTACCCAGTCCAAAGATCAGGGCTTGATCATGGTGCAATGAGCTAAAAAACGGTGTTGGATCTAGCCCTGATCTCTTGACTGGGTGAGAGTATTCTGCTTAATTCAGAGACTCTGTCCATCACCACCCCTTGTTGTAAATAAGTTTGCACTCCTGAGCGTATGGTGTCCGAGGGGTGTTGGGAGCACTTAGCTAGGAGCTAAGACTGTCTTTGACCTCAAGATCGGGAGGACGACAGTACCCTACATTGTGGCCTCCATCCGAGGTCGCCGGCTCACTCTACCTTTTTTGTGGAGAACATTGTGATGGGGCACCTACGACTGGCTGTCGGGAGCTATGGTAGCTCGCACCTCCGCCTGAGGGAAACATTTCTCCAGACTTGGAAGCGCACCAGCTTCATGGGTCACAACCTTGTGTCTACTGGTGGATACCGATCCTGCACTCATGCAGGTGCCGCTGGGCACCTGGAAGGCAAATCCAGAAAGACAAAATTAGGTAACTGTTTTTTCCATTTTAGCTGATTCTGACTGTCTAGCCAACAGGGTGTCAACAGGGGCAACATGTATCTTTGGCTGGTGTACTTGAATGACTGAGGGGTTGGGTCACGAGGTGAAGTCAAAGATCTGTGACTGCTTGACTTTTCTGCTAGTGGGAAAGTTCAACAATTGCATATAACTACATAGTGCATATACAATATGTATCTCATGTTGATTTCAATGGGAAAGTTCGACAATTGCATAAAAGCGTAAAGTGTATATACAATGTGTATCTTGTGATTTGAATGTGTGTGTAATACAAAGATCAGTGTTTTATACATACGTGTGGAGTCTTTTTGTGATGTACGCAATGTGTTGCGAGGGTGGTGGTTTACACTTGGGCCCTGAGGATAAGCCTGACTACTCGGTGCCAAGTTACCTAAGGGTGAGCACAGGTTATCGTAAACGTGTACAGTACTCATCCTATCTAGAGCGGTGGATTCTGACCAGCTTTGATGCTTCCCAGCCAGCCAGAAACCGATGGGTCTAACAGTCTAATTTCCATCAGGGTCAATCTACTTCCATCACTGGGCGGTCTCACTTCCACCAGTCAAACCCACTTCCACCATTGGCAATGCTCCAATTTCAACATGCACAGTCCACTTTCACTACTGGCCTTGCTTCCCTGTGTGTTCTCTACTATTTCTCCACTATGTATCCCCTCATACTTGCGGGATGGACTATCTTTTTTTCCACTTTTTTCATCCATGGTGTGTCCCCTCAAGCCCTCCATCTCTAATTTACCTCTCACCCTCCGTTCTACCCTCATCACTCCGTCCACCAACGCACTGCTCTGTCTCCAGTATACTCCAACTCGTTTCTGTCTCATCAGCAATTTCTCCACTTTACTCCAGCTCTGCTGCTTTTCTCTACCCCATCTCTCCTCTTTTTAATTTCTGCCTGCTCCTCTTCATTCCTCTGTTCTCTTCCTATGGCTCTTTCCTTCATATAGCTGGTCTACTTTCTCTCTCCCTCTATATTTGATTGCTCTACTCTCTCCCTTCTATATTGCTTTCTTTTATCTATCCTTGTAGTGATATATGCTTTTTTGTGCATTGTGAGATCATGTGATGACCTTTGACTACAGGTGTTTTAATTGACTCCATGTGTTTTAACTTCTTCTATCTTGAACATACAACATCATTATTGTGCTGTTGTACTGGAAGGATCACCTTCCAATACAAAACCAAGCTAGACTCACACACACACCCTTGGACTACGGTGCAAACATGTATGCATGGCACTAGGCAGCCTAATTGTGCCCCAGCGCTAGGGAGAGGGCAGGATAGGGCCAAATCAGGAGAGATTGCCACTGCTCTATGATCCCCTTATCCGATGCAACCCCACTAGCCTTGATTAGCTCCTTGCTGCTGGGACTCAGCTCCACCCTCCACTCAGTCAATGTGTGAGACGCCAAGCTGGTAACCAGCCCCATTGATCAGCACCCCACAGTTTTGCAAAGAGGTCACCCTACTCATCTCGTGGAGGCCTCTGTCATCAGCCCGTGCTGTTTTAAAAAAAAAACTATGGGAAGCAACACAACGGGCGGGAGAGGAGGGGGGAGCAGCAACAACAGGAGGGGGAAGAGCAAAATGAGGGAAGTGCAGGGGAGGAGGAAGGGAGCAGCAGACGGGGCAGCAACATGGAGAAGGGATGGGTGGGATGGGAAAGAAGAAATAGTACCTCTATAACTGTGCGAGCAGTGGTCTGGCACTAATTAAATTCAGGGAATCTGTGCTTAGTCCATGCTCCACAGAAAGGAACAAAAGTGTCGCTCGGCCTGCTCTGGCAATTTAGAGACAGCAAAGAAGAGTGACACATAAGCTAACAAATGGTAAGCAATGGGTTCCATCCAACAGTTTATTGTAAACAAAATGTCTCTCAAGCAAGAGCACGTGCAGCACATGTGCTGTTGCAGGCTTGACCTAAAAATTTATATTTTAAAATAATTTTCATAGCACGTGCCCCCACATTTTACTGTGAATGTTTGCACACAAAACTCCAGGCTTCTGCAAGGATAGGTGAATGCGGCCAGTAAGCAAATGTAGACTAACCTTTTCTTCATAAGATTGTTCAGCATCCTCTTCACTTTTTTAGACTCTGAATTGAGACATCGCTTCTCCCCAAACGCTTTCATGGTCGCACTGCAAATAATAATAATATAGTTCAGAGAACAGTAAATGCAGTCAGTGACTTTACCTTCACATTAAAGGTGCTTAAATGTGATGAGCGGGGATCTGATTTGTTCTAGAAAATAATTTGTCATCGTAGTCATGATGTGATTGGTGGGGGTATTGGATGGTAAGAAGTAAAGCTTGGAAAGAGAGTGCTGACACATTAACACCAGACATACCCAGATTGCATGGGGAAATTGTTTTGTGCATTGATCTTCCATTTCATTCGTACAATAAATGAAAGCCAAGAGTAGGTCCCATTAGAAAATCATGTGTTTTAATTTTGTACACTTTTAACCACCAAATTCTGTCTCTATTGCTGCACAACATTTGAAAAAACTTGTAAGTACATACAATCATTGGTAATGTGCTGTTTCAGGCTGCAGGATGAAATAGATATATTTTTTATTTTAAGTAATAGTTTCTTTGAGGTTAAAACAAATTCCATTTTCGACGTTCTTTAATAACATTTATTAGGAAGTGGATGATTAGCTAGTCAAAAGACCAATGGATGAGCTCTTTACAAAGTTAGACAAGCTAATGTATAGAACTGCCTTTCCCAACTAGAGGTTGGCGACCCACTGGTGGGTCCCGCTCCGAATTTTTGTGGGTCGCCAAAGTCCAGGAAATAAATTAAGATGTCAATGTCGTTAAATTCTGTTTTCATCGTGTCACATTTGCTACACTTTAAAGACAAAGGTCAAATGTCACGGTTGTCTTGTGCTGCTTATTATTTTAATGGAGGGTTAGTGTCAGTCAAAGACTTTATTCGATTATATTTCATAACCATAAAAGTACGTCAGATCACATAATGAAAAATTACATCATCAAAAAAAGGAATTAACATTAAAGACAATATACACAATATATACATAGGCCAAAGGTTAAAATTGCAAAAAATCACATAATCGTTGTCCAAGATAATTAAAAGTGGGGAGAAAAGGCCACTCCAAACTAGTCCCAATCTACCCTTCATGTGATTACTTTGCGCTTATTGACATAGGGACGGGACATATAATGTTCTGGGGTAGAAATCAGTTATGCTCCAGGTGGAAATGGGACCATCACCTCTTTGTGGCCGCCATAATTCAAGATATGGGATGACATATTTGCTCCTAAATTTTACCAGTATCAGATCTCCTGCAATGTCTTTTGGTAAAGATCCTAGCCAGCCCACCCTTCTGACAGATAGTATAGTACCATCGATGTTGGTTGGCAGAGGTCTATTTTTGCTTAGCCAAAACGTGACTGTATTTGTTAGATCCTGTTGGCTTTCAATTTTCCCTTTGGTCAATTCTGGTGCTCCTGCGAGGATGCACACAAAAGGAGCGGCCTCCGGTGGCAAATGTAGGAGATTGGTTTTGTGTGACGTAATCTCATTGTTTGCCCGTAGCCCCTTGTGCAACCTAGATGCTTTATTTGGCCCTGATCTATAGTAGGAGCTCCGAGTAGTTGAGCCTCCTTTCGGAGGTTTACAGCTGTTTTTTGTGGATAGGCTAAGTGATTATGGGTAGTCTCACATTGTGTGACGGATTCAGTCGTTTCTAAGGCGAATGGGCGCTGTGGCTGGGAAGGTTCTGGCAGGTTTTTTATGAGTGGCGGGTTAACCTTAATCGCATCCTCGACACCCGTGAGCCTATCCCCTAAGCTGATTACTTTTTCTATCAGGGGTGAAATTAACGCTTCCAACATTCTTTCGATTGAGGCCAATAGAGAAGCCTCAACGGGTGCTGTAGGGGCAGTACTAACAGTGATGGGAGTGTTTGGCAGAGAAGAATTGGGTTTTAGTTTCTATTGCTTTGCCTGACTCCCCATTTGTATAACCCCAACTCTCTTCCTTTTGGTGGAGGAAATCTGTGGTGGCCCTGTAGGTTTGAGATTTGGCTCTAATTGTACTGAAAGGGGAGTAGCCTGGGAGTTATTAATTAGTTGGGATTGGGATTGGCTACAGGGCTCAGGACTAATGGGTGCTAAGGTGAAAATAGGAGCGTTGATTTGCATATTACCTGAATCCAGAGGGGCATATGTAGACTTACATAATTTATTTAATTCATCAAATAGCGATAAGCTCGGTGCTGGATCAGGGGTCTGTATAGGCGAACATATACTAGGGGGACATTCAATAACGGGGGATCGTTCTATTCTCTCTAGTTCTTTTAAAATAGGGAGAGTTACCCTGTTAACGAAATAGTCCATTGTCCCCTTAAGCATGTGTCTCTGGGACGGAGTATTTCTGGTCTCCTCCTCCCCACGTGTCATGGCACAAGGATTCTGGCAGTTACAATTGAGTCTGAATTGATCGGCTGCGTAACGATTCAGCTGACTTAAGGCTCTGCAGAAACCTGTGAGGAGCCTGGGGAGTAGCCGTAAATAACTGTACCTTATGTCTTTCGTGTGATCCTACTCCGAGGTCCAGAGTGATGTAAGGTGGGGTGCCCCGTCCCGTCCTCCTCTGGCCTCCGAGGGCCACAGAGGGCCCGCCCTTTGCCCGGGCTTATCCCGGCGAGTCCCGCGCGCGCCCCGCGGCGCGGGAGATAGTCGATGTTAAGTAATGACAAAGAGGATGTGGGCGGATCCAAGCACAGGTGGTGACCCGCACGGACTCCTGGTGAGTGGAGTCCCGTGCAATCTGGAATGTTGACCCCACAGCGCTTGCAGCGCAAGTTCTGTTGCACGGACCCCCCTCCTGGGGCAGCAGTCAGTTCTGATGGCAGTAAGCTGACTCGGCGAAGCGGGACCCGCGCCAGCAGGTTCCGCGAGGTCCTTTGAAACGGGAAAGAGGATGTGGGCGGATCCAAGCACAGGTGGTGACCCGCACGGACTCCTGGTCAGTGGAGTCCCGTGCAATCTGGAATGTTGACCCCACAGCGCTTGCAGCGCAAGTTCTGTTGCACGGACCCCCCTCCTGGGGCAGTAGTCAGTTCTGATGGCAGTAAGCTGACTCGGCGAAGCGGGACCCCAGGGTTAGTGTTTACAAACGCCTCACACTTTCCAGTCAAAGAAAGATTAGTAAAAAGAATTATGTGAGAAGCCTGCTGGGGTACATGAAATGTGAAAGGAAAGACTGTAGGATTTAATCTATTTCTAAGGCACAACAAAGTGTAAACACCTGTGAATGAGCTGTACAAATTCAGAAGTTAGGAAAGCAAAAATAAAGCACATCTTTTTTGTAATTCTGACAGAGATTTTAATGGGATCAGAACGAATCAAGACAATTTACTCAAAGATGCACAAATGATAGGTATTCACTGAAACCCGACTTCCATACATTATCATTTGTGTGCAATATAGCGTTACCTATAAAACTGTATGTCTGTGTAAATTTACTGCCAATTTCAATAGAAAAGGTGCTCCCTGCAAATAATGTGCTAGCACGTGATGTTTAGTTACATTAGAAAAATCACCCGCCTCATGTCCATTAAAGCTAAGTGTGTCACAAAAGGCCTTCGCTTTAAAAAGTGGGTTGTGGTTCTTAAACGTTTGAGAAGCACTGGTCTAGAAGCAAAACAGGGTTCAGTGCAGAAAATTCGGCTAGTCCTTGCCAGCTCTGGGTCAACTACCAAGGGTCCAGCAAAGTCCTTTCTCAAATGTTCTCCTGGTACTTCTCCAAAGATACTCTCACATGCATTATCTCCCTTTGAAGTTCAGTGAGGAGGTCTTTCGTGACCCATGAGAATGACCTGCAGAACTTTAGTTCAAGAGAAGAGGCTGCAGACCGCCAGACCTTACTCAGGACAACAGAGTATCTCTGATAGCAGTTTTCTTCTTCTTGTTTTCTGCAAATTTCCAGTACGGATTCCGATTATCAGTTGATAGGGGACCCAAGTTATAAGGAAACACAGGCGTTGATGGTGAAAATTCCTGAAATTCACAATGTCCCTAAACAGTGCCCTCACTCGCCTCTTACCCTCCCTCTGTCTTATAGCCAAACTGTCTCAGAAAGCATTATTGCGAATACTTTCCAAGATGGTGGAAGGCTAACTAGGCTACCTCAGCTGCATCAACATGCTCATGGGCTTGCGTGGTAAAATGAGGTATCGCTCTCTCCACTACAATAGAAATCCTACTCAAATTGGTCAAATGCCTATTGTACCCCTTTGAGTGAGAGGAGCCAGTGATTAGCCAGCGAAACTATAGAAAAGCCTGCATCAAAGCTTCAGTCACACTATACTGTGTAGATGAAACTTCCAAATGTTCCTAATTGCCCCTTGTGATGAGCATTTGTCTCAAAGTCTCTTCCTCCTCCACACATGTCTGATAATAACAGGGTGGTGCTCAATGGAAGGTGAATGACAAAAATATAAAATCAAAAATATCGGGTGATATGGCTATTGTGTCAAAAATATCATCATCGCACATCAGAGCCTTCTCTTCAATTCTTGAATTCTGGAAGAAACTGAAGACTTGGCTCTTTAAATAATCCCTCTATCTGTTCTAAGGGAAGATAGAATCACACCTACTCAGCACCAGGATACCATCCCCAGTGATAAGGCTCTCTACAAATACGTATAACATAACATACAAAAAGATTGTGGGCCAAAATATAAAAGTTAAGAATAGGTGTTCATAGGCAGTAGCGGTCGGTGGTGGGAGTAGCTGCCGGGCAGTGATGTGGGGAGGGAGAGGGGTAGGGTGGGGGTAGTAATCTATGGATTACGGAGGATTACAGGTAAGTAATTATATAAATAAATAAAACAAATTTAATTGCGCGCACTGCATCCCCAAATCCCACAGGTCTGTGTAAGCTCAAGTTCCACGCCCGCCCAGAATGACACAATGACGGGGTACTGCCAGACCATATGGTAAAAGTCCGCTGGAGCTTGGTCACATCGTGTACAAGTTAGGGATGGTCGCAGTCGAGCTCTGTACAAACACGCAGGAGTTAAATATGCCATATGTAAATAGTAGATTTGAATTAGGCGCAGTTTGGAGGAGGTCGTCAAGGTCTTGGGGGCCATGAGAGCGTCCCGCCAGTCCGCGTCCTCCAAGGGGCCCGGCCAGTCCTTCCAGTGGACACGCAGTGAGTCTAGGGTCGTGGGCCGTTTTTTACTAGGGAGCGGTAGATCCGCAGCACCCCTCCTTTACCCAGGTTCCCCATCATCACTTGGGCCTCAAAGGGACTGAATTCGGGGAGGGAGGTGTGAGAAGTAATGTGTGCATTGAGGGCGTGCCGAAGCTGCAGGTATTTGTAGAACTGGGAGGCATGAAGGAAATATCGCTGCTGCAATTCTGAGAAGGCCCTGATGTGGTCCCCTACCCAGACGTCCCAGGGAAGTGAGATCCCAATGCGGTCCCATTGACGAAAGTCCCAGAGAGTTGAAGTCTCACGCAGCCAGGTACCATGCCACAGGGGTGTATGTTGGGTAAGCCTCCCGTCCCATTTTGTGTGGCGCAGGGCAGTGCACCATGCCAGTAGGACTCTCCTAGTAATAGGGGAAGGACTTTTGGTATATGGGCCCCGTACAAGTAGGCTTGGAGTTGTGAGAAGTCCATAGACCGGCGCTCGACCTAGTACGCCGGGTTGGACCAACCGCCGGCAAACCAGTCATGCACCACAATAAGTCTTGGGCCAGGTAGTAAATGTGAAGATTGGTTACCCGCACGTCCCCATCACAGGGAAGTATCCAACAGTGAGCCAGGGCCCTACGCGGCCTCCCACCTGTCCATAAAAACTGGGTGAGCAGTCCATCAATCTCACCGAACCAGCTCCCTGGGAGATGAAAGGTTATGTTTTGAAGAATATATAAAAAGCGGGGGAGAACCATCACTTTAAAAAGCGGACTTCTGCCCAGGAGATTAAGAGGAAGGGACTACCTTGGCCCTGGTAACCAGGGGCATAAGGTTGAGGGCCCATTCAAGTTCGGGGAGCCAGGTTACCCAGACTCCCAAATACTTGAAGGACTGCCTGTGCAGGGGAATAGTCATTTGCCAGTCGAAACATGCTTGTGATGGGTGGAGGGGAACCAGAGTGGATTTCACCAGGTTGAGCCGCAGGCTGGAGACTCGTTCAATGGCGGACAGGATGTCCAAGCACCATGGGCCGGAGTCCTCGGGATCTGCTAAGAAAAGCAGGATGTCGTCCGCATAAAGGGCAACCTTGTTGACCCAACAGGGGTCCCAGGCCCAGCCCTGGATGCGGGAATTGTTGCATATGAGAGAGGCCAGGAGCTCCATTTCTAGCGCGAATAAAAGTGGTCATCCACCAAATCATGCGGATTCCCTCGGGCCCGCCAGAGACGGAGGTAGACCGGGGAATGATTGGAGATACCCCGGGGAAGGATATTAACTCCCGACACCAACTGGCGATCGGTGGCCGGCAACAGGAGCAAGTCAATACAGGAGTGGGTAAGGTGGGCTGCCGAAGTGTGAGTATGTGAGTATGCTGTTCTCGGCGGGGGTTCTAGACCCTCCAAGCGTCGCAGAGACCCAGGGCAGAGAACCAATCAGAAAGGTGATTAGCAGAAGCAAGGTGGGACGCGGAGGGAATACCTGTTGTATTGCGAGAAGGCTGCAAAACAGCATTGAAGTCGCCCCCAGTGACTGTCAGACCCTGAGGTAAAATTCGAGATTAATAGTGAAAGTCGTCGGAGGGCAGAGAGCACTGTGGTGGGGGAATGTATGCACACATGAGATTGAGAGGATGACCCTCGATCGCACCAATTAGAGCTACGTAACACCCCTGCATGTCGGCCTCCACTTGTGTCAAATTATAGGGGAGACTCCTACGAATCAATATGGCCACTCCCCGATTGCCCCGTGCGAGATCAGACTGCCAGACCCTGTCAAACCCATATCGGGCGAGGAAGGTGTGTTTCTTGTAGGAAGAGAATGTCAGGTGCTTGGCGTTGGGCACTGTGGAGCACCGCGGTTCGCTTTATACGGTCTAGTAGGCCGTTGACGTTCCATGACAGAATGTGGAGTGGTGTGTGTGTGGACCAGAAAGAGGGAACCCCGGTCCCATGGGAGGTAACATCTCATAGCCTGAGTGTAGGGATAGAGCTCGTGTATTATGGTAGGTCTCATGTCATTGGAATTGGTGTGTGTGCTCAGGGAGATGTCATGAAAAACAAAAACCAGTGGCCCGAACGTGGCCAGAAACGATAAACAATTAGAAGACAATGGTCCTCCCACCCCTCCTGCCCCCCAACACCCCCACCCAACACTTCTGAAATTGAAGCATCTGTCGCCCTGAAAAAGAATTCAACAAAAACAATACAAACAAGTCTGAGTGCTAAGCTAAAACGAGTAGCAGAGCATGGTCTTGGCGAAGATGGACCCCTCCATGTAGATGGAAAAAGATATTGTTAACAGCTGCTAGAGATTTTAAGACAATTTGTGGTCCTAAGTCCATCTGGCTTCAGGGTCAGACTCCGTCGTCTTCCTCTGATCCTCGAAGTGCAGGGCTCCTAGACAGGTCAGAGTCAGACATGGCAGGGCGCAGTGTTTCGGAGGGGTCTGAGACCCGGCTCAGGTCAATCATGGACCCAGTCAGGCTGTGAGTCCCAGACACCGGAGGTAATCCAGAGATAATGAGTAAGTGTGACACTGCTTCTGGTGATCGTGAGGCCCCGCTTCGTCGGTCACCCTTCTTGCAGGACCGAGTGCGGCACTGCTGCGGCTTAGGAAGGGTTGGTTGAGGTTGCTTAGGCCCATGTCAAGCAGGGGAAGAGACGGGACGAGTCCGGAGGGGGTGCTCCTCGTGAGCCAAGTCCAGGCCGCTTGGGGGGCATCAAAGAAGAGTGTCTTGTTTTGAAAAACAACTCTGAGCCAGGCCGGAAAGAGGAGTCCATAGCGGAGACCCAGATTCCAGAGCTTCTGTTTGATGTCATCGTAAGTTTGTCGCTGGGCCTGCACCTCCCTGGTATAGTCCGGGAAAAGCATGATTGTGCTGTTTTGGTAAGTCACTGGACCCTGCGACCTCGCCGCCCTGAGGATAGCGTCTCTGTCCTGGAAGCTGAGGACCCTCATAATGATGGGCCGTGGTGGAGCCCCAGGGCGGAGGCCGGGGAGCCAGGGAGCGATGGGTGCTCAACCGCAAACCACGGAGAGAGGGACTCCTTAGGTACCCATGATCTCATCCAGGTCTCCATGAACGTGTACGCTCGACCTTGTTCAACCCCCTCGGGAAATCCTATGAGGCGTAGGTTATTCCGTCTTGACCTGTTTTCAGCGTTTTCGGCCTGCCTGTGAAGTTCAGAGGTCTGAGACTGGAGCCGGGCCACCTGGGTCTTTAGTTGGCCTATGCCGTCCTCGGCAGTGGAGATGCGCTTCCGCCTCCGAGATCCGAGCCATCGCTTTGAGCAGGTCCTGACGAATAAGGGCCATGACAACCCTCACCTCACCAATCTTATTTTCTACTGAAGTTTGTGAATTGCCGATTGCTTGAAGGATTGTGGAGAGATCACCCCCAGCGGGGGCAGGGGTATTCGACACCCCCCTCTGGGGTCCCGGTCGCTGGTGGTGTATTGGTCCATTTTTGTTTGGGTCTGTGGAGCAGTTGTCTTTGGGGCACGGTCCCTGCCCATCGCGACCGTGGATAGAGGCCCCTGTTGCCGACTGGGTGGGGGAGGTAGTCGGAAATCGCAAAAGGAGGGGAGCTGACACACAGACCCTCAATACTCTGGCCAAGGCGTCAAGGCCGAGCCTCCTAGGGCCTCCTCAACTCCTGGGACAAACAGCACGAGTCTGGGGACTCCACACATGCCTCCGCCTGATGCGACGGCCGATAGTAAGATGGCACCGCCTGCCGTCTCAGGGTGCGTGGCAAGAGGTCGGTGCGGGGGCCCAGAAAGCCAGTCCGCTGCTCCCCAGCACAGTCAGCCGGTAGTTATTCCTGGTACCTCTAGCTTGTCGCGTGTGGGTGTCCAGTGCCACTCAATGGATGCGGTTGAGGGCAGACAATGGGTGCCAAGCACTGGGATGCAGGCGGGGACCAGGTCCAAGTGAGTGGATAGTGAGAGGGGGTGTTGATATCAAGACCCCACGCTGCCCGACATCGACGGCTGAGATCAGTCCCGCAGTAGAAGTTCTCCGACCAACAGAGGAGGCCAAGGGGAGGAAAAGAAGGGTCTGCTCCGCGGCGGACCCCCAGCTCTGGCAGGGGGCAGGCCCAGGACAGGGACGGCCAGGAAGGCCCACCGCGTGTTCACAAGTCGACGGTCGCCGAAATGCACCCCCAGATATGATGTGTGTCGTAGAGTTTGAGAAGGGGTGAGTCAGTGAGGGAGGGAGGGAGAGGGGGGCGGGAGCGCCAACATCGCCCCTCCACACCGCCACCCGACATGGCAGCCGATCCCAATCCCCACTGTAGACGGAGGCCTCGGGGGAGCTCTTGTTGCCCCCAGCAGCCAGCAACTCTTGGGAGCAGGGGGTGAGGCCTCAACACCGACACAGAGCGTGAAAGATGGGAGGGCCCAAACAAGGCCGAATCTGGCGTCCATACAACAGTGGGCCAAACCAGTGAGCCACTAGGAAGGGCCCCCCCCCTGGTGAGCAGAAGTCCGCACCAAGGGCCAAGTTCAGTGTCACCCCCTCCGTCCGGCGGGGCACAGCGATGGAGGGCGGGGACACAGCCCCCAGAGGGCCGGGGCGACCTCCCCCACTTCCAGACCTGGGGGATGGGCCGGCCAAACACGGGACAGAGGAGGCCACTGTAGCAAGGAAGAGAGATGGGCCCGATCCCCACGCCGCTACCCGCCCACCGTAGCCAGCACTGCAAGCCCTCACTCACCGGACAGACGCTCTCAAGGTGTTTCTGGGCAGAGCCCCTCTGAAGACATCCAGCAGGTTCAGGAGTCAGGGGTAGATGTATAGTTTGACTACTAATTTATATTTTAGTAGAGGGCTCTCCGGTTTGCAGGGAAACAGGGCGGGAGGTTATTAAACTTATTTTTTATTTTACAAATTAACAGGACATGGTGACACACAAAGGGGCTCCAAAGCAGCAAACTGAAGGATCCAGCACATGCTATTACACCTGCAGAAGCTTCAGCAGGTCACAGTGACTTAAGAAAGTCCAGCCCAGGCAGAGCAGGGTGGCACATAGACTTCGAAGGGGACAGGGCACACAAAGGGGCTATAAAGTTGCATCATCTATCAGCACATCCACAATTATACACCAATGATCATGCGCCAACACGCCCAACATCAAACTTATACACAAACAACATTGTACAACAACACGCTCATCAACATGCCTCTAGACAACCCAAATAAGCCAACACACGCGCTATTACAGGCCAACACACTCACTATCATATGCTGATACTCACTATCATAAGCCAATACATACACTAACACACAGAACATCATTCATCCACATAAAAAACATCATATGCCGAAACACAGCCACCATGAGTCCACAGAACCAATAACACAAACCAACACAATCATACACCAATGTAACTGCTATTCCATGCACACACAGCCAACATCACCAACACACAAAACAGCAATAAAATACTACAAACCATTACATTCTCTACAACATACTAATGTTGAAAGTAAGCAAAGGTAGGTTAATATGCTAACAGTGGATTTTCCATAAAAATAAAAAGCAATGAAACTCAGAAGGTAGGTTTCTACGTTCACATCATTGACTACCTCCTACATGAGCAGACCCACCATCAACTACATGTTGGCACAACCAACCTCACAAGTCAACAAACCCCCAGTTCACCATTATATGCAAACGTACCCACCTTCATACATGTCAACCCACAATCATATGCTGGCACACCCACAATAGTAGGGCCTCCGAACCTTCATAATATTTGACTGCACAACCACCATCATAGCTGCACAACCACCTGTATAAGGCCACATACCCCCATCAAACAATCACGCAGGTATGTTCGTACCAAAAGCAACATCATATGCCCACACTGCCACCATCATATACCAACACATTTGGCACCATACAAATAAGCACCCGCGATTATATGCCAACACTCAGGTACCTAAATACCCACAAAGCCACCATTTAACAAAAGTGTTCGGTGTCACTCCAAATACTTAATCACGCTATAATACGTAATTGTACACATTTATAAACACAGTCAATGATCTCCCAAACAAATCTCATTTCATAATATCAGCTAAGGGATTTAAGTTTGAATTATTACAGTGTTACTGGGACATGAAGTGAAAGTAGCATCTCGACTCATGAATTGTATGACTCCTTAGCTTCTTATGGCAAAGCCACTCTTAAAATATTTGGCAACCCTAAGTCCCTTTCAATAATTCCATATGAATCAATTTAACTAGAACTTTCTGACAAAGAAATCCTAACTGACTTTAAATGTTTTTGCTATGTATGTATTAAAACTGGAACAAACAGTTTTGCCTCAAACCTAGGGTGGCATTTAGAGTTTGGCAGATGCAGTACACTCACATTAAATTGCCAGATGTTATGTCAGTCCTATTCAGAGTATATGCAAATGTATCCTTTACAAATATGGCAAAACATATTGTCAGAAGTCGGGTGTCCCGGACCGACTTCCTCCATTCTCTTCTTTCTCTCCCCAGCCTTACGACACGGAAGCGCCTGCTGCCGACCTCGAGTGGCCTTCCGGTTACTGGCCCTTTAACTTTGATCAAGACGGAGCCGATGATCCAGCCTTTGGGGCGGGGCCTCCGATGGTGAGTGAGGTCAAAGTCCCGACGCCCAATGAGGACAGCGAAACGGAGAAGCAGGAAGCGTCCAGTGCTGCCGATCCAGACGCCGGAACCGTAGGACGAGAGACGAGTGTTCAGCTCCCGGAGGGAACCGCAACCAGACCGCCAGAGCCAGGAGGCTAACCTCACGCTTCGCCCCGCCACTTTCACGGAGGAAAGTGGCTCCAACAGGTGCGTCAACGTCTCCTGGGTCCCGGGAAGAGGGAGGATCGCCCCTACTTGGGTGGGGAAGCCGGGGAATCTCCTGGGTAGCCGGTTCTCTCACTGCTCCCGGTGTTATTCCCCCCCCCTTCACGCCTCGTAGGACATGGGTGATCCCTCAACTCCCTTCCACACGCCGTAATAACTGTGCCTGATACCTAAGGCTTTTCTTTTTCTTTTATCCACATCCCCGCTGCCTGGAATGGAGATGACAGAACCAACCGGTCGCCGTGAGCCAAACAGGCCAGACCCAGATCCCGGCTAGAACCCCAGTGGAGAAGACGCTGCGGACCTCAGTTAAAAGACTCTGTGTACTTAATTCCCCAATAGCTGGGTTGAGAACAGCAACTAAATAAAGAGTACCTTAAGAAACTGATAACTTTCTACGTCCTCTATCCCCCGCTCGTGACACATATGTATGCACTCTAAATTGGGCGGAGGGACACCTCCCAATATACAAATGTGTGGATGTTCCACATCCACCAAATGCCAAATGAAGGGCTTAGTCCCATCTTTTATATCTTAAAAGAAAAGGAAATTAGAAATGTGCTCTCTCCCTTTCTAACTATGTAAATAATTAAAATATCAGGGGGGGTGACTCCACTATGGTAGAGGAACTTCGCCCCACTGCTACCCAGCAGAGGCAACAGTGAAAAATAAAATGATTTTTATAATCATTTTATTTTTCACTGATCCAGCAGAGTCACAGGGTGGGGTCGAGCGGGGTTGTGCAATCCTGGGCTTCAGGGAGGAGGAGTGATGACCACTGCTAAGTGTGCATGTCGGTCGTGCAAGCCATCTTATGGTGGCGAAAATGACATGCACACTTAGAACCCGAGCTGTGTTGCACCGCCAGGTGGAGAACAGACACAGGCTCCCAGGATGTGTCTGAGCACCAAACCAGGCCGCTCAGACCAATCCCAGCGCTTCTCTCATGCTGGGTAAAAGTATTTCCAGCATGAGAGCAGCATAGGGATTAGCATCTGGGAGCCTGTGCAGTGCTCCAGTTGAGGATCGGGAGAGGAGCAAGGCGGCAGACGCATAGTTAGGTAAGTGATATTTTATGTTTTTTAATGTGTTTGTGTGTTTTATTTTTATATTCCTCCCTCTGCTGCTGGTCAACTACGTTGCACTGAGAGCAGCCGCCACTGGAAAATATAGCATCAAATCGGTTTACCCTATGTTTTGGAGTGGTGCAAAACTTTAGTTAGGAGAAAGTACTGTTTGCTCAATTTACCAAATAAGCAACAAAAATGATGCAAATGGAAAATCCTATTTTATTTTCTATACACCGGTGTAGAGGGTTTGTAATAGACAACGAAAGTATCATGACCAGATGCATTGGCTCAGCACCAGTAGCCGCCCGTAGTAGGAGTGCTGCTGGGCGCTGACGTGGGGCGGAGGAGGGGCAGGGCAGGGGGTAGTAAACTACGGATTACGGTCTATTATAGGTAATTAAACATATAAATAATTTAAAGTAATTTCGTAGCGCGTTGTGCATCGCATTTGGCAATGCAGCGCGTGCAACGAAATTCGTTTTTTTATTTATATGTTTACTTGCCTCTAATCGGCCGTAATCCGTAGTTTACTACCCCCCACCCTGCCCCGACCCACATCAGCGCCCAGCAGCACCCCAACCATGGGCCGCTACTGCTCAGCACAGAGCGGAGCACCTGTTTTTATGCGCTTGCACTGCCTAACGTCCATCATTTAAACCAATATTTCTCAGAATTAGTGCATTATTTCCAGAAAGAACAGCTTGGGACAGAAATAGGCAAATGCTGCTTACTGTTTTGATGCTGTGTCGTCTGGATATCAAGCTTTAACTCAGAGGTAGTCTAGGTTAAATTAATACTCGGACCAAGATCCCAGAAGGTGTTCCGTACATTTTACGGGTCTGGTAGTCTCTCTCAGCTGTATGGTGTGGATTTTCTCCTGACTTAACTCTTCCACAGTAGTCTCTTTCGACAGCCCTTCTTGTGGTGCCTGACCCTACTGAGCGGGCCTTTCCAGTAGACAACAGAGTTGCCATGTTTTTTGTCTTCCTTGTTTCTTGTCTGGCTAATACGGTTGGCCCATATATTCCTGCTCCAAGAAATGGAGGGCAAGCTGTGGACAGTTACTGGAATCTGGAGACTTGAAATTGTTTGCCTTCCCCGTCCTGTTTTCGGAACCCGTGTTCGTTGGGACTCTGTGCACTTTACGACCCCGAACCAGTGCTTAAGTGCTTGTGCGATCCCCTTAAAACATGGTAAAATTAGTTTCCAACCAATTGGCACATTTAATTTACTTGTAAGTCCCTATCTAAATGGTACTAGGTGCACGCATAGCCTGTGATTTAAATGCTACATTTGGCCTGCTGCATTGATTGTGCCAGCCACTTTAGTAGCCATTTAAACATGTCTCAGGCCCACCATTGCAGTCTGTGTGTGCAGCTTTACACTGCCTCTTCGACTTTGCAAAATAAATGTCTTGCTAAGCCTAAACCTTCCCTTTTAATATATATAGGTTACCCATAGATAGACCCTAAACAGCCCCTAGGGCAGGGTGCAGTGTATTCAAAATGTTGGACATATATGTTTAAGTTTTACTCTTAAATTCGTTTTCCCCTACTGCAAGGCCTACCTCTCCGATAGGATAACATTGGGTTACCTTAATACTTTTAATAAATGCTAACTTTCAATTTGGAGCCAGTAGGAATATCACGTTTGGGGTATTCCGATTTGTAATTTAAGACCCTTTTTAATGGTCAAGTCAGATTTTAAATCACATTTCTGAAAATGCTACTTTTAGCAGTGAGACAAACAGGAGAATAGGTGTTGGCAGGATGGGCCATCTCTGACTTGATGAGGGGGAGGAGCTGTCACCTACTACACTTGCACATCACAAAGGTTCTGCCTCAGCCTGCTCACACAGAGTTTGCCTCTAGTGTTTTGTGCCCCCAGGCAAACTTGGGGCAGGGGACGGAAGGATAACATTCCAAACACCTCTGAGGATGGAAACCTTCCGAACCTTCTGTAGCTTCAAAACTTGCACTAAGTATTAAATTTGGACCCTCAGACCCAACTCTTCAATACACCTCTGGATCTTTAGATACTACAGAAGAAGGACAGCTGTGCTGCTCTGCTGCCAGAAGGACTGCTACTCTGCTGTCCTTCTACTCTGCTGCCTCATTCCCTTCATTGCTGAGAAGGAAGACTGGACAGGACTGCTACTCTGCTGTCCTTCTACTCTGTTGCCTCATTCCCTTCATTGCTGAGAAGGAAGACTGGACTTGCACCCTTCATTCTAGGTGAAAGTAACTCAAGGGTCATCTGACTGACTTCCTGCTCTTACCTACGGGAACATAACAAACTCCAGAGACCTCCCTGCCCCTGCCCTCCTGACCTGCGGCCTGGACCTTCAACTCGACCAGTCTGAGCCCTGTTGGCCTCTGTTAGAGTGAGTTCCTGATCCCCAAGAGGTGCCTTTCACCCCCTAGACCCTTGGTGTGGCATCAGTTGTGCTCCCTCTATAGGAAAAATAGAAATCCTGACATTTTAGGATACTTGTGACCATCACTGGGTCTTTTCGCGCCAAGATCTTGCTGCCCGTGTCGGCCAACAACGTGAAGCTCCTGTGAACCTGACTCTTCGTGCCACAGCAACCACCAGGGATGAGAGGAAACATTTCGATTTGCACTTCAGCTTCAACAGCCCGCGGTGACCGCCAATGCTAACCTCCAGCAAAGACCATCTGCGATGCCCGACAGGATCTTTGTGCTACAGCAATGACCATTCGCAACAACCGGCCTGCTCTTCGCGCTACAGCAATGGCTATCCAAAATGCCCTCCATGCTTCTTGCAGTCCCCTCCACCACGAATGGCACTCTTCGTGCTGGACTTTAGAAGGTAACTCTTTCAGCAGAACTAACCTGGTCCCTGTGTTCCAGCCCATCGCAGTGTACCTGAGCTTATGACTTTCATCCGGTCTTTCATAACCAGATAACCGATAGTGGCGTTTTGTGCTTTCTGGTGCTATACTTACTAAAGTGCATATGTCCGCTTCTACTGATTCGATTTTTGCCATTTTGGTCTCAAATAATTTATTACATTTTCCTTTATTTTACTAAATTGCTGTGGCATTTTTCTTGTCTTTTGCTTTCATGTTATTACTGTTTGAAGTGCTGCATATACATTCTTCACACATTGCCTCCAAGTTAAGTCTGACTGCTTTTGTGCCAAGCTACCAGATGGTTAAGCACAGGTTAAAGTGGGAATGTCTTGTGGTTCACGCTGACAAGAGTTGTGGTTGCTTCTTGAGTAGGGTTTCACCCCTCTCAACCAGTGACTCAATTTCCTACAGTGTTACACAAAAAAGTATGGGTTATCTGCTCGGGGTATTGGTTATGGTTTATTTCTTGTTTTAATTAATGAAGACTTTCCCTGCACAAACTGTTTCTGTGGCCACTTGTGGGGTATAATTGGAGCATTTCCAGGTATAGAATGGTTACCACATTTAAAATGCTAAAATCGGAATTAGTGCAATTTGCATACGACTCCCTTAAAAGGCTCGATCATTACAATGCCCAAAAGTGAAAGTTTAATGTATAATGCTATCTTGAGTTGCACTAACCATTGCAAGGCGTCACTCCTTCTTTCTTTGCCAGCCGCACCCAGTTTTGCATTCCCGGAAGAAGATTTAATTCCACTGGTCTTCACTTGCAGAAAGACTCTGACATCTGCAGGGCCAGAATGGGTGGTTGTGACGTCTCCCCTGTCCCTTCTACTGCATGGAACGCTCTTTCATATTAGGACCACCCCACTTTCCATCGGGCCCGATTCACAAAGGTAAAATGAGACGAACGTCTAACCTTACGACTTTCGGTATTCAAAAAGGGCATTTACTACTCGTAAATTTTCCTTTGTGAATACCAAAAGTCGTAACGTTCAACTTTTGGTAAGCACAAAGGGTCTTTACGAGTAGTAAATGCCCTTTGTGAATATCAAATATACAACATAATCAAGATTGAAGTTGTACCTATTTCATTCTCTAAAGATCTTTTACAAGCTTTTATTTTGATCTAATCTGAACTATTCTTGTTGTTTTCAATGCTGGTCTGTCTAAAAAAAGTCAAATACTTGTCCAAACTTTTCTCTACGTTGCTGGGAGTATTCTCTTCATCCTTAAATATACAAATCAAATACTTCCTTAGCCTTCTCGCCTTCACCGGCTCCTCTCACTTCTTCGTTGCCCAGGGTAGTTATGTATGATCTTTACATTACTTGCTCCTTCATATCTCTCGCATCTTCTTACCTCTTACTGACCTACTTGTGATCTTTAAGAGTTCTCAAGCAGGCAAATCCATCCATCGAGCCCAGTCAGTGCTCTGGCTTGGCCCTAAGAACAGCACAAGTGCAGACAGCACCAGAAAGATGTGGCAGGTCAATCATGCAACAAATGTCAGTCAGATATATGATAAAACTCCTCAAAGCTCATTTCGTTTTTTTTTTAAAGCATTTGAGTCGCAATATAAGAAAGTATATTACATCAGTGCATTGAGTGAAATTTATTGAAAATAATAATTTTAATAATTTCTAAACATAAACCTAAAGACATTCAACAATACCTCTGATTACTAACAATATTACTGTGGCGCTCTCAGATTAGTCGTGCATGGAAAACGAGGCACTGTGTGACATAAAAAGATTTGACTGGGACCGCGAAAATGTAGTCAATTGAAAAAGCTGAAATAAGAGCGCAGGTTTTTAGGTTACTCTTGGCAATTCAGCCGCAGGACGGATACCTCCCTTCATCTTCCATTTCACAACATAATGTAAATACAAACATAACTTTGGGAAATATTTTTGTATGTGTATGTGTGCACGTGGGCTTGTGTTTCAATAAGAGCAATAGATTTCAAAGCAAGATGGCCTCGGACATCTCCCTGAAGATGTTCTGTTCTGGGTTATTACAGGTCTTCATGAGATACATGTAAAGTGTAGCTGGTCACCAAGAGGCGTTCATTAAAATGCTATACCAATAGATGTCTCAGCTGACCTGCTTCTAACAAGCCCTTAAATTTTACTAAAATTATATATATATATATATATTCACTGAAAAAACCATAGGTTTCAGGAGTTATATAGTTAGGAATTCGTTTTTAAAAAACCTTTGAAATTCACTCAAAAAACTATAAGTTTTAGTGGTGTTATAGTTAGCTGGACATTTTACTCATACAAAACCAATGAAATTGCTCCTATATAGTTAGTTGTACTAACTATATTTCGCGCACCCGCAATCCACTGCTGATGATGTCACATATTAGATCATTCATGACTTGGTCAGTGACATCACTGATGACATCTCAAATGACATCACTGATGACATCACTGATGACATCATCCAGTGAATGTGGTTTGCTTCGTTATTTAAATATGCATTATATATATAGCAATTTACATTGAAGAATGAGTGGATATATATAAATAAATATTTGGATGGAGGATTTAGTAGCAGTGTAATTGACTGTTTACTTGACCAATTTATAATGACTCACTAAATATAGTGGATAGTGACTAAACTGTGTGAATATCTGTATCACTTTGTCAGTTGTAGTGTAAACTGATTCTACAGTTGGTTACTAGCTATGTGAAAGTCTATATTAGTTATTGATTAGTTAACTGAGTATTTGTATGGGAGTGTGAAAGTGTGTGTGGTTCGGTGGGGGGTGTGTGACTGTCCAAAGATGTGTGAATAGTTGATTCAGTAGATATATGAAGTTAAAACTACATGTTCTAACAGTTTGGGTGAGGGAATCTCTTAATGGTTGTGGTGATGAGCAAATATATTCCTCAAAGGTACAGGTCCAAAAAACTAGAAAAATAAAAGGCAGTGTATGTGTCAGTTGTTGTATATAAATAAGTATACATAAGACACAATGATTGTGTGAGTGACTGTATGGATAACTGTATACTTGTAATAATGATTTTATAATTCACTAAGTATGACTTACTATCTAAATGAATAGAAGAAGTGGTGTTTGTATAAGTGTTTTGCTAAGTAAATATGTAAGTATGATCCATTGTTTGCATAAGTGAGTAGGATGACTTCATATGTGAATAGGATGCGTGCTGTTGTTTAATATCGATATAGATGTATAAGTATTTTTGATAGTGTTCTATTGTTCATTGACTGCATGTATGAGTGAATCCATAGGTAAGTGATTAGATGTGTGTATACATCTATGAATCACTGAGTGGATTTTTAGATACTTGTATTGCTGTGACAATGGATTTAAATATGATACTCTGTATTTTACAAACAGTGATGAAAAATTGTAATAGTGTATGAAAAGGTGTATGTGATTGTCACGTGGATGATGTCATCAGTGATGTCATCAGTGATGTCATTTGAGATGTCATCAGTGATGTCACTGACCATGTCATGAATAGTCTAATATGTGACATCATCAGCAGTGGATTGCGGGTGCGCGAAATATAGTTAGTACAACTAACTATATAGGAGCAATTTCATTGGTTTTGTATGAGTAAAATGTTCAGCTAACTATAACACCACTAAAACTTATAGTTTTTTTAGTGAATTTCAAAGGTTTTTTAAAAACTAATTCCTAACTATATAACTCCTGAAACCTATGGTTTTTTCAGTGAATTTCAAAGGTTTTTTTAAATGCTAATTCCTAACTATATAAGGCCTGAAACCTATGGTTTTTTCAGTGAATTTCAAAGGTTTTTTAAATGCTGATTCCTAACTATATAAGGCCTGAAACCTATGGTTTTTTTCAGTGAATTTCAAAGGTTTTTTAAATGCTAATTCCTAACTATATAAGGCCTGAAACCTATGGTTTTTTCGGTGAATTTCAAAGGTTTTTAAAATGCTAATTCCTAACTATATAAGGCCTGAAACCTATGGTTTTTTCAGTGTTTTTAAAAAAAAATTGATTGGTTAACTCGCTTATTAAGTGTATCTTAGTGAATACATATATTAGCGAGTAATGTTTAAATATTTAAATATATGCATGAGTGATGTAATATGTGACGTCATCAGCAGTGCATTGCAGACGTGCAAGTTATAGTGAGTCCAACTAACTATAACGTGGGAATTTCAATGGTTTTATGCGAGTAAAATTTCCAGCTAACTATAACTGGTGTGAAACCTATGGTTTTTTCAGTGAATTTCAAAGGTTTTTTAAATGCTAATTCCTAACTATAACTGGTGTGTAACCTATGGTTTTTTCAGTGAATATATATATATATAAAATTTCTATGGCAAAATGAAAACCCTCATTTTGTTCCTTTTCAAATTAAATGTATTAAGTGTTACCACTTTATTCCAATCAAGATAACTTCAGGTGTGCCATACTTTTGTCATAAGTAAGACTGTTAGCGTTCTAGTTGTTCTTTAGAACACTCTGGGACATTCTGTCATTGGGCTATAGTTGGGCTACATCTGGCTGATATTTGGGCTACATTTGGGCTCTTTTGTCTCTGGTGGCCATCTTGGGAGACTGCATATCAGAATTTTTTTAACGAAATATAAGAGGATTTGAGAAGTCACTCAAAATGTGCCCTAATTTTTCTTTCTTCAGCACTAATCATAATTTCTATGGCAAAATGAACCCCCTCATTTTGTTCCTTTGCAAATTAAATGTTTTAAGTGTTAACACTTTATTCCAATCAAGATGACTTCAGGTGTGCCATACTTTTGTCATAAGTAAGACTGTTAGAGCTCTAGTTGTTCTTTAGAACACTCTGGGACATTCTGTCATTGGTCTATAGTAGGGCTACATCTGCTGATATTTGGGCTACATTTGTTTTTTTTGTCTCTGGTGGCCATCTTTAGGCTACACTGGGCTACATTGGGCTACATTGGGCTACATTTGGGCTCTAACATATATATAGCCCAATGTAGCCCAATATATATTTTTTCAAAGTTAATTTTTGTAAAAACCACTGGAGCACATATCTTGAGACATAGAAAAGGCACATCGGGCTACCAGTCCCTACAATTTTGCCAAGTTTGGTGGAAAACCATTCAGCCGTTCGGGCTAAAAGTGAGTCCAACCGCCCTATGGAAATTAACATGGGGAAAACACGTTTTGGGACCCCCCTTTTATCTCGGCCCCCGCTTGACGAATCCCCCCCAAACTTTCAGGGAAGGAGGGGAGCGCCACGAGGCAAAGTTAAGGGAAAATTTCAGGAAGATTCCTCAACCGGCGCCAAAGTTATTCCCAATAGAATGTTGCGATTTCCCTATGGAAAGCAATCCTAACTATATATTACCTACTGGCGATAGTCAGTAGGTATATATAGTTAGGATTGTACCGCTTTGTAGTGCTCGATGGCAAACTCCGCACACAATGCAGTCCTGAATTGCATTGTGCGTCGCTGTCTCTGAAAGTTCATGGCTTCCGACGAAGCCGTGTCAGACCCGCATGATCGCGGCGAGTCTTCCTTGTCAGGCGTGCAAGCCCCAAAAATCCTTCAAACCAGGAAGCACAGATTAAATGAACTTACTTGGCGAAGCGATGCTTTCACCTTCTTTTAACTGCCACTGATGAAGGAATGATGAATTCCAGAAACGCGTCTGGCTGATGAAATTACCAAAGATGCCTGTTTTGAAGATTTTAAGACTGCTGGCAAGTGTTCGTTTCATCAAATAAAACTCATGTCAAGCTGACTGCGGTTTTCCTTAATCTGTGCTTCCTGGTTTGAAGGATATATATATATATATATATATTACCTACTGGCGGTCGCCAGTAGGTATATATAGTTAGGATTTTTTCTCTATGGGATTTTTGAAAATTCTATGTCGAATAACTTTGGCGTTTGAGGACGGAATTGGCTGAAATTTTCAGGAAAATGGAACATTTTGTTTCTGAGCAGCCCCTGAAAATTTGGGGGGGTTTCGTCAAGGGGGGGGCGAGAAAAAAGGGGGGTCCCAAAACGTGTTTTTCCCATGCAATTTTCCATAGGGCGGTTGGACTCACTTTTAGCTCGAAAGGCTGAATGGATTTCCACGAAACTTGGCAAAATTGTAGGGACTGGTAGCCCGATGTGCCTTTGCTAGGTCTCAATATATGTGCTCCAGTGGATTTTGAGAAATTAACGTTCCCAAAAATATATATATCTGTAAGCGCGCTCCGGGCAGCGCCCCGGTTCGCGTACCTGACGCGTAACGGAACTTCGCGAAGCGAAGTGTCTGTCAACATTCTAAATAGTCCAGAGCGGCCGCCATCTTGTCTCTCGGTAGGATCGAGAGACAAGAGGAGGCCAAAACAAAGGGGTAAATGACCATAAGGGGGCATAGCAGATCCTCCCTGACCCCCTAGGTTTGATGTGGAGGCTTTAAAAGGGCCCCGCGGGGGGGGGAAAAAAAAATCTTTTTTTTTACGTGGGGAGTGCCCGGTACGCGCACCGGGAAGCGGTCTGGGGAGCGTACTATAAGGAAAAAGGAATGATAGACTTTTTAAATATTGTATGTTTATTGATTGTTCATTTTGTTGTTTTTTTTGTTGTTTTTTTTTATTAAATATAAATTTATTTTTGTGATTCTTTTTCCAAATTTAACAGAACATTTAGCAACACATTGTCGGAAATGTCCTCATTTTCAATCAGCGAATCTACTGCATCTACACATTGAACTAATTCATGGTCCCGTGATTCATCCATGAAATCTGAGTCATCATTGTCCTCAATATCTTTTTCTGTGTTGTTCTCCAGAACAATTTTGAAGGAAATATTCTGCTCTCCTTCCATTTTCTTGCTGTAATTTGCATAAAAAATAAATATATCAGTAGAGATAGGGCACTGTTGGGTTTAAGTTCAGACAGGTACTTGTGAGTTTATAACAGAGAAGTAATCTATGGGCACTGTATGGTTTCAGGCGTGAAGTAGTACTATTAAAAAGTGCCTGTGAAGAAGCCTAAGTAAATTCATAATTATACCACAGAAACCTAAATCAATCCATAATTATAATAAACAAGCCTTTCTCAATGTCTAACTCTTACAGAGGGACAGTATATAACTATCTAAAAATGTTTTCCCAAATTAATTTAAAGTGCATGACATAGTTCTCCTTTCAAATTTACAAAATAACATCTTACCTTTTAAAAACAAGTTTAAGTTGTCAGTGAAAATGCTCTTGCAATGTACTTCAGGAAGTAGTAGTCAAAATGGCTGTGTTTCTCTCTCTTTCTTTATATATATTCAGGTACATAACCAATCAAATGTCAGGTAAAAAAAGTAGAAAATGACAGTATCATTTTAATTGGTTGTCAATTCCAACAATTCAGATGTGTTTTGTGAAGTAATTTACCTCAGGGTATTTAGAGAGGTCTACAGGCTAAATGGCTAAATGGAATTCCAACCAAATTTGTGAAAATGGTAGGGATTGGTATGTAGTATGAGCTAATCTATATTTGGTGAAAGTGTCTCCAGTGGTTTTTCTGTATATTACTTTCCCACCTTTTTTGAGCGAGCGCTTCCCGGGGCGCGCCCCGGTACGCGAACCGGCAGCGTTACGGGAGTCCTCCATTTTGTGTTTCGGTAGATTTGAGATACAAGATGGAGGGCAAATAATGTTGAGAATGGGTAGAAGGGGGCACGGTAGACGTATCCTGACCCCCTAGGTTTTCTGAGGGTGGCTGAGGAGGCCCATATGTGCGGAAAAAAACATTTTTTTTCAAATTTTTGCACGGTTAGCGTCCGGTGCGCATACCGGGTAGCGCTCCGGGGAGCGTACTTTGGTGAAAATTAGTGAAAAAAGTTAGAGTAAAATAATAATTGTGAGTGATCAGATGTAGGGTAGCTCTGAAAAGAGCTTTTGGGTCCTGTGGCTGATTTAGGTACCTACAAGTAGGTACCAATGCACAGTCTTAAATTCAGGATGAAAATTCTGTTCCCCTCATCTGAGAAGTGAACTCCATCTCTTCTGTAGATATCTTGCATGTAGTAACGCAAGTTATTGTTGTAGATGGAGCCCATTCCATGGTCTCTCATGTAAGCTGAAACAGACTTATGTACATGCTTCCTCGATTTCTCAATTTGTGGACAAAATTGGTTGGACCACCTCCCTTTCTGTCTTTGGCATATATTTGAATATACCAAGGCAGTTTGAGGAAAAAGTGCCATCAATTGGTCAAGGTGTCTTTTAAAAGCATTTCCAGACCTACCCCAGTCAAAGTGCCCAAGTCATTGCCTCCACAGTGCACAATTAACAGGTCAGGTTTTGGCAAATGCAAAAAGGTTTTCACCAATGGTATCAATTGGTGACATCTTAATCCTCTGTGGCCAATCCAGTTGATTTCCACATTTTGTAAATTGAGGTTGTGTAAATTTCTGTTATCGGCATACCTTTGAGCCCAGTGGATATCACTATGTCCAACAATCCAGACAGAAAACATGGTGAGAGGAGGTTCTGCTGCAGTCAGATGAAGTGTGGGAATGAAATGGCAGTTGGAACAGTAGGAGTATGTAATGAAAAAAACTGTGGAGTTTCTGTGGTAATTAATCAGTAGCAGTGATTGGTGGATTTTGATTGCTGAACACAGAAAGTTAGGGTGCATGGATGAGTTCTTTGAAAGATGTAATTTGAATGGTCAAGAAAAAATCATTTTATGAAAGATTGCACTGGATACGCAGGTGTACTGAGAGTTCAGAGTTCAATTGAAACATTGTTGTGTGAACTTGCAAACATGAGAGGTCTTTCAGGAGGTGGTTGCTATGGAAAAAAGGCAGAAAGGGCAGAAGGGGGAAGGGTGTTGATTTGAAAAAAGTGAGGGAAGAGTTTTGATTGGGTGACATGAGAGATATGTGTGATGAATTACAGCATTTCTGTGCCATTGTTGGTTGCAGCCTCTGGAGTGCATACCTTTTGCTCTGCTGAAGACAAATTGGTGTGTGTCTGAGACTGTTTTGAAACTCAAAAAGTATTTGCTAAGGTGAGAAAAGATTCATTTAATTTAGATAGAGAATAGTATGCTTTAGGGAGAAAATTATGAAGAAAGTTGTGTATTTAAAATGTTGCTTTGTTTCATAGTTTGCTTGGGGCATATTTACAAGGCCTTTGAGTCCCTTTGATGTTATTTTTCCCATTTTAATTTAAGACATTTCCCCGTGGTGCAAGGTCCTTGTAAATACGCCCCCATGTGTGCTTGGCAAATTTAGATTTTGTTTCTTTGAGTTACATAGCCATGTTAAAAGTGATGCAAAAATGGTTTAAGGGCCTTCAAAATACGCTTTCATGTGTGTTAGGGCATTTTAAGTCACTTCCCCATGAATGTAGTTGAATAACTGCTTTACTTGATGTGTTTAAAAACGTTTATTGAAGTCATTTAAGTTTCTTGATATGTACTGCTAAAGTTTCATAGGCTGCTTGGGGCATATTTACAAGGCCTTTGAGTCCCTTTGATGTTATTTTTCCCATTTTAATTTAAGTCATTTCCCCGTGGTGCAAGGTCCTTGTAAATACGCCCCCATGTGTGCTTGGCAAATTTAGATTTTGTTTCTTTGAGTTACATAGCCATGTTAAAAGTGATGGAAAAATGGTGCAAGGGCCTTCAAAATACGCTTTCATGTGTGTTAGGGCATTTTAAGTCACTTCCCCTTGAATGTAGTTGAATAACTGCTTTACTTGATGTGTTTAAAAACGTTTATTGAAGTCATTTAAGTTTCTTGATATGTACTGCTAGAGTTTCATAGGCTGCTTGGGGCATATTTACAAGGCCTTTGAGTCCCTTTGATGTTATTTTCCCCATTTTAATTTAAGTCATTTCCCCGTGGTGCAAGGTCCTTGTAAATACGCCCCCATGTGTGCTTGGCAAATCTAGATTTTGTTTCTTTGAGTTACATAGCCATGTTAAAAGTGATGGAAAAATGGTGCAAGGGCCTTCAAAATACGCTTTAATGTGTGTTAGGGCATTTTAAGTCACTTCCCCTTGAATGTAGTTAAATAACTGCTTTACTTGATGTGTTTAAAAACGTTTATTGAAGTCATTTAAGTTTCTTGATATGTACTGCTAGAGTTTCATAGGTTGCTTGGGGCATATTTATAAGGCCTTTGAGTCTCTCTGATGTTATTTTTCCCATTTTAATTTAAGACCTTTCCCTGTGGTGCAAGGTCCTTGTAAATACGCCCCCATGTGTGCTTGGCAAATTTAGATTTTGATTATTTGACTTACATAGCCATGTTCCATACAGTTCTAACCTTCTGCGTAGTCTTTGATATGCTAGACTCCATCTGCACTATGAGATACCTAAGCAAAGGAAACACAGGTGATGTGATTGTGAAATGAGGAAAAGAAACTCCACATTTTTCAATTACATCACCTGTGTTTCCTAAGTTTACGAATGATATTGTGCAGATGAGGTTTAGGCCTGTCCACGGACACAGAAGAGGTCTGGCCTTTGTTCAAGAGTGAAGTGGACATGACTTACTTCATTGGTAGGCTTTCACATGTATTATCTCCTCTGTACTCTTCAACAAGCGTACATTTCATCTGCAACCCTGAGTAGGCCTCACCTTAAACAAACCTCTGGATAGGCCACACCTTATCGTCATCCTGAATCAATCATTTAAAATGTTAGGGACAGATTTATGATAGGTGTATGCCTCTTTTGCGTCACTGTGCGTCACTTTTGTGACGCAGCGGCGGTGCAAAAGATTTGCTATGTGGTGACATATTTACAACTTGATGCATCTAGGCAGATGTGTCATGCTGTAAAGTCCCGTGCCACATGAAACTGATGCAGCAGTGATGCAAAAGATGCACCATGTTGCAAGACAGGCCTCATTTCATCTCCAACAAGATAAGAAGCTGAATCTTCTGTAAATGTCAAGATTGTTGTATTCACTGCTCAACTTATGTGTACTCTTTGATATGCTAGAGTCCATCTGCACTATGAGATACCTAAGCAAAGGAAACACAGGTGATGTGATTGTGAAATGAGGAAAAGAAACTCCACATTTTTCAATTACATCACCTGTGTTTCCTAAGTTTACGAATGACATTGTGCAGATGAAGTTTAGGTCTGTCCACGGACACAGAAAAGGTCTGGCCTTTGTTCAAGAGTGAAGTGGACATGACTTACTTCATTGGTAGGCCTTCACATGTATTATCTCCTCTGTACTCTTCAACAAGCGTAAATTTCATCTGCAACCCTGAGTAGGCCTCACCTCAAACAAACCTCTGGATAGGCCACACTTTATCGTCATCCTGAATCAATCATTTAAAATGTTACGGACAGATTTATGAAAGGGTTAAGCGTATTTTGCGTCACTGTGCGTGACTTTTGTGACGCAGCGGCGGTGAAAAAGATTTGCTATGTGGCGACATATTTACAACTTGATGCATCTAGGCAGATGTGTCATGCTGTAAAGTCCCGTGCCACATGAAACCGATGCACCAGTGATGCAAAACATGCACCATGTTGCAAGACAGGCCTCATTTCATCTCCAACAAGATAAGAAGCTGAATCTTCTGTAAATGTGAAAATTGTTGTATACACTGCTCAACTTATGTGTACTCTTTGATATGCTAGAGTCCATCTGCACTATGAGATACCTAAGCAAAGGAAACACAGGTGATGTGATTGTGAAATGAGGAAAAGAAACTCCACATTTTTCAATTACATCACCTGTGTTTCCTAAGTTTACGAATGACATTGTGCAGATGAGGTTTAGGCCTGTCCACGGACACAGAAGAGGTCTGGCCTTTGTTCAAGAGTGAAGTGGACATGACTTACTTCATTGGTAGGCTTTCACATGTATTATCTCCTCTGTACTCTTCAACAAGCGTAAATTTCATCTGCAACCCTGAGTAGGCCTCACCTTAAACAAACCTCTGGATAGGCCACACCTTATCGTCATCCTGAATCAATCATTTAAAATTGTTAGGGACAGATTTATGATAGGTGTATGCCTCTTTTGCGTCACTGTGC
Organism: Lissotriton helveticus; assembly: GCF_964261635.1. Lineage (NCBI taxonomy): Eukaryota > Metazoa > Chordata > Amphibia > Caudata > Salamandridae > Lissotriton > Lissotriton helveticus. The sequence goes on along the minus strand of NC_136059.1, from coordinate 1,505,789,477 downwards.
GTCACTTTTGTGACGCAGCGGCGGTGCAAAAGATTTGCTATGTGGTGACATATTTACAACTTGATGCATCTAGGCAGATGTGTCATGCTGTAAAGTCCTGTGCCACATGAAACCGATGCAGCAGTGATGCAAAAGATGCACCATGTTGCAAGACAGGCCTCATTTAATCTCCAACAAGATAAGAAGCTGAATCTTCTGTAAATGTCAAAATTGTTGTATACACTGCTCAACTTATGTGTACTCTTTGATATGCTAGAGTCCATCTGCACTATGAGATACCTAAGCAAAGGAAACACAGGTGATGTGATTGTGAAATGAGGAAAAGAAACTCCACATTTTTCAATTACATCACCTGTGTTTCCTAAGTTTACGAATGACATTGTGCAGATGAAGTTTAGGTCTGTCCAAGGACACAGAAAAGGTCTGGCCTTTGTTCAAGAGTGAAGTGGATATGACTTACTTCATTGGTAGGCCTTCACATGTATTATCTCCTCTGTACTCTTCAACAAGCGTAAATTTCATCTGCAACCCTGAGTAGGACTCACCTCAAACAAACCTCTGGATAGGCCACACTTTATCGTAATCTTGAATCAATCATTTAAAATGTTAGGGACAGATTTATGATAGGTGTATGTCTCTTTTGCGTCACTTTTGTGACGCAGCGGCGGTGCAAAAGATTTGCTATGTGGCGACATATTTACAACTTGATGCATCTAGGCAGATGTGTCATGCTGTAAAGTCCTGTGCCACATGAAACCTGCGTCAGTTTTCATATAGGTGTTTTGTTGCAAGGTATGCATTAATTTGCATGAAAGCCCTGTAAAACTAACACAGTGAAATTTAGAAGATTTCACTGAGTCAGCTTTATAGCATTGCTGAATCAAATCCTTACGCCTGTTTGAAACAGGCATAAGAAGTGATGCACCATGCAATGTGAGGCTTCCTCCTGTGCATTGCAGTAGACATGTCGCGCTTATGACGTGATTCCTGCAATGTGCTGCTTTTGCGGCACAGATGCGTGACGCATCTGTGCTGTTTTTGCTCAATGGTGCTCCACATTGTAAATGCGGCACACTATGGGTGGCAGAGCAGCGGTGCACATTAACTGGTGCATCCGTGGGGATGCGCCACTTAGCATAAATCTGCCCCTGAACATTTAAGTATGAGCAGGGGACACAGAGTCGGTGAGGCTTATCCAAGGTTAAGAAGAGATGAGTCCTGTTCACTGAAAACGTGGACATAGGCCTCACCTCCTCAGCATCGCTGGACATGGCTAAATAATAGCTGCAAAATGTTACTCTTGTTAAACAATTTTACTATTATAATGTCTGAGATTTGTCTCTTACTCTGCAACATCTCATTGTTGTTCTCTTTCTTTAAAGATAACGACAACATCAACCATGAGTGACAATCAGCAATCAGTTGATCTCGACCTCATCATTGAACTTGTAATTGAAACGTCAGTGGAAGTAGATCCCTTGGATGATTTAAATCCTGAGGATGATGAAGAACATGATGAGGATGCCGATTTGTCAGAATTGTATGACATAGGGTGGGAAGCTGACCTGCTTGAGCCTATGGAACTATAAACATTTATTTTTAAAATTTACAATAAATGAAAAGTAAAAATGTAAACCGTTTCATTTAAAATTAAACACACCTTCAAAAACAGGTTATGTGTAGTGTCTTCAATAAAAAATTAAAATATGCTCATAAAATTAGATCAGATTCACATATAAAACAGGACAGGTAAAATGAAGAAGAATTCCATTTCTTTTCTGCTATTTGTGTATTCTAAATTTGCCAAAGCACTAAAAAATACTCTATGTAAAAATGTCAAGTAGTGTGTTAAGTTTTTGATGACTGTTATTGATTTACTGTTTGGTAATAGTGGTTAATAACATTTTTTATTATATTTTACCACAGATTCAACTGCAGATCATTTCAAATTTTGAGAATGCCAACTAAGGATAGAATGAGAAAGGCTACAAAACGTCAAAGACAGCAGGTCCATCATTTACTGCAGCAGTCCTCTACAATAAAAAATCGTCAAGTCACCAAGAAAGCACCGGGTAAGACCACGAAAACATTCATAAGAAACATTTCTAGAAAAAAAAGTAGTACTACAGAAAAAATTTTTGTCCAGAAAAAGAGAAGCAATTTAAACGGAAAGGAAAGGCCAATCAAAAATGTTACTGCTAGAGCAAGAGATAACTCTGTGCATGATAGTAGAAGGAAACAACAGTTTAGGGACATTCGTAAACGAATGTTCCGCAACAGGATAATTGGCAATTTGTTAAAAAATATTAAGAAAGGTCAACAGAAAGTGGTTTTTTATAAGAGAAAAAAAAAAGTTGAGAAAGTTATTGATCAGGCATTTGAAATTAAACGAAAGTTATTTATTTTGATAATCAATAGAATTAGGAAGCTAAACAAGGCAATTTATGATATCAAAAGAAATAGTAGATGGAAGAGAATAGTTAATCGTAGTAATTTTTGTGAAGTTTTTTCCGGAGAATGGATGCATAGTTCAAGTTGTGAGGCATTTTTCAATGAGGAGAGTTATTTCCAGGATAATGATTTGGTGCATGCAGTTGACACCAGCGGTCGAGCTTATGAGGTGAAAGATGGTTGTCCGGTTGAAAAAGAAAAACTTGTGACAACAGAGGCAGAAGAGATGTTAGGTAATGAGGTTTTAGGAAGACGTCCTAAGGGACCTGTGTACACCTGGAAGTGTAGTAGTATTTGCAGTGTGCGACAGGATTCCATCAATTTGCTTTGTGATTTTGTACGGACATTTAATAAGAAAAGTTTGAAGCAGAAAATGAAGTTGTTGCAAGAATTAGATCCTTGCAGAGTGAGAGAAGTGACAGGTTTGCATGGTCATTCACTGGCTTGTCTTTCCAGGAGAGTATGCCAGAGTGTTTTTCATCATTTCAGGATGGTAGCAGTGCATCATAATAAAGTGAGGAAATTAGTTAGAATGTTGTATTATGCTAAGAGTCCAGCAGTTATGCTTAAACAATTATGCGCTGCTCTTTTGCATGGTTCTGAAATAGATGTGAAGAATATGTGTGAAGAAATTGAGTTTTGTTACTTTGGAAGTAAAGAGGAGAATGTTGAAACTGACCCAGAAGAAGAGGGTAATGTGGAAGATAATGTACAGGTTTCCAGTACAGATAATTTTCAGAAGGAAATTACCACGTTTCAGGTGAAATCAAGTGAGAGGCCTAATTTCACTTGTGTGTGTTGTCGATGCACTTATTATAAGAATCAGACTAAGTTAGTGGATTTATATGCAAAAAGTGAAAGGGAAAATAATAGTGAATGGAAGGATTTCGCTACATACTTGATGGTAGAAAATTGTTTTGATTTGGGATCGGATCAACGTGTGTGTACTTATTGTTGTAATAAATTAAATCAAAACCAGATGCCTGCTAGAGCGGTTCATAATAATCTGGAATTGGTTGAGATTCCTTCTGAATTGAAGGATTTAAATATTAATGAATCTATTTTGATTCAAAGTATCCATCCCTTTCAGGCTATTGTAAGAATGGAGCCAAAGACAGGGAAATTGCCTCCATCAGATTTACAGAGAGGATTAAAGGGAAGAGTTGTTTATTTGCCTCTAGATTTGAAGAAAAACATTAACACAATTGGAGTAGAAAAAGTGGAAGAGGAACCTCTGGTTATCTTAGTTAATGGGGTTCCGACAAAGAATAAAAAAATATGGCAAGATTTAGTGGATGTTAGGAAAGTCAAAAAGGCAACATTGTATTTGAAAAAAAATAATAAGTACTATAAGAATGTATATGTTGCAGAAGAGGAAGTAAGTGAGGAAGAGGATAGCGATTTGTGTGCTGGTCAAATTGAGAAAGTAGAACCCTCTAAAAGTGAAGAAATATATGAACATTATAGTGTTCATCCTTTGCATTCCAAGGAAGTCATGGGGAATGCTATTGAGTTGATTCAAATGAAACAAGCCAAAGGGAGTCCCATTAGTGTCTGGGAGGAAAGTTTGGAAGCTCGGTGTTTCCCACAGCTATTTCCAACAGGTCAAGGAGGAAGATATGATGAGCGACCTCATCAAATTCCTGCTTCTGAATACCGGACTTTACGATTGTATGTAGAAGATGCTAGGTTTCGACAATGCATTCCCTATTTGTTTCATCTCCTGTTTGAAAGCGATCTGTCTGGACTGTCATATGCAGTGAACCACATCTTGAAAAGTGGTATACAGATGCAAAACATCTCGGCAAGTGACTTTATGGATAAAGTCAATGTCCAAGACAGTATTTTGGATTGTCACCTGATTAATCTCATGGCGTGTCAGCGTGATACTAATGAGTACTGGTACCGTCGTCATGGTGATTTAAAATGTATGCTGAGGAACTTAGGAACTCCCACATGGTTCCTCACTCTGAGCTGTGCCGAGTATGGCTGGGAAGACTTACTTGAATTTCTACGAGAGGCAAATGGAAACATCGAAAACATCGAATTCAAGACACCCGGAGAACTGTGCTCTTTGGATCCAGTGAATGTATGCAGGTACTTCAATCATAGATTTGAAGCTATGATGTCTTTCATCATGAATAAGAAGAATCCACCTCTTGGAGAGGTGTTGGATTTCTTCTGGAGAAAGGAGTACCAAGCAAGAGGTGCTCCTCATATACATATGCTGCTGTGGATCAAGGATGCACCTAAATTTGGAACAGATCCAGAAGACTTAGTGATGAGTTTCATAGAACAGTATTCTACATGTGCTGTTCCAAACGCAAAGGAGGACAAAAGCCTAAGAGAACAAGTTCTACGCTTCCAAAGCCATCGTTGCGGAAAGTACTGTCGTCGTAAATTCAGAAACAAGGACAAGTTCTACACCAAATGTCGTTTCGCCTTTCCACGACCGGTGATTTCTAAAGGAAGAGTGAACAGTTTGATGTCTTCGCTGCGACATAATGTGATGAAGAAATCACCTAAAAACACATACAATTTGAAGAGGAACGAAGAGTCCAAGTACATCAAAGACTACAACCCAGTGATTTTGTCCATGTGGAATGCTAACATGGATATACAGTTTGTGGCTGATAACTGTATGGCTGTGGCTCGGTATGTGACATCTTACATCACCAAAAAAGAAAAGACAGAATTGAAGGATATGTGGGAGGACATTTCCCATGAAAAGAGCCTCAGTAAGAAGTTGTACAGTTTCAGTCTGAAGATGTTGTCGCATCGAGAAATCGGAGCTTACGAATGTTCTGACCGGTTGTCTTCAGCAAGTCTCTATGCCAAATCTAGGAGTATCGTTTGGGCGAGTCTTGGTCTTGCTGCAACGCGTAATCGAGTTCTGAAACCTGTGCGGGAAATTGAGTATTTGGCGGAAAAGGAGCCAAACAGTACCGACATTTTGAAGACCAACATGTTGGATACATATTATCCAAATCGAAGCAGTCACCTCGAGAATGTTTGTCTGTATGAGGTTCTACAAAATTACATATTCAAGAGGAACATCAAAGAAGATATTGATAAAGGAGTGTATGCTGTAATTGGAAGTGAGGGATGTCTGGTCAAGCAAAGAAAATGCCACTTGGTAAACCATCGAAAATTGAGTGGCGAATCTCCTGAAAAAAAGGAGTTTTTCTATTTAGCACTTTTGCAACTTTTCAAGCCTTGGCGTGCAGAAGAGGAACTGCTTGGAGATTTCCTCTGTTACGAAGACTCTTTCACTGCCGCCAAGGAGACCATAGAATGTCCTGCTTTTCCCAAATATGTAGAAATGTTGAATTCGGAAATCGAGCAGGAAGCAACGATTGCAGCCGAGATTGCCAGAGACAGTTCTCAGGACAGTCAGAGTTCTGTTTCATTGAGTCAGGATCCACTAGGAGGACCTGTTATCGAAAATGAAGCTGCCACTGCCATGAATGAAGTGGAAAGAGCCATGGCACATGCTCAGGAGGATGCGGTTAACTTAGAAGACTTGGAAAGACAACTCAACGTTGAGCAGAGGAAAATATATGACGAAGTTACCAAGCAAATTGATCATGGATTAAGTCATGAGAAGAAAGAGTGCTCATGTACGTCGTTGAAGCCTGTCCGACTGTACGTGAGTGGAGAAGCGGGAACTGGAAAGAGTTTCCTCATTAAAGCAATTTCATGTTATTTGAAGGAAAGGACTGAGTCATCGCTGTCTTGTGTTGTCACCGCTCCAACTGGACTGGCAGCACATAACATTAAAGGTATTACTTTGCATCGTCTACTGATGCTGCCAGTGGAGCATGATAACAAATTACAATACCACAAGTTATCTGGAGATGCTTGTTGTGAAGTTTCAAGAGTCTTGAGGAAAATGAAACTTCTTATCATTGACGAAGTAAGCATGGTTTCCAATGTCATGCTTGCCTTTGTGCATTTGAGAATGCAAGAAGTTCTTAAAACAGAGTATGATGTGTTATTTGGTGGCAAACACATCATTGTTTTCGGAGATCTTCTGCAGCTGACACCAGTGAAAGGACAACCTGTGTTCAAAATGCTCACGCATGAAGATACCAGGAAGTGCCTAGGGAGCATTGGCAACGTCAATATATGGTTAAACTTCAATTATGCTGAACTGCATGAAAATATGCGTCAGGCGAAGGATGAAGTTTACAAGAATATTCTACAAGATGTTAGAATTGGAAAAGTGACCGAGCATGGGAAACAAGCTTTACATGCACGATTACTGTCAAATTTATATCCAGAACAAGACGTTGTGCCTGAGAATATTTTTCAGAAAATTACTGAGAAGAAATCTGGAATATGTTTGATGCCAACTCTTGCAGAATGTGCCATCTTCAACAACAAAATGTTGCATTTAGAAAACCAAGAGATTGTGAAACTGGAAGCTATTGACAGAGTAGAGCATATGGGATCAACAATTATTTTGTCTGAGAATTTGAAAACAAAATTGGATTCATTAGAGAAGACTATATCTAAAACTGCAGGTTTTGAAAAGACTCTGAATGTGTGCTTAAATTGCCGTATAATTTTAAGAAGGAATTTACATGTTGAAAGAGGTCTGGTAAATGGATCAATGGGTAATGTTGTTGATTTTGTGAAATACAGAAATAGAGATGGAATTGAATTTTTAAAAATTAAATTTGATGGCATTGAGGAAGTACAGCTAATTGGTCGTTGTTCTGCTAGATTTTTGCTTGTAAAAGACTTATATGTTCGCCGTAAGCAGTTTCCTGTTTGCTTGGCATATGCGGTGACAATCCATAAATCACAAGGTTTAAGTGTAGACAGTGCATTGGTGAATATTGGCAGTTCTGTGTTCAAGGAGGGTATGGCATATGTGGCATTGTCACGAGTTAGAACTTTATCGGGATTGTACTTGATTGAGTGTGATGTCACAAACATTTGTGCGGATCTAGATTGTGTTAAGGAATACAATAGGTTAAGAAGAGAGTATGCGCCACATTTGCCTCAATATCCTTTGTTTGAGAAACGTGTGGTAGGCCGGAAACGAAGAAATGTGACCAATACTAGGGAGGTTGTAGCAAAAAGACGAAAAGTCGATGAACCTGAAATTATAAGCAGAAAGAAAAAGGATTCTGTTGAAGATGTTGTTGGTTTTCAATTTGAAAACAGTTCTGGTGTCAACTGCTATGCTAATGTAGTGGTTAATGTTTTGTTTTCTCTAGAAAATGTAAAAGAAGAGATTGTGGTCAATTCGGATCACAGATTTTGCAGTTTGTTAAACTCTGTGTTAGAGAAATGTAGCACTGATAGAACAAAAATAGAAAGTGTGTCTGAAATTGGAAATCTGTTAGACAGATGTTCAGGTCAAACACAATTCTCTCAAAATATTCAGCAAGATTGTCAGGAGTTTTTAATGTATATGCTTGATGTATTGCATGCTGAAGGTGTAGATGTAGATCACCTGTTTGGGCTTTCTTATCAATGGCAGCATGACTGCGAGAACTGTAGGGTATCAAGTACTACTAGTGTAGACTCAGAAAGATTTATATATTTAACTTTGCCAGACAGTAAATCAGTGTCCTTTAATAAGCTAGTAAAAGCAGCTGATCACAACATGGAGTGTAGCCAATGTAAATCTGAAATGATGTCAACATTATTTATACGAACATATGGCCAGTATGTCATTTTAATGTTCCAACGATGTAGGCCTGATGGAACAAAATTGACAACTTTAATTAAAAATGTTGTAGCTTCGCAGTTGTCAATATCAGGAAGGACTTTTGTAACTGCAGCAATTATATATCATGACGGTCCTTCAATAACATCAGGACATTACACAGCTTATTTAAAGTCTAGAAACGGCTGGTCATTCTGCAATGATTCTGTTTTAACTTTCAAAAAACAATTGCCGTATGACCTTAAAAATTCTTACCTGGTGTTTTTAAAACCAAAATTTTAGGGAAAGAATCTCGGGATGTGCTCTGAGGAATTTCAAAAGGTTCTAATGGCTCCTACACGATTTGGCCTTGAGGATAAGTGTAGTACAGAGACATAAGTTATTTTTGAGTATTAAATAGTTCCTGGAAAAAAAGAAGATTTTCTTACAGAAAGTGGTGGGCACAGATTAGTTGAAGGACAACAGAGTATTTCCCAAAGCAAACGGTCTTCTTACCATAACACTTGACGTCATGGAAAAATAACTGCACTTTGAATGAGTTCAGAAAAACTGTTTCTTTTTATAAGCTAATTCAAGCAGCCAATCAAAACATGGAGTAGAGGGAATGTAAGTCTGCAATGCTGTCTAGATTATTGGTCCAAACTTTTGATTATAATGTCATTTTAAAAATCCAACTATATAAACCTGATGAAAGTAAGTCTTCAACTTTAATTACAAATGTTGTGGCTACACAGTCGTTGATTTTAGGAAGAACATTTGTAACTGCAGCTATTATATGGCATGATGGTCATTTGACAGATCCGCTTATTACACAGCTTAAAATGTAAAAAAAATTGCTGTTTCGGAAATTATTCCCATTTGACTACGATACAATGTTGCCTTTTTATTTAAAAATATTCTTACTTTCTGTTTTCAGAAAAGAGAATTTAGGGTAGGTAACTGGCGTATAATGATTCTAGGGGTTGATATCATTTTATCTACTGTTTTATATTGCTTTGTGATTAAAAGTGATGTAGACAATTAAATAATTGTAGTAGTCATAGAGGTAGTGTAAGTCTGCTTCATAGTAAGCAGTATCAGTGTCATAGGAAATGTAGAACATGAGTGAGCAAGAAGGGTAAGATATTACTAGTCCAGGATTGTGAAAGTGATCTTGAACGTTTTCTTTCTGAAAGTTGCGGAAATACAAAATGACGGGATTTGCTTACAAGAATTCCAAGAGTTATAAATGGCTCTTACATGATTTGGCCTTGTGGAAACATGTGGTAGAGAGCGAGAAGTCATTTATTGTATGTAACATATTTTTCAAAACGATGGAGGTTTTCTTTCAGAAAGTGGCGGGCTGAAAATAAAAACAGCACAACCGAGTGTAAGCTGTTCATAGGACATCCTTCGACGTCATGGAAAGTAAGTTACTTTTGAGGAGTTCTGATTTCTGATTGGTTATGTTATATGGGTTTTTTAAACACAATCATTTTGATTGTGGGTTTTTTTCCCCGCTGTTATATGATGAATACCTTCAAGTCACTGTTTTTAGTGAAATTTGATAAATTCTGAGAACAGCAAAAATAAACCATTTAACATGTATAATTAATTCTGTACTTTTTGTATTTATGATATACATTTAAAACTGTGTAGGGGGCATGCAGAAGCTGAGGCTTCAGTAAGTGTCAAAGTTGTTGCATGCAGTGCGTACTCTTTCATGTGCTGGACTACATCTGCACAATGAGATACCTAACCAAAGGAAACACAAGTGATGTGATTGTGAAATGAGCAAAAGAAATTGCACGTTTTTCAAATACATTACCTGTGTTTCCTAACATTACGAATCACATTGTGCAGATGAAGTTTAGGCTTGTCCAGGGAAACAGAGGAGGTCTGAACTTTATTGGTAGGCCTGCACGTGTATTATCTCCTCTGTACTCTTCAACAAGCGTAAATTTCATCTGCAACCCTGAGTAGACCTCACCTGAAACAAACGTCTGGATAGGACACACCTTATTGCCATCTTGAAACAATCATTTAAAATGTTAGGAACAGTTTTATGATGATTGTGCACCTCTTTTGCGCTGCCATTGCGTCACTTTTGTGAGACAACAGCAGTGCAAAAGATGCACCATGTTCCAAGATAGGCCTCACTTCATCTGCATCAAGATACTGTTAGTTTAAAATGTATATCTTTATGACTGTGTAGGGGGCCTGGAGAAGCAGAAGCTTCTGTAAGTGTCAAAGTTGTTGAAAAACTGTTTGTCCTTCAATCTTTTCCCTTGTCTTTTCTAATTTTTAAATACATGTTTTAATATTTTTCAAATGTTTGTTCTCTCTTTCACAGATTGAAAGTATAAAAATAACAAGTGACTAAGTTAACGACAATTATAAGGTAAATGTTTTGTACTCTTTTCATTACATTTCTATCACATTTAACTACTATTAGTTCCACTGCTTCATTTCTTTAACCCTCACTTTCCTGCCTTTGCTACTTCCCTCATTCCTTTCTCTATTACTTACTTACTCTACTCCTTCCACTCCTTTTCTCAGTCCATCTCTCCTCATAGTTCCTCACTCTTGTTCACTCACTCCGTCTCTATTACTCTTAGTGTCTTTGACTGATCACTCTTTCAGTACTTGTTCATTATGCTTTCTCTGTGTAGTTGAAGCACACTAAGGGGCATATTATGAACAGAGCCAATAAAATTATTGCTGTTTTTATCGGCAGAAAACTGCTGCAAAAGCGGTTTTAGCGGCAGTTTTCTGCCGCAAAAGCGGCTTTAGCGACACATTTCTGCCGATAAAAGCTGCAAAACTTTTATTGCCCATGTTGATAATATGGGCCTATGTTATTTACATTTCTTTGCTGTTTCAATTATTCTTTTTCTGTTACTTCTTCTTTTCTGCTTTCTGTTTTTTCTCTCTGTTATTCCACATGTTTTAATCTTATTTTGAACATTCACTCACATTCTCTAAGAAACTCTTCTGTGTTATTCTTCTACTCTCCTTTTTTTCTTTCATTTCCTTATCTATTTTGTTTTTCACAATTATATCCTCTTCCATCTTTTCTTCGGTAAATAAATCTATTAAACAGTATCTCTGGTTTAGTCCCTATAGCTGTCTTTCTTTTAACATTACTCTCTGTTTACTTCCCTTATACTTACTCTTCTTTTTTTTTTTTTTATTTGTTTTGGTTCGCTCCCGGTTTGCGTACCGGCGAGCGAACCGGGAAGCGAACCAAAAGAAATAGAGCTTGCCAGAGTGCTAAACATTCTAGCAATTTTTTTATAAAGGGGAGGTAGTTCTGAAAAGAACTTTTTTTATGTTTTTGTTGTTTTATATATATATATTTTTTTCTGAACATTTTTTGTTTTTTTTGTATTTTTTGAGCAATTTTATGTTTTTTTGGGTTTTTGGGGGGGGGAAACAACAAAAAACAGGCATTGGAAAGGGCTCAACAGGAGCAAAAAATTTTTTTCTTTTTTGGGGCGTTTAGAGCACTTGTGGTTTTCAAATGCTCTGTTTATTAAGTTAATGCTCATATTGGCACATGAGAGTAAGGTACCGCAATATAAACAGACAATCTTCATGTGGATAAAGTTATCCTGAATGTTTGGCACTGTTTCCCGTGCCTCTGGCCCCGACAGAGATACCTGTGCCGATGTCCTGGCCACAGGAGTTGGTGGGTTGTCCTGGAGGTCACGCATCTGTGCCCGGCTGTAATTTAGTGGATGCCACCTCAGCATGTGACGGTGCATAGTATAGTTGCCGTAACTATACTTCTTATCTGTGCCTCTAGATAAGTCCTCTTTGCATATGAGGCACGTCACATACCGAGCATTAACTTTTTTCTGTCCTTCAGGAAAAGAAAAAAACTGCCAAATGAAACTATTTTTATGATGAGATACCCGGGGCTCCTCTTGTAAAAACTGTGTTCCCTGTATTTCCTCTTCCTCTTCTTGATCCTCTTCCTCCTCTGTGTTGGGAAGGAACTGTGGAGGTGGTCCTCTCTTCCTATGAGGAGGTGGTGGTGGTGGTGGGGGTGCACCAGCTGCAGCTACTAGTGAAGCCATTTTCCACTGAGCAAAATAGGTCTTCCTTTCACAAAGTTGAAAGTCAGAGTGAGAAAAAAGGTGGGGGCTTTCATCATTTGGGAAAAAAATTGTTCTAAACCAATGAAAAGTGTTATTTTTAGGTCACCTGACCTAGCCTTACATCATTAGGAAACCAAAAGTGAAATGAACCAATGAAAAGTTGTGTTAACAAGTCACATGACCTGTTACGCTTATGTTACGCGCTGCGGAACGCGCCCCGGATCGCTTCCGGGCAGCTGCGCTTCGCGCCTCGGTTCGCGCTCCGGAGCACTTCCGGGTGCGCTAACGCGGCGCGTCATAAGACGCATTACGCGGCAACGCGATACATCGCGCTTTCGCGACGCGCCCCGGATCGCTTCCGGGGAGCTGCGCTTCGCGTCTCAGATCGCGTACCGGAGCACTTCCGGGTGCGCTAACGCGGCGCGTCATAAGACGCATTACGCGACAACGTGATACGTCGTGCTTCCGCGACGCGTCACGATGTTGATTTCTAACGCGGTAGTTGCGCAAACGGAACGTTTACCGGTTCGCGGACCGGGTTGCGGCACCAAATTGAGCTAACGGGAAGCTTCCCGGTTCGCGAACCGGGAGCGAACAAAAAAAAATAATAATTAAAAAAATTATTAATAAACATATAAAATATATTTTTTGATTTAAAGAAGAATACATTTTACAGCTATAGATATTAGCTTTTAAAAAACCAATGAAATTCACTGAAAAAACCATAGGTTATAGACCATATATAGTTAGGAATTAGCATTTACAAAACCTTGAAAATTCACTGAAAAAACCATAGGTTATAGACCATATATAGTTAGGAATTAGCATTTAAAAAACCTTTTTTTACTCACACAAAACCATTGAAATTCCATATATAGTTAGTTGTACTAACTATATATCGCGCACCCGCAATCCACTGCTGATCATGTCACATATTA